>NW_006794361.1:112109-142294 GCF_000442215.2 Lipotes vexillifer | reverse complement strand
TTTTTGTATATATATATATATATATATATATATATATATATATATATATATATATCCCACATCTTCTTTATCCATTTTTCTGTCGATGGACATAAAAATAGGTTGTTTCCATGTCCTGGCTATTGCAAATAGTGCTTCTATGAACATAGGAGTGCAAGTATCTTTTTGAATTACACTTTTGTCCAGATATATGCTCAGGAGCCGGATTGCTGGATCACATGACAACTCTTTTTTTAGTTTTTTGAGGAACCTCCATACCTGTTTTCAAGGAAGCAGTTTTTGATATTTATCACATGTGAAAGTTTTTCAAATTATTAAATTCTTTCCTTTGCCTTATTATTTATGCCTATATTTTCCTTAATTTTTATTTTCTGGATTTAAATATATATTTTTTGAATGGAACTCTTAATTATTATATTTTCTTTCTTCCTACTTTAATAATAAAGGTTTTAAGGTATGAATTTTTCTATTTTTATATGTATGGATGCATCTGCTAAACTTAGGAATCCCAGGCTATTTTCCTGAAGAGAGAGGATACATGGAAATACTCTGGAAGATAAGGCACCACATGGAGAACCCAGGTGGCCTGGCCAAGCACCCAACTAAAAAGAGTTGACAATATGTGGTGTAATGAACCACCCAGCCAATGAAAAGAACAATGAATAATAATAAGTGCTGTTATCTGAAGCCACTAAAGCATTGGGAATGTTTGCTATGCAACAATAGAAAACTGAAAATGTTTCTGTTTAAACTTGGTCTGATTTGATGATTTTTCTATTTAGCCAAGTTTCAGAGAAGGCTGTTGAGCAGGAAGATATTTAATTCTCCATATATCAAATATGCCACCCCACCAAGAAGGCAGGAAAGACAACAGCTAAATGTGGATTGAAAAAGCACTTTTTCTCTTTTGTTTTCTGGTGCTGATGAATCCTTGCATAATTTCAGTATCATTTTATTAGTGATCCAATGGAAACAAAAGAGATGATTTATTAGATATCCATACTTTCAAAGCCCTTGTATGCAATTTCTAACTCATATCCCTTTTTGAAAATACAAGATGTCACACATAACATTTGACCATTGGTGATTAATTTGTTGAGAGTTACAAGCCTCTTTAAATAAATGAGAAATGTGTGTGCCCTCGCCTCAGAAAAATACATCTGTATGAAGAAAAAAATTATTGCATACAATTTCAGCAGTTTCATGGATTCTCTGATGCAAAATTATAGACTCATCAAGGCAAATATAAAGTGATTTTCAAATATATTTTAGTCATCTAATCTGTCTTCAGATAAAAGCTTACTCCAAAGAAATACCAGTAAAACAACAAAACAGAGCTACAACAGGTGAAACAAATGTGATGCCTGACAAACTATCTGTTGCCTCGAGTCCTCTATTTACCCACCCCCACACCACATTCCTTCACAGAACATCGTTTGTAAATCACCGTTTTAAATTGACATGATAAAAGTAAATACATACGAGAGAGGTAAATAAACATGATGGGGTTGGAGCCAGGGAGGTTCTGATCCAAGCTAAAAGCAAGTATAGAACAAGCAGAGACTAGATTCATTCCAGTAAAGGTAAAAGAAAATACTGTGTAAATCACATTGGACAGAGGTTCAACATGAGACAGAAAATTACCTGCTGCTTTGAAGTCAGCTGGGTGGCCACTGCAATTACTAATTTTATGTGTCAACTTGACTGGGCCACAGGGTGCCCAGATATTTGGTCATACATGATCTGGGTGTTTCTATGCGATGTCTTTGAATGGATTAGCATTTAAATTGGTAGACTAACTAATGCATATGGCCCTCCATGACATGAGTGGCCTCATCCAGTCAGTTGAAGGTCTAAATAGAACAAAAAAGCAGGTCCTCCCAGAGTAAGAGAGAATTCTCCGGCCTGAAGACTTTCGAGCTGGGATCTCAGCTCTCCATGGTTCTACAGCAGCTTCCAGCCTGTGGACTCGAACTGGGACATGGGCTCTACAGATTTTCCAACCTCTGTGATCATAATCGCATGAGTCAATACTTCATAATAAATATTTTTGTATATAATGTATATGTAAAGAGCCCTGGTGAACCCTAATACAGCCATATATTCCAATGAGTCCAGGACAGACCAGGTTTATGATTGTGGTCCAACTGTAAATATCAATAACTCCCCTTTTCACTCACATATGCATTTGGTGTTTTGGGGGTTTTTTGTTTGTTTTCACAAAGCAGAGAGAGGTTATGTTTCTCTGAAACGAGTCACAGGGGAAGACTGGAGGTAGCCCCAGCTGTGGGGGTGGGAGTCATCTGTTTGTTGAGGGCTGCCCTGAGCAAAGCAACTGGTAGGCCCTCTGGGGGCTGGGGGCGAAAGCCCCCATAGGTGAGCAGAACTACCAGGGGCGGCAGTAAGGACACTCGATAGGGTTGGCGGGCTGGGAAGAAGTGGCTATTTGCCCAGCCCAGGCTACTCTTCCCAGGGCCCATGGAAGCTGGTGGTGGCAGCGTGGTTTGACTTAATACACCCACCCAGCCCTGCTCTGTCCCTTGTGCCTGTGGAGGATAAATTACCTGTTCACAGAAGGTCCTTCTTCTTAGCAGGTTTGTTCTAGTGAGCACAGCAGCCTGGAGTTGTCCTTATTTCTCCTAAGGTCAGTATGTCCTATCTTAAGCTGTCCTTGCGGCACCAGCAGTGGGAGAGAAGAGCCACCAGTGTCATGAAACATGCTACTTAAATAACCAAGGAAAAAGGTATCAGATCAAGACAAGAGTTCTTGTTAAATTAACCAAAGCCTCAAAAACTATTTCTTTCTCAAAATTAGGTTACAACAATGATTTAATATTAAGACCTTTATTTTAGAGGGAAAAATGAATTTTCATTCACTTTTTCCTCCACACAAGTGAATCAAAAATTCTAAAGCCTTAAAACATATCCCCATTTTAAGTTCCATCCTATAGGATTATATCTTCACACTTTGGTTCTTTTTCCAATTAATGATCCATTTGTGGAATGCATATGTAGTTATTTCAGTTCTCTATGGCTCATTAGAAAGCCTTCTCAGTGGCCAGCTTCATTCCCTTTCGTCTGATATGAATGTATTCATTAAGGACACACTATAAAATAACTAATGAAGTAAATTTTGAACATTTAAAAAGAAGCAATAAAACACAACTTACATGCCTTAAAAATAATCTAATCTGTTGTGGCTGTTTTAAAGATTTGAATTCGGGAAGAAATTCTTTACAAGTGGTTTTTATTACAATTTGGAACCTGACTCTTCATTCAGATGTGCATATTAATGTCTAATGCATATCAGAGTAACTCCTGTAGGAAGGATAAATGTGTTAGACTGTGCAAGTATAAAGATGGAGGAATAAACATGAAACTGGCAGAGGGTCACATGGGAGGAACCTCCATTCTATTTATCTTTCCCTGAGTAATTTCCCAGTTTGCAGGAAAGGACTGTCCCACTTAAATAGTAGAGCTGATCATGATTTAGTCTGACTTGTGGATTAAAATCTTATGTAAATATGTTGCTCATGCTATTCTACTCAATTATTTTTTACTTATCTATTGTTTCAAGGAAAGGCCAGACTGCACCTTCTTGATTAAAGAGTGATTTCTTCAGCAAAACTCTGCTACTTCAGACACGTGGACAGTTTTATATTGAGAGACAAAAAAGTAGATTCTTCTGGCAAGCAAAAGTTAGATTTGTTTTTCCTCTACCAACAAAGGAAATTAACAGAAAAATGTTGAATAAAAAAGTAACTATCCATGGGGCTTCCCTGGTGGCGCAGCGGTTGAGAGTCCACCTGCCGATGCAGGGGACACGGGTTCATGCCCGGGTCCAGGAAGATCCCACATGCCACGGAGTGGCTGGGCCCGTGGGCCATGGCTGCTGAGCCTGCGTGTCCAGAGCCTGTGCTCCACAATGGGAGAGGCCGCAACAGTGAGAGGCCCGTGTGCCGGAAAAAAAAAACAAAAAACAGTAACTATCCTAAATGCAACCTATAAATATGAATTGTATATGACATATTAAAAGCGAGACTAAGTATGTTTTAAATTAACAAATTGTGAGACTGCTCATTTGACCAGCAGCACTATCACTTACAAGTAAATTATTCAACTATGTACCAAGATCTACAGATGTCCAACACTACTTTAGGCCATAACCTTCTTTACCAAGAAGGTGTTATTTGTAAGTCAAGTTCCCGGAAATTCACAAATGTGATCAAGGTCCATTTCAATCTGGTCTCATAGCTACATTTAACATTCAAGTTCAAACCACACAGACAATAGTGAACAAAACCAGTGAACAAATCCTTAATGTGCAATGCTAACAAACTTTTGAAGAAACTACCACTTTCAACTTATCGCTTACTAGTTTATTGATAGCTAACATAGGTATTTTTAAATAAGTATTTCAGTATTGATGGTAGATGATACCATGGTTCTCTTGTTCTTAATACTGCCCAACTCATATAATTGAAAGAGAGACATGAGACAAGTTTGAAAAAAATAATCATATTATTCTTAGCCACATAGCATGATAGTTAGATATAACTGTAACGATAAAATATCAAACTATATTAAGAATTATAAGATTTTTATGAAATATACATCAAAACAGACTTCAAAAGGTCTAAAGTAGACTATAAATAAATAATATGAGGGGCTTCCTTGGTGGCGCAGTGGTTGAGAGTCCGCCTGCTGATGCAGGGGACACAGGTTCGTGCCCCGGTCTGGGAAGATCCCACATGCCGCGGAGCGGCTGGGCCCGTGAGCCATGGCCGCTGGGCCTGCGCGTCCGGAGCCTGTGCTCCACAACGGGAGAGGCCACAACAGTGAGAGGCTCGTGTACCGCAAAAATAAATAAATAATAATAATAATATGAGATCGTTTCCATAGGGAACACTTAAATTTGTTCAGATGGGATTAGGTCATTCACTGACAGGATGGTAAGTTAGAAATAGTCCATTAAGGAGGGATCTAAATCAGTCATTTATGACCATTCTCAGACTTCTGAATCTCTAAGCTTGTAAGTATATTCTCTGTCTTACCTTTCTCATCTCCTCCTTCAGATATTTACAGCAAGACATCCAGGCTTAAATAGGCTGGGCTGTCATGAATAAGCCATGCATTACACAACACTTGCATGTAAGCGTAATTTTAAGTATTTAAGTTATTTATATTCTGTTCTGGCAAGGAGGCTGATTCATGGATGAGAGAGTCAGGGTCGTTTAATGAAGTGGGGTCACTCCTATTATTAGTCAACTGAGGCAAGACAGAATGCAGTGGGGAAGGTCTTTGTTTAAAAGTAAAGATGATGCATACTAACTTGATATTTTGCTTGTAGAAACAGGAACAAAGTGGCAAAAAAGAAAAAAGGAAGAACAATGATCAACAACTTGGCTTTGGAGTTGACTAAACAGGATTCCTCACAGGGCTCTACTTTCTGCAAGCTGAGTAAACACTCAAAGCTTCCTCTTCCTATAAAATTTGCCTAAAAAATAACTAAACTTACCCCAATTTTGAGTATTAAATGAGGTGATACAAGTGTAATATGGCTATATTTACTACACCAGAGAATGTCTCAAGGTGATTTAGATCACGTCTCCCAAGTAGAATGATGTGTCTAGGAATCACAGTTTTCAACCCCCCAATTTTTAACTGACAAATGTCCTGAGGATTTGTGGTAGGCAGATGCAGGGGGTAGGGAGGTGGCAACAGTAAAATAATCAAACAGGAATAAAGCAAGTCATAAGGCAAGGTCAAGTGTCTCTCCTGCTGGGTAAAAACACCATGGAGCCCTGAATTATGAAGAAGTGAGTCAGTGCCAGAAGACACTGACAGAAGGAACAGCTAGGACAGATTCTAGCAGGGAGCAGTCCATGGAAGGTGCCTGCTCAAGTGAAGATAGAACAGTCTGCAATGGCTCAGTTCCTGTGTGGAGCCAGGAAATCCAACAATGACTCTGCATTGATCACCTGCAGGTCCTTGCAACTGGCTCTCTCCAGATATCAGGCTTCCTTCTTGGGAAGCGTTCTTGGGCTCAATTATGTGTCAGAAAATACTCTTTCTGAATACCCTCTCCTTTATATATAATTTTTCATCCTCAAGCCATATATGGCTTGAGGATAGATGATAGATAGATAGATAGATAGATAGATAGATAAACTTTCTTCTGCCAAAGAAAGGCCAAATAAATCTTTTGTCTGTTCTGAAAGCCCTCTTCTCCTTTCTAGTTTCTAAATAAACTATTCTCTCTTCTCATATTCTTTAACAATAGCACTTAATGGCCCTTAAAATTCAGCCTGAATAAAGGAAAATAAATTTCCTTTGGCTTAATCTTCAAATACAACTAGGTACTGAAGAAAAGAAATAGATGCATTCTTCTAATGCAACCAAAAAAAAGAGAGAGAAATATGAACATCTATATCCTGCCATATATTTACTGAACTCTCCATGGTGCCTGCATAAAATAAATAGTAAAACAATAGATAATATTTCTACGTTCGAGAATCCAAACTTTGTTTCCCCGGGGCTGTCATGTGGAATAGAATAGAGCTGTGGTCCTTGCAGTAAGATACCCATGTTAACTTCGGGCTGCTGTTTTTCATAAATAAAAGCATGTTTCTCTATGTGCTTGCATATCTTTTATCTCTCCATCTGTCCTGTATCCACTGTACCAAAGTGAACTACACTTAGAACAAAGCATTACAGTATGATTGGGGGAGCCAAAAGTGACCTTGAGTCCTCGAGACAGAATGACAGCAACAGTGATAATTAAGGATTTTAAAACCTCCATAGGGAGAATGTAACTCGGGAGTCTGAAGTAAGGACTGCTAGGCTCCTTCCAACCTGTGCTTTAATTTCGTGCAGTTGCCTCTCAGCCAAAACCAAAGTGGTGCTGGTAAGACAACTCATCAAAACCCTTGCCCCATCAAATGGCAACTTTTAGAAAAATCTTTTTACCACCTTGATATTATTCCTCTAAATTCTAAAACCATTTATATGTCTCTCATGGGAAAGATGGGTAATTTACTTGATCCCAACTTTCTGTGCTTCTCAGATACCCAAGGCTTCCCTACTTTCTTTGACCCTCAGAGTCCTGAAGCTCTAATGGTCCAATGTCCCTGTGTCTCTGTGGTTTCTGAAGCGAATCTACTAGCACATTCCATTTCTCCCCACACATCATCTTAAATAAATTCTCCTAAATTTAAAGCTCCGTCATCTCACAAAACTGTATCATTCCATACCCCACTTATTGCATTCCCCTAGAATCTCAACGTCCACGAGAAAAAGACTGGATTTGGAAAACCCCTGATTAAACTTTGTCTATGAAAATTTTGGTCCACTGAAAGTGTTACTTCACCCCACGTCTCCCATGCAGTTTTTATTTCTTTCCATTTACTCTCCTTCCTTCCTTCATCCACATTTGTTTATAGCACAGGAGTTAGTGTCTCTGTGAAGACTCTCCCCCTGGGCGAGCCCCCTCTTAGCACCGCTTCCTGCACATGCTGTCAAGATGAGCTTCCTTGCGTCGCCTCTTCTACAGATCCCATCAGACTATACCAAGCAACCCAGGCAGTGAGAAACCTCAGAAACCATCTAGTGCTAATTCTCACCACCAGTCACAGACACATCATGTAGCAGCTGCAGAATGGAAGAGTTCAGTGCCATTCAGTGATTACTTAGTGCACTGACACAGTCAGGATTTCATCACCTATTGGGACTTTTCTTACAACCAACCAACATAAATTTCTTCATTTGTAAAATCAAAACATAATTCCTACCTTAAGGTTTGTCATGAGAAATAAATGAGACAAAGTTTGTGCCTAGTGTATAATAAGTACTTAATAATGTATTAATCATGAATTTTATTTTCTGTATTTTGATGCTTTGACATCTGAGGTCTTGCTGACCTAAGAGGGACTGCCCCTCCCAGGGTTAGCTAATTCCCAGTGAGAGCAAACGACTTGCCTGTGACACAACTTTCATATGTAAATCCATCAATGCTGAGCCAAGGCACACAATCCTTTCTTCATCAGCCTCTCACATTCCAGGCCACTATTCACCTGCCCTAATAATATAATATAAATAAAGTGCCTGATATGTACCACGCCTTAAAATGGTAGCTATTATTGCTGTGACTTTAATTGTGGATGTCACCATGGTAATGTCAGTAGTAGTGATTATTATAAAAATAAGGTGACCTCTGAAAATAAACTTTGGAAGCACTTTTAAAATGTTCATATCTGTCACCCTTGGAAAGTATGGCTCAATGTTTGGTTTTAAAATCATGCATTTTTTGGCATATCTTCATGTGTATATCTTTCTGTAATTTTTAATGGAGTATAGTTGCTTTACAATGTTTTGTTACTTTCTACTGTACAGCAAAGTGAATCAGCTATACGTATACATATATCCCCTCTTTTTTGGATTTCTTTCCCATTTAGGTCACCACAGAGCACTGAATAGAGCTCCCTGTGCTTTACAGTATATTTCTCATTACTTATCTATTTTATACACTATACTACAGGGCTACAGTATGGTACTGGCACAAAAACAGAAATGTAGATCCATGAAACAGGAGAGAAAGCCCAGAGATACCCATGCAGCTATGGTCACCTAATCTATGAAAAAGAGGCCGGAATATACAATGAAGAAAAGACAGCCTCTTCAATAAGTGGTGCTGGGAAAACTGGACAGCTACATGTAAAAGAATGAAATTAGAACACTCCCTAACACCATACACAAAAATAAACTCAAAATGGATTAAAGACCTAAACGTAAGGCCGGCCACTATAAAACTCTTAGAGGAAAACATAGGCAGAACACTCTTTGATATAAATTGCAGTAAGATTTTTTTGGCCCACATCTTCATGTGTATTTAAAGACAAGTCTGCCTATTTAAATATCTATGGTATAGAGGCAATTCTTATTGGATCAAACTTATTTTTTTTATGAAAATAAGCACCCATTCATTGGATGTATGTGTTAAGTATGCATTTGCTTAAAACAGGTCTACCTCCAAATATATAAAAGATAATTACATATTAAACTATTTTACATATGCAGAAACTGAGGGAGGGAAATTTACTAAAATTAGTAGAATGCCAAACTTCACATACAAATGATTTTCACAATAACCACGACTATTCCACTGAAATAACTCTTGTCAAAGACATTCAATACCTCCAAGTTACCAAATTTATCAGTCAATTCTTTGTATTCACCTTGCTAAAGCATTTGACAAAGTTGAACCCTCCTTTCTTTTTGTTGGCCACGCCACCCAGCATGGGGGATCTTAATTCCCTGACCAGGGATCCAACCCATGCCCCCTGCAGTGGAAGCACTGACTCCTACAGGGCTACAATAATCAAGACAGTATGGTACTGGCACATACTCCTAACCACTGGACTGCTAGGGTATGCCGGATCCTTCTCCCTTCTTGAAATATTTTCTTCAGCTAGCTTGTCTGACACTGAATTATCTGATTTTTATCCACACCTTCTCTTGCTCCTTCTTGATCTTTTTCTGCTGGTTGCATCTCTTATTCCTGACTTTTAAATTATGGTGTAGCTGAGCTCCTTCTCTTTCTGTAATTTCCTCCTAGATGATTTCCTGCAGTTCTACTGCCTTAAATATCATCTAGATGTTGTGATACTCAAACCTACAGCTCTAAACCCCATGATATTTACTCCTTATAGTACATCTCCATGGGTGTTTTATAGACACTTCAAAACTTATCCAAAACAAATATATTTATTTCTGACCCTAACTCCTCTCCCAAACATCTTATGTCTCACACGGCTCCTATCATCCAGCCAAAGTCTGGAACTCATTCCTCATTTTTCTTAACTTCACAGAAACAGTCCTTCAGAAAACCTTGCCTGTTCAAAATGCAAACGTGTCTCCAATATACAACTGCTTTTTTATTCATAGCTGCCTCTCAAGTTTCATTATTTCTTACTTAGGCTACTGAAATAGCTTTTTAACTGGTGTCCCAGCTTCTAGTTTTGCTCTGCTATATTCCATTCCCTAGAAAACAGCTAGAGTAATCATTGTAAAACATACATAGATTGTATCGCTTATTTGTTTAAACCCCCTAAAGTCTTCTCATTATTGGCAGGATAAAACAGCTCAAGTCCCAGAGCACCCACATAAACAATTTCTTGCTTTCTTTTTAGATCACTTCTATAAATACTCCTCCCTCATTTACACATTCCAACTACACTGGTCACCCTTCTCTATTCCCCAATCTTGTCAAAATTCTTCCCACCTCAGGGCTTTTTTTGACAGTGTTCCCCCCACAGCCTGGAAGGTTATCCCACAATATTTTCAAATAGTCAGGACTCTCTTATCATTGAGGCCTTTGTTCAAATGTATACCCAGGACCTAGTAAGAGCTCAATTAATGTGGCCAAACCAACGGGCTGAATGAATGAAACATCACCTCCTCAGAGAGACCCTCATTGCATATATGTAATACACCCATCTAAGTACCCATTGCAGCCATTCTATAGTGTTACCATGTTTTATTTTTCTCATAGAACTTAACCATTCTCTGGAATTATTTATTTTCAGGTTTCCTGTTGATTACCTTAGTATCTCACAAGAATAAAGTGTCATGAGAGCAGGGATCATCCCTCTTTTATACTCTACTGCATCTCCAGTAGCAGGAACAGTGCTCAGATCAGAGTGAGATTGCAAGGGCAGACACTGTGTTGAATAAATAAAGAGTGAATGAGTAAATGTTATCTTCATTTTACAGATAAAGAAAATGAGACTCAGAGAAGTTAAACACATTTTCTAAGATCATATAGGTCATACAGATTAGTGGCTGAACAAGGATTCCAAGATGAAACTGTTTCACCTCAAATTCCTTTCTTTTCCCAACATGCCATGGTAGGTGGCAACATGAGATCCAGACAAGATGCGTAGACTCATTTCTCTCTGCTTCTCCACACTAAGGTTAATGACAAATTCTGGAAATAATGCAAAAGGCAATCAAAGGAAAACTCTGGAAGGTAAGAAGAGGAAGGCAAACTGATTTGGAATCCCAGGACTAGAAAAATAATACAAGAGGAGAGCAATTCACATGCATTCTCCTCTCAATCTAGCAATAGTATTCAGGCAAGGGAGGTTCTTTCCTCCCTCCACATTGTAATGGGAATCCTTTTGATAACACAAGGTGAGACCAGCACCGCCTATAAGAGGGATGGATAGGGAACCCAACTAACAGTAAGTTGCAGGGGAAGGGCTCTTCTTCCACGCAGAGCCTGAGGCTCTGCTCCTTCATCAAGTGATACAAGGCAACTTGGCGACACTAGCCAGAGGGATCCCACCACAACCCCACCTGGCCAGGGAAGACTTATTGTCCCTATGGCCTGAGGCTCCTCCTCTCCACCCAGAGAAACCTGCACCCCAGCTTCAGGGAATCTCTTCTGGCTTCTTGGGCAGCACCAGCAGGGACCAATTACTACCACATCAGTGCCTGATAAACCAAGGAGACCAAAATAATATTGCAAATACCCTGAAATTAAACTGCTGTTGGAACCACAGCCCAAAACAATAAGCCAGAGCCTGTGTATTAAACAATAGGATAATTGTTGGCTAAACATAATATTTAAATAAGAACCAGAGTTTTCTATCATAATAGATTAAATGTCTAGGATATAACCAAAAATCACTCATCTTGCCAAGAATCAAGAGACAACTTGAATGAGAAAAGACAATCAACAGATGCTAATGACAAGATGAATCAGTTATAAATAGTATCTAACAAGCAGCCATCATAAAAATGCTTCCACAATCAAGTATAAATTCTCTTGAAACAAATGAAAAAAAATATTACAAAATCTCAGCAAAGAAATGGAAAAAATAAAAATTAACTAAATGCAAATTATAGAACTGAAAAATATGATAATAGGAACAGTAGAATTGGTGGATGGTCTCAATAGTAGTGGAGGTGACAGAGGAGTGAATCAGTGAACTTGAAGTAAGATCAATAGAATTTGCTCAGTATGAAAAAATAGAGAGAAAGTAGACTGAAAAAAAAAATAAAGGCTCAGATACCCATGGGAATATAAAAAAAGACTCAATATTCATATCATCAGAGTCCCAGGAAGGCAAGGAGAAAAAAGAGAGTAGGGTGGAAAGGGTATCTGAAGAAATAATGCCTGAAAATTTCCCAAATTTGGCAAAAGACACAAACCTAAAGATTCAAGAATATAAGTGAATCTTAAAACAGGGTAAACCCAAAGAATAAGTAAGCTTCTGAAAATCAAGACAAAACAAAACAAAACCAAAACCCAAAAAATAAACAAAAAAAAACAAACTTGAAAGCAGTCAGAGAGAAGTGAGGCATTACTTACAGGAGAACACTCACTCTAATGACAATGGATTTCTCATACAAAACTACAGAGGACAGAAGGAAGTAGCTAACTTTCAATGTTGTGTTATTTTCCTACAAAACAGGAAGAATCATTAACTGTCACTAAACATATAGATAAATCTCTGATGGTACTTACCTAGACACAAACTAGATTAAGTGGCAATGTGAGAAGCAGCCCTGCACAAATCAATGCCTGATGCTCACTGGAGGTATCTCTTTGAGAATCTCCTGGGTCTTCCTTAAGTGAATTTCTTATTTAATACGAAGACTACACATTAAGTCCTAAGAAGGCTTTCTAAATTTGAGAAAAACCTATCCAACCACTTTACAATATGCAGTAACCATCAGAGAGAAACAATTTTCTTTATATAGATTGGTCAGGACAGCACATTCCAGCTTGATGTTACATGCATTTTATAGAAGCATATGCTCAATTTTCAATGTTGCTGTAAAATCTTCAACTTAGTCTTAGCATGCATTGCCCTTTAAAAAGGACAGTCATGCTGGGAAGATACACAGTACTTATGTTTATGGACATATATCAATATAGCTTTCAGACTCCCTTATAAGATTAGAAATCTCATTGAAGGACTGCAAATGTTATATGGTAGGGACCCACTAGGAAAGACTGAAGGGAAAATAAGTTTGCTGATTGCAGCTTCTTTAAAAGTAACTGTCATTATTTGGTCTTGGCATTGCATTTTATTTAAAATATTCTTGTTTTATATATACAAAAATTCTCTTGAAATGATTATTAGGCAATTCATGTCTTTTGAGAACTAAAGTCAATCTTTTAAGTGAGCGAGGTATTCCAGCTTTGCCTCTGATAATATATCCTCAATGAAATGTAACTCGAAAATGGATTTTCTTATCATCCATGAAAAAGTATAAATTTAATCTAGTTTCAATTTCTTTATCTCAATACCCTTTTAATTGGCACTTTGCCTCATCTAATAAAAAAGTACCCTCTCCACAATCACAACTATTAAAATCCTATTTTGGCCTTGTCAAGACTAACTGACAGCACCTTGAAGCTTAAACACTGATAGCTGAAAATCTAATCCTCAAGCTAGCAAAAATCTTCAGTATCCTCACTGAATATATATCTATTATTCTTTATACCTGACTTCAAGAGGATTTAGAATGACAGATAACAAGATTCAAGAGAGCTTTAATGCACTTTAATTCTAGCTTTAAAAGTATTAGGTACTCTGATTTTTTTCCTCTAAAATATATTTAAATATAGAAAAGGAGCTAAAGGTAAGTTATACAGACTTTTTAAAACATACCATTTACTGCCTTTTTAAAAATAATTCAATTTGTCCACCACCCATGAAAAAAAGTATGAGCCCAGAGCTATGATTCAGCGTATCAAAATCCCAAATCCAAAAGAGAATATACTCAAAATATAGAGTGTATCCACTGGGATATAGCTGATCAAAACTCTACATTAGCAGCCAAAAGCAAAGCAAATCCACAAACAAGTGAGTCCACAAGTGTCTGAAAGCCCAATCCTACTTTGTTAAACAACATAAAATTGTGATACTGGTAGTTAAATTAGAGTTCTGCTGGTGGTTAAAGAACTTATTAATAACACAAAATGAGTTTATATAATGCAACATCACACACATACATTAAAAATGATATACAAAGGTGAGAAAATGCCTATTTTCTCATTGTTTCTATATTCTATAAAAACAGAATAGGAAATTACATTTCTAATGGCATTTGGATTTTTTATATATCTCTTATTCCCATTTATTGCTTTGTTTTCACATATGATTCAAATATTTGTGTATGCAAACATACATGTAAACCCTGATTGTTAGTAATAGCTGCATTTTCTTCAGTTTACCCAACTGAGCAGCTGTCTAATTTTCATTGAATTTTCTGATACTACTCTACTACTCTTGCTTCTAGGAGTGGTGATTTTCCTTTAGTAAATAAGGAAGACTCACAGAATTTACCAGGGATGTCATCAAGATGGAGAAAAAAGAGACCCCAGCCTCTGTCCTCCAACAAAGATAAAAAATTAGCTATCCACAAACATAAAACAGTTCTGGGGAAGCCCTGGAGCTCAGTTAAGAAATATCAGCAACAGAGTAGAACAAAAAAAACCTGAGAATAGTTTTCCAAAGAAGGGAAGAAAGCTTCATTTTGCCTGTATCATCCTATCCCCCAAGCCAACATCACTCAGCACCAAGAAGGAACTCCCCAGCTAGAAAAAGTTCCCCTCACAGGGAAAGGAAGAGGAGGGTGAACAACCAGCTTCCTTAGCCTTTCAGGGCACTGCAAGAAGGTTCCTTATTCACTTTCACCCCACTCAGAGATCTGAAAAGCTGAGACATATAGAGATGCCTAAGAACAAGAAATAAAAGCAGGGGCTACCAGTAGCAGTCACACAGCTGGAGGAATTAGAGCTCCCAGTGACCTACTCTGCAGACAAACTCAGCTGCTTCTGCCACTGAAGAAAGCAGTAGCCAGTATAGCTGCCATCACTGGCCTCCACTGCCATGAACCTGCAGTGAGACCCAACAATCACAATGGTGCACACTGACAGCAGGTACACTGGTGGTGGGAATGAAAATTGGTACAGCCACTATGGAAAACAGTATAGAAGTTCCTCAAAAAATTTAAAAATAGAACTACCATATGATCCAGCAATCCCACTTCTGAGTATTTATTGAAGAAAATAAAAATTACTATCTCGAAGAGATATCTGGACTCCCAGGTTCTTTACAACATTATTCACAATAGCCAAGACATTTCCAGAAACAATCTTTGATGAATCCTTGGATAGATGAATGTATTTTAAAATATGGCATACATGTATACAATGGAATGTTATTCAGCCATAAAAAGAAGGAAATATTGCCATTCATGATGTCATGGCTAGACCTTGAAGACATTATGCTAAGTGAAATAAGTTAGACACAGAAAGACAAATACTGCATGACCTCACTTGTACCAGGATAGAAAAACATTAAACTCCGTGAAACAATAGAATGGTGGCTGCCAGGGGCTGAGGGGGTGAGTGAAATGGAAAGATGTTAGTCAAAGAGTACAGACTTCCAGGTTTAAGATGAATAAGGTCTGGAGATCTCATGGTTATTGTAACTATAATTAACAACACTGTACTGAATACTTGAAAAATGCTATAAGAGTAGAATATTAATGTTCTCACCATGACAATAACAAAATGGTAATTATGTGATGTAAAGGATGTATTAACCAATGTTATTCTGGTAAATATTTCACAATACATGTGTATATCAAATCATTTCATTGCACACTCTAAACTTACACAATGTTATGTGTCAATTACATCTTAAGGGAAAAAAAGAGAAAAAATAAAGACACATGACCATCCAAGGTAGGAAGAACAAAATAGTTTTTCTAATATGGTCACATTGTTGTGAGCTGAAAACTAGAGAAACACTTGTTCTTAAGAAGTAAATTTGGGAATTCCCTGGCAGTCTAGGAAATCTTCCAGTAGGTATCAGGACTTGCCCTGCTGTCCCAGGAGGATACAGATAACTCCCCCAACTAAGAAATCTGCCAGTAAGTGTTGGGATCTGCCCTACTGTCCCAGGAGGACACAAATAGCTCCCCCCACTAGGAAATGTGTGCAGAAGAGTAGCTAAAACCACAGCTGAGCCCCAGGGGCTGTGTGACTAAGGAAGAAGTGCTGAAATTTCTCCTCACAGCTAAACAAACTGTGAAGTTACACATCCACTGATGGTTTCCCAAATTAAGCACTTGCAAAACATCTGAAAGACCAACAAGTGCTCTTACAGCTGGGATGGGTCTGGCTTTAGCAACTGTAGGCTCTGTGGGTCATATAAGCAGGGATTGGGCCACACTAGAGTTCAAGCTTCCTCCATAGCTCCCACAGTGGGTCCAAGTGCATGACTACTGCAGTCCTGGGACCTCACCTCAATGGACCTGTACCAGTGACTGAGTGAAAACAATGCCTGAGAGTCACCAGGGCTGATTGCCAGCATACCCACAGTTAAGGCAGGACCGAGGGCAATGCCAACAACAGTATACTTTGTGAGCTTACACTGTGGGCAAAACGGACACACAGAGCACATTCACAGGTGAACAACTCCAGAGGAGGAATACTCAGTGGCTTCTCTCTGAGTGAGAATGCTCCAATCCCACCTACCTTGCACTACAGATCAGAATCACAGCTAAGAAACAGATCTGGGGGTCTCTACTCCAATCACTAAGGAGCAGACGCCAACCCTGACAAGGCAGTGACAACCACAGAGCAAAGGGAAGGCCCCACTCAATGTCTAGGGCAGGCTATGATCACCATAACACCAATCAAACCCCCTATCTAGGGGATAATGGCACAAGCCTCCAGACCAAGCTCACCCACCAGGGAGCAGACACCAGAAGCAAGAGGAAGTATGATCCTGCAGCCTGTGGAAAGAAGACCACAAACACAGTAGGTCTGACAAAATGAGATGACAAAGAAATACATTGAAGATGAAGGAGCAAGATAAACACCTAAAAAAAGAACTAAATGAAGAGGAGATAAGCAATCTATCTGAAAAAGATTCAGAGTAATGACAGTAAAGATGATTCAAGATCTCAGAAAAAGAATGCAAGCACGGATCCAGAAGATACAAGAAAGTTTAGTAAAGACCTAGAAGAACTAAAGAACAAGCAAACAGAGATGAACAAGACAATACCTAAAATGAAAAATACACTAGAAGGAATCAATAGCATAATAACTGAGGCAGAAGAATAGGTAAGTGATGTGGAAGACAGATGGTGGAAATCTCAGTCATGGAACAGAATAAAAAAAAAGAAGAATGAAAATAATGAGGAAAGTCTCAGAGACTTCTGGGACAATTTAAATGCACCAACGTTCGACTTATGGGGTCCCAGCAGAAGAAAAAAAGGGGAAAGGTCCTGAGAAAATATTTCAAGAAATTAGAGTTGAAAGCTTCCCTAACATGGGAAAGGAAATAGTCACCCAAGTCCAGGAAGCACAGAGAGTCCCATACAGGACAAACCCAAGGAGGAACATGCTGAGACACATGTTAATCAAACTAACAAAAATCAAATACAGAGAAAAAATATTAAAAGCAACAAGGGAAAAGTAACAAATAACCTACAAGGGAATCCCCATAAGGTTATCAGCTGATTTTTCAGCGAAACACTGCAGGCCAAAACGGAGTGGCAGGGTATATTTAAAGTGATAAAAGGGAAAAACCAAGATTGCTCTACCCAGCAAGGATCTCATTCACATTCGATGGAAAAATCAGAAACTTTACAGACAAGCCAAAGCTAAGAGAATTCATCACCACCAAATCAGCCTTACAACAAATGTTAAAGGAAATTTTCTAGGCATGAAACATAAGAGAAGACAACAAAAGAGGAAGGGAAGAAAAAAGACCTACAATAACAAACCCAAAACAATTAAGAAAATGGGGGTTTCCCTGGTGGCACAGTGGTTGAGAGTCCGCCTGCCGATGCAGGGGACATGGGTTCATGCCCTGGTCTGGGAAGATCCCACATGCCGCAGAGCGGCTAGGCCCATGAGCCATGGCCACTGAGCCTGTGCATCCGGAGCCTGTGCTCCATAACGGGAGAGGCCACAACAGTGAGAGGCCCACGTACCGCAAAAAGAAAAAAAAAAGAAAAAAAAAAAGAAAATGGTGAGAGGAACATACATATCGATAATTACTTTAAATGTAAATGGATTAAGTGCCCCAACCAAAGACACAGCCTGGCTGAATGGATACAGGAATAAGACCTGTATATATGCTGTCTACAAGAGACCCATTTCAGACCTAGGGACACATACAGACTGAAAATGAGGGCATGGAAAAAGATATTCCATGCAAATGGAAATCCAAAGAAAGCTGGAGTAGCAATACTCATCTCAGAAAAAATAGACTTTAAAATAAAGACTGTTACAAGAGACAAGGAAGGACACTACATAATGATCAAGAGATCAATCCAAGAAGAAAATATAGCAATTGTAACTATGTATGCACCCAACATGAGGCAATATTTTAACAGCCATAAAAGGGGAAATAAACAGTAAATAATAGTGGGCAACTTTAACACCCCATTTACACCAATGGACAGATCATCCAGTCAGAAAATTAATAAGGAAGTACAAGTCTTAAATGACACATTAAACTAGATAGACTTAATTGATATTTATAGAACATTTCATCTGAAAGCAGCAAAATACATGTTCTTCTCAAGTGCACAGAGAACATTCTCCAGGATAGATCACATCTTGGGTCACAAACCAAGCCTCAGTAAATTTAAGAAAATTGAAATCATATCTGACCACAATGTTATGAGATTAGAAATCAATTACAGGAAAAAAAAACTGTAAAAAAAAAAAGAACACATGGAGGCTAAGCAATATGCTACTAAATAACAAAGAGATCACTGAAGAAATCAAAGAGGTAATCAAAAAATACCTAGAAACAAATGCCAGTGAAAACACAATGACCCAAAACTTATGGGATGTAGCAAAAGCAGTTCTAGGAGGGAAATTTATAGCAATACAATCTCACCTAAAGAAACAAGAAAAATCTCAAATAAACAAGCTAACCTTCCACCTAAAGCAAAAAGAAAAAGAACAAACAAAACCTAAACTTAGTAGGAGGAAAGAAATCATAAAAGTCAAAGCAGAAATAAATGAAATAGAGATGAAGAAAACAATAGCAAAGATCAATGAAAAGCTGGTTCTTTGAAAAGATAAACAAAATTGATAAACTTTTAGCCAGACCCATCAAGAAAAAAGGGAGAGGGCTCAAATCAATAAAATTAGAAATGAAAAGGGAGAAATTATAACTGACACTGCAGAAATACAAAGGATCATAAGAGACTACTACAAGCAACTACATGCCAATAAAATGGACAACCTGGAAGAAATGGACAAATTATTCAAAAAGTATAACCTTCCAAGACTGAACCAGGAAGAAATAGAAAATATGAACAGACCAATCACAAGTAATGAAATTGAAACTGTGATTAAAAATTGTCCAACAAACAAAATCTAGGAGTAGATGGATTCATAGGTGAATTCTTTCAAACATTTAGAGAACTAACACCTATCCTTCTCAAACTCTTCTAAAAAAACTGCAGAGGAAGATCATTCTATGAGGCCACTATCACCCTGATACCAAAACCAGTCAAAGATATCATAAAAAAAGAAATTACAGACCAATATCACTGATGAACATTAGATGCAAAAATCCTCAAAAACATACTAGCAAACAGAATCCAACAAGACATTAAAAGGATCATACACCATGATCAAGTGGGATTTATCCCAGGAATGCAAAGATTCTTCAACATATGCAAATCAGTCAATGTGATACACCATATTAACAAGTTGAAGAATAAAAATCACGTGATCATCTCAATAGATGCAGAAAAAGCTTTTGACAAAATTCAACACCCATTTATTATAAAAACTCTCCAGAAAGTAGGCATAGAGGGAGACTACCTCAAGATAATAAAGGCCAAATATGAAAAACCCACAGGAAACATCATTCTCAAAGATGAAAAACTGAAAGCATTTCCTCTAAGATCAGGAACAAGACAAGATTGTCCACTCTCGCCACTATTACTCAACATAGTCTTGGAAGTCCTAGCCATGGCATCAGAGAAGAAAAAGAAATAAAAGAAATACAAACTGGAAAAGAAGTAAAACTGTCACTGTTTGTAGATGACATGATACTATACATAGAAAATCCTAAAGATGCTACAATAAAACTACTAGAGCTCATCAATGAATTTGGTAAAGTTGCAGAATACAACATTAATACACAGAAAACTCTGCATTCCTATACACTAACAATGAAAGAACTAAAGAACAAACAAACAGAGATGAACAAGACAATAACTGAAAGCCCAGAGATAAACCCATGCACCTATGGTCACCTAATCTATGACAAAGGAGGCAAGAATATACAGTGGAGAAAAGACAGTCTCTTCAATAAGTGGTGCTGGGAAAACTGGACAGCTACATGTAAAAGAATGAAATTAGAACTCTCCATAACACCATACACAAAAATAAACTCAGAATGGATTAAAGACCTATTAGGCCAGACAGTATAAAACTCTTAGAGTAAAATATAGGTAGAAACTCTCTGACATAAATTGCAGCAAGATGTTTTTTGACCCACCTCCTAGAGTAATGAAAATAACAACAAAAACAAACAAATGGAATCCAATTAAACTTAAAAGTTTTTGCACAGCAAAAGAAACCATAAACAGAACAAAATGACAACTCTCAAAGTGGGAGAAAATATTTGCAAGTATTAATCCCTTGTCGGAAGCAACTGACAGGAGATTAATCTCCAAAATATACAAACAGTTCATGCAGCGTAATATCAAAACCACAAATAACAATCAAAAAGTGGGTGGAAGATCTAAATAGACATTTCTCTGAAGAAGACATACAGATGGCTTAAAAGCACATGAAAAGATGCTCAACATCACTAATTATTAGAAAAATGCAAATCAAAACTACAGTGTGGTATCATGTCACACCAATGAAAATGGCCATCATCAAAAAATCTACAAACAATAAATGCTGGAGAGGGTGTGTAGAAAGTGAACCCTCTTGCACTGTTGCTGGTAATGTAAACTGATACAGCCACTATGGAGAACAGTATGGAGGTTCCTTAAAAAACTAAAAATAGAACTACCATATTACCCCACAATCTCACTCCTAGGCATAGACCCTGAGAAAACCATAATTCAAAAAAGACACATGCACCACAATGTTCATGGCAGCACTGTTTACAATAGCCAGGACATGGAAGCAACCTAAATGTCCAGCAACAGAGGAATGAATAAAGAAGATGTGCTCCATAAATACAATGGATTATTACTCAGCCATAAAAAAAGAACAAAATAATGCCGTTGCAGCAACATGGATGGACCTAGAGATTGCCATACTGAGTGAAGTAATTCAGACACAGAAAGACATATATCATATGATATTGCTTATATGTGGAAACTAAAACAATAGAGTACAAATGAACTTATTTATAAAACAGAAGTAGAGTCACAGATGTAGAAAACAAACTTATGGTTACCAGGGAATAAGGGGGGGAGGGATAAATTGGGGGATTGGGACTGACATGTACACACTACTATATAAAAATTAGATAACTAATAAGAACCTACTGTGTAGCACAGGGAATACTACTCAATACTCTGTAATGACCTATATAGGAAAAGAATCAAAAAAAAAAAAAGTGGACAGATATAAATGTATAATTGATTCACTTTGCTGTATACCTGAAATTAACACAACATTGTAAAGCAACCATACTACAATAAAAATTTTAATCTATTATAAAGCAAAAAACAATAAAAATCAAAGCTAAAATTGTGCTCTTATTATGTACAGGTCCTCTGCTATGCACATTCATGATCTCATTTATTAGTTTGATCACAAATTAGAAATTTGCTTTCACAAAATCTATGTAAATTTACTATGGCCCAAAGGTGGTGAAAGGCAAAGCTTAGATGTTTCAAAATCAACTCTTTTCACTACACAAAACTAATTATGGGATCCCATATGAATATGCCTGAGAGAGTTACAAAGGAAGAATGGGTAGGTGATAGGCTGCTGCCAGTCATCTACATCTGAGAAAATAACACCACCACTCCCTCAGTTACTCAAGACATGTTTTCTATGCTTCTTTCCTTCAATACACTTATCAATCTTTCAGCAAGCCTTGTCTACTCTACCTTGAAATTATATTTCAACTCCCTGCATTTCTGCTATCACTCTAGTCTGAGGAATAACCATACATTGTTTTCCCAATGCAACAGACTCCAAACTAGGCTCCCTAAGTTTACTTGTGGCCCCTTCTAGTGTATTCTTCACTTGGCAGTCAGAAAACATAAATTAAATAAAATAATGCCACTCCTCACTTACAAACTTATTTGGTTTATGAGTCATACTTGCAAAGCCCTACAAGACTTATCTTCTGTCTACATCACCTCCCAAAATTCTCACCTGCTATCTACTTCTCTCCTGACATACTGACCTTTTCTTGGCTCTTCATATGCACCAAACTCATCCTCAGACTTAGGGCCTTTTCACTAAACCATTCTCTTCTCTCAAAATGTTCTTCCACAGATCACTGCATAGTTGTCTTCTGGTCAGTCAATTCCATGCTTAAATGTTACTTTTTTGAAGAGTTCTTTCCTAGCCTCCTCAGGAAAGTGACCTATCACATCATCCCATTAAAATTTTCTTTTTAAAACTTACCACTATCTAATTTAAAATTAGTATTTATTTATTAATTATCAATTTATTATTGATTATCTCTCTGTTTCCCCACAAGCATGAACCTAATCCAGATGATCAAAACCTGTCCACTTTTGTTCACCCCTGCATCATCAACATGGACTGATCTAGAGTAAGTGCCCCATAAATAACCGTTGACTTAATTAATGATCCTAATTTGCTTTCAGCAACAGAGTCTTCTTTTCTTCACATCCTAGAGTCTCCTTTAAACATGAAAAATCCACAGGTATTTCCAATTTCTAATGTTGTATCTATGACAACATCTCCTATTGTCAGAATTAGCCGAGCTAAAACAGTTTTATTCTTGTTATCATTTTAGTATTTTCTCTTCTATATCTATTCAGGAAATAGTTGATCCTCGTGAAGGAAAAGCCATCTATAGTCAATGAAGAATAATAAAGTGAGATCAAAATAGGTCTATACAGTAACATAAGCTCAGAAATTAATAAATAACTCAAAATAACAAAGGCATTTTGAATGTAGCAAGTAGACATATGGTAAAACAGCTCTAGGTACAACACATGCTATCAACACAGTAACATTGCTTTCGTGGCCCAAAATAGATTAGCAAAAGAATGAATAGCAAGCCAAATGCAAAATAATGAGAGGGGAGAGAGATGAAAAGGAAGAGAGTGAGACCAAGCACAGCCCTACGGGGCTCCTGGGCACAAAGACTTTCTGTGTCCTCCATTTCTTTGATTACAAGAAATAGCCTTCATTCAGCCTCCATGACCTTCCCTGATTTCCAAAGGGCAGATTCAAGCAGTTGTTAATTAGAGAAGGGAGGGGATGCTATACCAGGGAGAAACAAACAGTCAAGAGAAACAATAGTGCAGCCTCCTTCCCCATCAAGGGATACACACAGCAATGTCTTTGAGCTGTTTTGCAGATACTGAAACCCCCTCCAGGTGGGAGAAGTTAACGCTTAACAATGGTATGCTGCCCACAAGCATGTAGACCCCAGACCAGTTGGAAACTGAAGGTTGATGTTGCTGACTCCTACTTACTTCATCACCAACCAGTCAGAAGAATGTCCACAAGCTGATCACGCCTTCTTTGAACAATTACTATAAAACTTCTCACTATCCTCTCCAAGTTGGGACACATACCTTTTGGAGACAGGAGCCCACTGTGTCCCCCTTTGCCTGGCAAAGTAATAAAACTCTACTTCACCAAAAACTCTGTCTCCAAGATTCAACTTGGCACCAGTGTACAGAGAAGCTGAGTTTCAGCATCAAAAGTTCTTAGTAATAAACTAATAAATCAATGGTTAAACAGTATAAAATCATCAAATATTTCAGAAAAAATTCCTTCCTTAATAGTTTTTTTTTCAGAAAAGGAGTATTTCCCATTTAACTTCTTTGCTGAATTCCAAATTACCATTAAATATTTTTCTACCTGATTTGATAAAGAAAAGAAACTAGTGATATGAATAGTAGTTGATAAATGAAATATTTGCTTGCCATATCAGTAAACAAAAGATGTCATAGTCATCAGAGATTGCGTCCATGCAGCCACCACCAAATGCAAGCTGGTGAGCTGGTGAGCCCTGAGGGAACTCAGGATGTAATAACACAGGATACTGGCCCCAGATAGCTGAGGTACATATCAAAGGAATGATTTTAGTGAGCCTAGACTCTTGCATCTTCCTATACATAGAAAAGTGTTAAATTCCTTAATTTGGGATTTCCAGTTTTCTTTAATTAACAATAATCTTTTGATGTTCCAACTACCTGACCTTTGTTGCAAAACTCCTATATATCCTAGCTCCCCACTCGCCTCCTTGGAGCAGTTTTCTCAGGGTTACTTGAGATGCTGCCTCCTGGGCCTGAAGTCCTAAAGATTCTTGCCAAATAAAACATAACTCTCAACTTTTAGGTTGTGAATGTATTTTTTCAGTCGACATAGTCTCCTTTAAAAAGAAAATACTTGAAAATCTGGTATCCTGTTCAGAAAGTCAGAAACGCAAGAAAAAGACATTGTTACATTGAAGTCATCACCTAAATTAACTTTGTTTATGGTCTCTCTGCTAATGGATACTAGCTAAACCAGAAGCTCCAGATTTAGTACACAACATGCGGTCTTTGCAGTCCAGAATTTAGTATCTCTAGGAAAAACAACAATCAGGTTTGCATGCATTGATTTTTTTTCTCCTCTAGAATCTCATATACTTTATTGTTCATGACTTAATTATCCATAGTTCTATAACTTTAATAAAACCTAACTCAAGGAAGTTTTAATTTATTCCAAATCAGCTTGCAACACTTGCAAAAATGAGTTTAGCAGAAAAAAGCTAACAAGAGCAAAAGTTATCCTGTAAGAATACCTTTCGGTGGTGAACTTAAATTTTTAAAGGGAAATGAAACATCATTTGTAGAATAAATGACCAAATAAAAATTTTGAAGCTTGTGAGAATGAGCAAGTGCTGTAAACAACTAGTTAATGAAACATTTTTATGTAAAGAATGGCTTAAGTCCATACTTTATGCTAACAACTGATATGGACAGAGTAAAGGGACAAAGTAGGTGATTAAATAGTTAATCCCACTAGGGGATTGTAAGTAAAAAAAAGTATGGCAGACCACTTTAAGTTAATGATGACCTAAAAATGCAGGTTTTAACCACAAAATGAAGCAGGCTTGCTTAGCAACAAAACCATGCAACAGAAGCATGAGACATGCCCCAAAACAATAAAACAATGGTGGCATGAGACGCACATCCTGCCAGTGAGTTCAGTAAGTTAATGACCCCTAGGACATGCTCTCTGCAAACATAAAAAGTAATAATTTATGGAAAAATAACATTTCAAAGTGAAAGACCCTCATTGTACTGAGACGTGAAATAATTTTCTATAGTGCCATGACAGTCCTGGCTTGACCATGTAGGAACAAGAAAACTCCCTTGCCCAACCTGGAGGAGGAGTTGATGATGGAAGCCTGATGTCCACTCAAGAATGAGGAAGAAGGTGGTCTTTTCCCCCTTCCCACTTCTCCTTTGATTATAAAACTATAGCCCATTAAGTTCTTGGGGCTCAGCACCCTCTCACTTGCTTGCTTATAAGCTTCACAAGCATCCTATGCTAATAAATCACTTCTTATCTATCACTGTGCCTCTCACTGAATTCTTTCTGTGCTAAGACATAAAGAACAGGAGCTTCTTGGAGCCCCTCATGAAACCCCACTTAGTGGTTTCACAACTCCATGCTCAAAGAGATGTCCTCCTAGTTACAAGTTCGACAGTGTTATCATCCACCCAGACAGTCAAGCACAAACCTGAGTCAGAGTTCACTCAAACAAACATGGATGGGACTCTGAACTAAGATGGCAACATAAGAAGATTCTGACTTTCCCCCCTCCCATGTACACTCCAAATGTACAGCCACATATGGAGCAATTCCCTCTGAGAGAAATCCAGAAACTGGCTGAGGGACTCTTACATATGGAATAACCTCTGGCCAACCCCTGGATAGCCCCATACAATCAGGAGGGAACCCCAAACTCCCGACTTTCCCTGAGGAGAGAAGTGTTTGGACCACACATCTAGTGCCCCAACATCAACTGCCCCGCCTGAGGGAAGGACCCCCAAACACCCAGCTCTGAAAGCCAGAGAGGCTTGTGTACACAAGTCTCATGGGAACTATAGCAAACAAAAGAGTGGTTGTTATTATTATTATTATTATTATTATTATTATTATTATTATTAGCCATGCTGCATGTGGGATCTTAGTTCTCCGAACACCCTGCATTAGAAGCATGGAGTCTTAACCACTGGACCATCAGGGAAGTTCCAAGGAGAAGTTATTAATAGACCTTTGAGCACTTAATGAAGCTGTCTCCACAGGGACCAGCACAAAGGGGGCAGGCAAAAATCTTCATCTCCAAGTTCCTTTCTAGAAGGCAATTGATTGCAAACTTTACAAGCTGCTGCCTGAGGTCTGACTTCTAATTAGCACATGCCACGGCTGACTGCACTCTCCCCAGAACCTGGGAGCTCTGGTGGATACTTTCCCTGCCTTCTCCCTCTAGCTTACTCCAATAAAAAAATATAAGCTGCCAGTATCTCCCTGGAAAAAACTTGTTCACACATGTAGATCCCCAACTTTTGAGGCTGCTGCCTGAGGGATGGACCACCGAATCACCTATCTCTGATAAGCAACAGGGCTCAGCATTCCTGAGTCCCACAAGACTATAGCAAACACAGAAGCAGTGGCTAAGAAGCAAACAGTCCTTTGCTGTGACTATTCCCCCAGGGCACAGCACAAAGTGATGTTGACTGAAAACAAATAGACTGTCAGATATTTCTCCAGCAAAGTTGGGTTTATTTGGGGCCAGCAGAGAATTGCAATTCAGGGTCTGCAACCATGGTGAGCCATGTGCAATCCCCACATAGCAAGGGAAGGAGAGCACTTTTATAAGAACAAGGAAGTTGGGAGGGCTACAATAAACAAAGAGTCCATGGCTTTTTTGGCTGAGTCCTTGCCAGGGAAAGGAGCCTTTCTTCTTCCTGTTGGGCTCTGCTCTCATCACACGGTGTGGGAGCTCTCCCTTCTGTTATTCCAACTCAGTTTAATTGATATTTCTGGTTATTAATTTTACAGGGAGCAGACGAAAATTCCCATCTCTGGGTTTCTCCCTGTTAGGGCTTAACTACTTTCTTGTAGATAGCCATTTTCTTCCAATGTCATCACATAGTCTTCCCTTCATGTGTCTGTGTCCTAACTCCTTTTCTTATATAGACATAAGTCATATCGGATTAGAGCCCACCCCCATGACTTCATTTACTTTTTTTTTTTTTTTTTTTTTTTTTTGCGGTATGCGGGCCTCTCACTGTTGTGGCCTCTCCCGTTGCGGAGCACAGGCTCTGGACGCGCAGGCCCGTCGGCCATGGCTCACGGGCCCAGTCGCTCCGCGGCATGTGGGATCTTCCCGGCCCGGGGCACGAACCCGTGTCCCCTGCATCGGCAGGCGGACTCTCAACCACTGCGCCACCAGGGAAGCCCCTCATTTACTTTTAATTGACTCTTTAGAACCCTATCTCCAAATACAGTCACATTCTGAGATACCAGGGTTTAGGACTTCAACACATGAATTTGGGAAGTGATACATTTTAGCCCATAACAAAATTTGAACCCCTCTTCCACATTCCTACTACCACAGTCATAGTTGAGAGCCTGACTCATGATGTCTATCCTGGAATTTCAACCAATCTAATTACCTCAACTCTCTCTTCCACACTGCCCTCATTCTTGCTTTATCTCTACCAGGATTTAAAAACAGGATAAAATTAGAGCCCTTAGGATGTATTACCCAAGGGTTAGCTCCTGTCTATAAAATAAATAAGTTGATTAAAGTATACTCTGAATGCTTTTAAAGGTCTACTAGCCAAAACAAAACCAAATCATTAATACTACGGTTCAGTTCAGGAAGATATATTAAATTTACTTTTATTAGATGCTATCTGAGACACTAGGGAAAAACTTGTCTATACAAAAGACCATACCTGTATCTCCCAAGTGTTTATGTTGATGGTTTGTACTCAATAGACATTACAATTCTTACCTATACAATTTGTAAAATTTAAATTATTTTACCTGCTACAGCAAAGGATACAGCTCTTCTATTTTTCTTACTGCTGTATCCCAGGGCTCAGAATCTACATAAAATTATTGAACACTCATACATTCCTCATAGGAGTGGTAATGATATAGCCCTTTGGAAAGTAAATTCCCCACATAAATTCAAAGCCTTAAAAATTTTATTGAGTCAGTAATTCCAATAGGATTCTTTTTTTTTTAATAGATCTTTATTGGAGTATAGTTTCTTCACAATACTGTGTTAGTTTCTGTTGTACACCAAAGTGAATCAGCCATATGCATACATATGTCCCCATATCCCCTCTCTCATGAGCCTCCCTCCCATCCTCCCTATCCCACCCCTCTTCGTCATCGCAAAGCACCGAGCTGATCTCCCTGTCCTATGCTGCTGCTTCCCACTAGCCAACTATTTTACATTAGGTAGTGTATATATGTCTATGCCACCCTCACTTCACCCCAGCATATAGGATTCTAACATAAGGACATTATTCTAAATATGGAAATCTTTTGCACACAGATATTTAATGCAGCACAGACATGTAACCCTGAAGAGAGAATTTACATATGTTTATAAGCAGGTCAAATCCTGGATAAAAATAACAATACAAATAATAGCTTAATAGTGAACCACTTACTATGTGTCAGGCAGTAAGCTAAGTGTTTCACAAATATTATCTTATTTAATCAACACAATAACACCATGAATTAAATATTATTATCCTTATTTTTATAAATGGACCTGAGACTTAGAAAGATTAAGTAACTGGTCCAAATTTAAGATGCTATTAAGTAATGGAGCCAATTTACAAACTGCAAAATGTAATTGATATTAGGATTCATTACCTCTCATTTCCCATATTTTTTCAAGGCCACATTCCTTTCAAGCCTACATTGTTCTCATTCTTACTCTCTCTCCCACTCAGAATTCAATAATTTAATCATTTCATCTTATGGTTTTGAGTAACTGTAGAGTCCTTTCTGAGTCTGAATTTAAAAGAAGACAGCTGAAAGAAACAATGGTTAACCAATATAAGTTGTTCTCAAAGTGTGGGCTAGGAACCCATGAGAGTCCCTGAGATCTTTTCAGGAGACAGGTCAAGATTTATTTCACAACAAATATAAGATATCCATTGCTTTTTCCACTCTCATTATTTGATAAGTATATAGTGTTTTCCAGAAGCTACATGATAGATGCCATCTCAACAGACCAAATGCAGAAACAGGTCAGAGAATCTAGGTGACTTCTGTTAAGCCAGACATTAATCAGATTTGCAAAAATGAAGGGGTTGGGGATTTAACTCTTCTCACTAACCTTTTTTGTTTTGGAAAATGTAGTTCTTTTTCATGAAAATATTCTTTATGTTAACATGTAATGGTCTGATTATTATAGTTGTAAATTTCTGTTTAAAATTTTTATACAGCAATATCAATAGATATAACTCACATAAACAAGAGTTCTCTGAACCCCCAGTCATTTTTAAAAGTATAAAAGTGTCCCAAGACAAAAAAGTGATAATCACTGACCTGGATAAATTATTCAGTAATAATGAGGTCCCTATTAGTGGCTCCCAGTCAGCAAAGAAAACATTTTGGAAGATGTAACATTTCTAGCAGGTTCAATCTGTTTCACAGTCATGGACACTTACTCTAACTAAGTTTGCTTTCAAGTTCTCATCACTCTTTCAAGATATTTAAAAGAGCAAGTAGTGCAGCCTAATGCACTTATATACAACCCCAATATCCAGGGACTAAGAAATCATTTGTTCTTAATCCTAATAAACATTTGCTGAGTACCTACAAGAATCAAGTATTTAATACAATCAATATTTGGCAGTGTTGAGACATAAACCTAAGTTTTCTTACTCCAAATCAATTGCTCTTTCCC
>NW_006794361.1:109253-112041 GCF_000442215.2 Lipotes vexillifer | reverse complement strand
AGTTTTCTTACTCAAAATCAATTGCTCTTTCCCTTACATTTCTACTAAATAATGCTTTAAAGCAATCAACTTAAGTACACCCAAGCAGCAACATCACCACCCACTGTACCAGTATATCCCCCCACTGCCCTCTCTCAATCTCTTTCATACACACACCCCACCCTGACACACACACACTTCCCTCTTAATAGAAACAGAGCTAGACCCATATTTTCTGAAATAAAAAGAGAAATCACTATTTTGACTTTTGCTGTCTTATGGCAAAATAGTCCCTTAACTATAACAATGACAGAAAAGTTTCTTGCTTCAGTTCCATTGATAACAGCAGTATTGAGCTATTGAGCTGTTACCCTGCATCACTTACTATTCTTGGTGGTTTTTATTCAGCATTTCAATCCTTACAATAACCTGTGAGTTAAGTATTATTATCCCCATTTTACAAATGAGGAAACTAAGGTCTAGAGAGAGAAAATAACTTGCCCCTGGTCACACAACTCTTATATTACAGAGCTGGGATTCATACCCAAATTTCTCTATGTGAAATACCTCAGATTCTTAAACCAGCTCTTTATCCTCCTTTGAAATTTTTATTATTATTCTTTTTTCCCTATGTGGTATGTGGGATGGAATTACTTGCTTGGCTGTTTTGTGGAGGCTGGATATGGTGCACAGAGGCATGGAAAAAATCAAGTTTTATTCTTATTATCTACTAGCTGACTTTTCTTTTAAGATAGTTTTAGTCCCTACTGTGTTATGGTTCCTTAGAAGTTTAAACAACAGGTCATGAAGCAAATGGAATGATTAGTAGCAGTATTTATTTACCCAGCTATTCCCAGTTCAGTAAAAAATAATAAATTGCCTCTCTTTTTTAATGTTAACCAAGACACAAGAGAGACTTCAATCCAGAGAGTATGGGAATATGGACAGTGACTAGTACAGTTAATTGAACAGTTTATAGAACATTGAGAGAGTTCAGGGAAAGTGCATTTGCCATTTTTTATCTTCCCATGTTTAATGAAAATCCACCTATTATGACTACATAGCACAAAAAGAAATACAATTATCATTTTTATTTCTACTTAAAAGCTCATCCAAGCATTTGTGTTTGCCAGGTCTAGAGGTAAAACATGTAGAGTTGGTTGAAAGAGGAGAGAACAAAGATATCCACCTTCAACCTCCCTCTCCCAAATTAAAACCATCCTTTCCCTGGCTGTGAATTTTGAAATAGGCAAAGGTTTCTTTCAAATCCCAGGACTTCCATTTTGTGCTTTATCTCTTCCATCTTTCCAGTGGGGTATCCCACTTCATTCTCTCTTTTGTATCTGGTATTCAAATGAACTAAAAAGTGTATTTGATCAGCCTTGGTGGAATACTGTACTGGTGTCTGATACCACTTATATTTCATTGATGATAAAAATCAATAGGTTAGAAGAATGAAGCTCTAATATGAAATTTCAAGAAAGGTTATTATTCATTAGCAGCTCGGTTTTTGAAATACAAGTCCAGAAATAGTTGCTACCCTCTTAACCTAATCATTACCTTTTTAAGCCAAATTTTCAGTAATGAAGTATGCATAAATCCTATTACTGCTTTCATTTTCTGCATATTCACTTTCTGATAAATATACTCTTCCATGAAACATTTTAGAGGATATTTTATTTAAATTTTTATAGCTTATAAATATTAGACTCTAAGTGCACATTAGCAGGGAAAAAGGAAAAGAAGAAAGGAGGAACAAAAGGAGTCTAAGGGAAGGAAGAGAGAAACCTGAGCCATTAACAAGAAATGATGCTTTCAAGGGATTTCACTGTTTTAAAACACTGAAAGCCACCACCCTTTACCCTGTGGGCCCAAGGATGGATGGAATTGATGCCAAAATGTTAAAGATTTGTTCAAGAAAAAATAACTAGGGTGATGCTAAGTTAATTCTAGACATTCCATTTCATTCCCAGTCCAAATTTTTTTCCATAGCTCCACTAGGGTTCACTCTGTTTCAGTGGCTTGGATACAAACCACTCATTTTCTAGATCCACTCTCTGAAAACATTTGGCAATTCCCATATCCCCATATGTTCTCTTACTACCTTTGTTTCCCCTTAACCAAACAAAGCATCTGCATCTCTGTGATGTTTGATTTCCAAGCAGAAATAAAAAATGTTAGTATCACATGTTCTGGTCATTCTTCTGTTTACTCTCAAATCTATTCTCTGCCCTTCATTGCTCTGTTCCCTGTATCAGAGGAACTAACCCCATAAGTGACCTAGACACTCTTGCCAACTGATTTCCACCTAGGTTTGGCTAATGGAAGGAAAAGTAATAGATTGTAGGGTGAGAGGAAGTGAGAAACAATCTTATTTCCACTGATGTCCTCCTTCCCATAGCCTAGAGTGGCATTTCTATATCTCCCCATGGCCCCAGCCCACTCAAAACAGCTCATCCTTTTAAAGACCCGGATCCCATAGGACAGCCCTCACCATGGCTGTCACATCTAGATGCTCAGGTTTGGGAGCTCTGGTAACAACATTTTCTCCTGCTTTCCCCCAGGCGTAGCTGGAAATGATTTTCTCCTGTTGCTAATATCTTGACTGACTTGCCATCTCTTGATTGGCTTCTTAGATCTTCATCATCTATGTGACCATTTTTGGTATGAAAATCTGTTTGAAATGCCTAGGGAGTTTGCTGCTTCTTGACTGGATCCTCATACATCTCAGTTGCTAAGCTAATGCTTTCTTCCTTTGAAAGATAGCTCTTTCTCGGCCACTGATGTCCTCTCACTCTTTCACACTCTT
>NW_006794361.1:78145-109199 GCF_000442215.2 Lipotes vexillifer | reverse complement strand
TCACCCTCTTTCCTTCAGTCCCCAAAGCCAGGACCTCACACAAGTAAGGTTTGTGGACAGAGAAGGAAGATGGATATTTGACCTGAGATTCATGGTGCTCCTCCACTTCTTTTATGGGATGCCTTATAAATAATCACAGCCCAAGAACTCAATGTAATGAGAATAATTGATGGAAGGTAATATTTAGTCTACTAGTAATTCCAGTGTTCCCCTACACACACAGAGAGACACATATACACTCCCATAACCACTTAGAATAATCATTATTTCACAAAATTGGAAAAAACTCTGACTTTGCATTGATATGTTATTTTATTTTATAGTAGCACAATATACCCAGTATTTGACAAACTACAAGCCAGAAAATTGTATACATGTAAGTGCCAACTTTAAGATGACATATGTAAACCAAAACTACACAGTAAGATTGATTACAAATCGGTTGTCTTACAAAATGATTTATCATACCATTCTTTTGAGTATTAAACATCTCCAGCATATTCAAAACATTTGATTTACTAAAATTTATAGTAAGCTAGCAAACATTTCCTACCATGAAAACAATATCAACATATGAAATATCACTATATTGCAATTTATAGGGTCCACTTTTCTTGAGTTCAGTGTACCAAAGTCTATAATGAAGTTTGTCCTACTGAAAATATTACTCAGGTTAAAATAGACTAAATAGCTGAACATTTGCGTTATGTCCTACTTTGGAACATTTGCCTCATGGGTCTTCCTTTAAAATAATGGAGATTCATGCCACAGAAGTCAGGATTCCCTGATGTCTGGAGAGCAAAGATAAGACCTGCAGATCAGACTCGGGGCAGCCCATTAGAAAGGTGTATTCCTTTGCATCAATGAGGCAGTCATAGGAAGCTATATCTGAAAGTATTTGCCTTCTCATTACTCCAGAAACCCTCAAACACTTTAGTCAAGTCTGACAAATGTGCACTAATTTATTGAAAGTGTTAGGGGAAAATAAAGGGAGAAGGCAATATAGGGAAGTCTAAACCTCTCTATTAGCTCTGCTGTGAAGTAAGGAGCATCCTGTTGAGGGGATATCCAGGAATATACAGCAACAGACAGCACAGAGGTCAGTGGGGACCCAAGGCAGGGCTATGAAGGATTCCAGAGAAATCACTGTGATGGGAGTGACCTTCCCAATTAGAGGTGAGTCAATATCCCTTATCTCCCAATAAACACTAAAGGCAAAATGACTTGTGGAAGTTTGGGGGAGTGAGGAGAGACTGGGTTATGAAGGCTGGCAATTGGATGACATAAGGTTTTGTCATATTTGTGCACATATTAGCAGAATTCTATTTTTTCCATGCTGAACTATCTACCCATGCTTTTCTATCAAAACACATTAATAGAATATTTACAAGTGTAATGAAAGACTATAAAATGTGGTACCTTACTCTTATGAGAAAATCAAAGGTATCAATATTTAAGGTGTATTTAAAGTAAAAGAAGGGCTTCCCTGGTGGCGCAGTGCTTGAGAGTCTGCCTGCCGATGCAGGAGACGCGGGTTCGTGCCCCGTTTCGGGAGGATCCCACATGCCGCGGAGCGGCTGGGCGCGTGAGCCACGGCCGCTGGGCCTGCGCGTCCGGAGCCTGTGCTCCGCAAATGGGAGAGGCCACGACAGTGAGAGGCCCGCATAACGCAAGAAAAAAAAAAAAAATAAAAAAATAAAGTAAAAGAACCATGGCTTGGAGAACACATTATTCTAATGCCAGTGGTTCACTAGAGGAAATGAGCTTATTGTATAATAACTCAACAAGTCCACAGAAAGGTTAATAACTTTGTTAATTATTTTAAAAAAGAAGTATACAACACTAAAAATAGCTTAGAACTTGGAGATATTCATGATAATGAGATAAATTCAATCATTCTCTGGTATTATCCCTGTAGCTCCATCAAATGGATTTAATAGGAAAAGAGATGATAGTCCAAACCCAACCACGATTTGCAAATTGGCAGTAAGTGAATATAAACCTAGCAAGATATTTTTACATGCTTATTTATAGCATTGATTTATTAATGGGGGAGACCAAATGAGCCCAAACCTTGTATATTTTACGTAAAACCCTGCATAATAACAATGCAGCGGGGGACCTTGCAAAGCCATTTACAATCCAACATCAAGAAAATTTTGAAATCAGATCACCAGAGGGCTTTGCTAAGAGCTAAGTCGGAGAGGGGTTTGGAGTAATAAAATGAAAATTACAGTCAAGTAAGTAAATTAAAGTTGCTTGAAGTTTCCTTCAAAGTCAACTTCAAAATTACCTGAGAAAGTAAAACTCCTTGTTGTAGAAGAAGAGGGGTGAAGGTTTCAGATGAGGAGTAGCCAATCTGATGCCTTATCATATGTCCCAGGTCTTTAATATGCTCATTATATAAATGAAACAATTTGTTAGGCAAGAATACAAAGTGATAAAACAATTATGTAGATCATGGTACACTATTTCTGGTGATGATGTCTATAAAAACGTAGATTTTTTTTACATCTTTATTGGAGCATAATTGCTTTACAATTGTGTGTTAGTTTCTGCTCCATAACAAAGTGAATCAGTTATACATATACATATGTTCCCATATCTCTTCCCTCTTGCGTCTCCCTCCTTCCCACCCTCCCTATCCCACCCCTTCAGGCGGTCACAAAGCACCGAGCTGATATTCCTGTGCTATGCGGCTGCTCCCCACTAGCTATCTACCTTACATTTGGTAGTGTACATATATGTCCATGCCTCTCTCTCGCTCTGTTACAGCTTACCCTTTCCCCTCCCCATATCCTCAAGTCCATTCTCTAGTAGGTCTGTGTCTTTATTCCTGTCTTACCCCTAGGTTCTTCATGACATATTTTTTTCTTAAATTCCATATACATGTGTTAGCATATGGTATTTGTCTTTCTCTTTCTGACTTACTTAACTCTGTATGACAGACTCTAGGTCTATCCACCTCATTACAAATAGCTCAATTTCATTTCTTTTTACGGCCGAGTAATATTCCATTGTATATATATGCCACATCTTCTTTATCCATTCATCCAATGATGGACGCTTAGGTTGTTTCCATCTCCAGGCTATCATAAATAGAGCTGCAATGAACATTTTGGTACATGATTTTTTTGAATTATGGTTTTCTCAGGGTATATGCCCAGTACTGGGATTGCTGGGTCATATGGTAGTTCTATTTGTAGTTTTTTAAGGAACCTCCATACTGTTCTCCACAGTGGCTGTATCAATTTACATTCCCACCAACAGTGTAAGAGGGTTCCCTTTTCTCCACACCCTCTCCAGCATTTATTGTTTCTAGATTTTTTGATGATGGCTATTCTGACTGGTGTGAGATGATATCTCATTGTAGTTTTGATTTGCATTTCTCTAATGATTAATGATGTTGAGCATTCTTTCATGTGTTTATTGGCAATCTGTATATCTTCTTTGGAGAAATGTCTATTTAGGTCTTCTGCTCCTTTTTGGATTGGGTCGTTTGATTTTTTGTTATTGAGCTACATGAGCTGCTTATAAATTTTGGAGATTAATCTTTTGTCAGTTGATTCATTTGCAAATATTTTCTCCCATTCTGAGGGCTGTCTTTTGGTCTTGTTTATGGTTTCCTTTGCTGTGCAAAAGCTTTGAAGTTTCATTAGGTCCCATTTGTTTCTTTTTGTTTTTATCTCCATTACTCTAGGAGATGGGTCAAGAAGGATCTTGCTGTGATTTATGTCATAGAGTGTTCTGCCTATGTTTTCCTCTAAGAGTTTGATAGTTTCTGGCCTTACATTTAGGTCTTTAATCCACTTTGAGCTTATTTTTGTGTATGGTGTTAGAGAGTGATCTAATCTCATACTTTTACATGTACCTGTCCAGTTTTCCCAGCACCACTTATTGAAGAGGCTGTCCTTTCTCCACTGTACATTTCTGCCTCCTTTATCAAAGATAAGGTGACCATATGTCCGTGGGTTTATCTCTGGGCTTTCTATCCTTTTCCATTGATCTATCTTTCTGTTTTTGTGCCAGTCCCATACTGTCTTGACTAGTGTAGCTTTCTAGTATAGTCTGAAGTCAGCAAACCTGATTCCTCCAGCTCCATTTTTCTATCTCAAGATTGCTTTGGCTATTCGGGGTCTTTTGTGTTTCCATACACATTGTGACTTTTTTTAGTCTAGTTCTGTGAAAAATGCCAGTGGTAGATTGACAGGGATTGCATTGAATCTGTAGATTGCTTTGGGTAGTGGAGTCATTTTCACAATGTTGATTCTTCCAATCCAAGAACATGGTATATCTCTCCATCTATTTGTATCATCTTTAATTTCTTTCATCAGTGTCTTATAATTTTCTGCATACAGGTCTTTTGTCTCCTTAGGTAGGTTTATTCCTAGATATTTTATTCTTTTTGTTGCAATGGTAAATGGGAGTGTTTTCTTGATTTCACTTTCAGATTTTTCATCATTAGTATATAGGAATGCCAGAGATTTCTGTGCATTAATTTTGTATCCTGCTACTTTACCAAATTCATTGATTAGCTCTAGTAGTTTTCTGGTAGCATCTTTAGGATTCTCTATGTATAGTATCATGTCATCTGCAAACAGTGACAGCTTTACTTCTTCTTTTCCGATTTGGATTCCTTTTATTTCCTTTTCTTCTCTGATTGCTGTGGCTAAAACTTCCAAAACTATGTTGAATAAGAGTGGTGAGAGTGGGCAACCTTGTCTTGTTCCTGACCTTAGTGGAAATGCTTTCAGTTTTTCACCATTGAGGATGATGTTGGCTGTGGGCTTGTCATATATGGCCTTTATTATGTTGAGGAAAGTTCCCTCTACGCCTACTTTCTGCAGGGTTTTTATCATAAATGGGTGTTGAATTTTGTCAAAAGCTTTGTCTGCATCTATTGAGATGATCATATAGTTTTTCTCCTTCAATTTGTTAATATGGTTTATCACATTGATAGATTTGTGTATATTGAAGAATCCTTGCATTCCTGGAATAAACCCCACTTGATCATGGCGTATGATCCTTTTAATGTGCTGTTGGATTCTGTTTGCTAGTATTTTGTTGAGTATTTTTGTATGTCTTTTGATTGGAGCACTTAATCCATTTACATTTAAGGTAATTATCAATATATATGTTCCTATTATCATTTTCTTAATTGTTTTGGGCTGGTTTCTGTGGGTTTTTTTCTCCTCTTGTGTTTCCCCCTAGAGAAGTTCCTTTAGCATTTGTTGTAAATCTGATTTGGTGGTGTGAATTCTCTTAACTTTTGCTTGTCTGTAAAGGTTTTAATTTCTCTGTCTAATCTGAATGAGATTCTTGCTGAGTAGAGTAATCTTGGTTGTAGGATTTTCCCTTTCATCACTTTAAATATATATTCTCCCACTCCCTTCTGGCCTGCAGAGTTTCTGCTGAAAAATCAGCTGATAACCTAATGGAGATTCTCTCCTAGGTTATTTTTTGCATTTCCCTTGTTGCTTTTAATATTTTTTCTTTGTATTTAATTTTTGTTAGTTTGATTAGTATGTGTTTTGGCATGTTTCTCCTTGTGTTTATCCCGTATGGGACTCTGTGTTTCCTGAATTTGGGTGGCTATTTCCTTTCCTGTATTAGGGAAGTTTTCAACTATAATCTCTTCAAATATTTTCTCAGAACTTTTCTCTTTCTCTTCTTTTTCTGGGACCCCTATAATTCTAATGCTGTGTTTTAATCTTGTTCCAGAGGTCTTTGGGACTGTTCTCATTTCTTTTTATTCTTTTTTCTTTATTCTGCTCTGCAGCAGTTATTTCCACCATTCTATCTTCCAGCTCACTGATCCCTTCTTCTGCTTCAATTATTCTGCTATTTATTCTTTCTTGTGTATTTTTAATTTCAGTTATTGTGTGGTTCATCACTGTCTGTCTTATCTTTAGTTCTTCTAGGTCCTTGTTAAACATTTCTTGTACTTTCTCGATCTGTACCTCCATTCTATTTTCGAGATTTTGGATCATCTTTACTCTCATTACTCTGAATTCTTTTTCAGGTATATTGCCTATTTACTCTTCATTTATTTGGTCTTGTGGGTTTTTTTTTTTTTTTTTTTTCCTTGCGTTATGCGGGCCTCTCACTGTTGTGGCCTCTCCCATTTGCGGAGCACAGGCTCCGGACGCGCAGGCTCAGTGGCCATGGCTCACGGGCCCAGCCGCTCCGCGGCATGTGGGATCTTCCCGAAACGGGGCACGAACCCGCGTCTCCTGCATCGGCAGGCGGACTCTCAAGCACTGTGCCACCAGGGAAGCCCGGTCTTGTGGGTTTTTACCTAGCTCCTCTCTGTAACATATTTTTCTGTATTCTCATTTTCTCTAACTTACTGTGTTTGAGGTCTCCTTTCCACAGGCTGCAGGGGCGTTTTTCCTCTTCCTTCTGGTGTCTTTCCTCAGTGGGTGAGGTTGGTCCACTGGCTTGTGTAGGCTTCCTGGTGGGAGGGACTGGTTCCTGCACTCTGGTGAGTGGAGCTGGATCTTGTCCCTCTGATGGGCAGGGCCATGTCATGTGGTGCCTTTTGGGGTGTCTGTGAGCTTAGTATGATTTTAGGCAGGCTATCTGCTGCTGAATGGGTTTGTGTTCCTGTCTTGCTTGTTGTTTGGCATGAGGCATCAAGCACTGGAGCCTGCTGATCGCTTGGTGGAGCCAGGTCTTGGAGTCGAGATGGAGACTTCTGGGAGAGCTCTTGCCAATTAATATTTCCTGAGGTGGGGAATTCTCTGGCAGTCCAGTGTCCTGGATTCGGTGCTCCCACCCCAAGAGGTTCAGGCCTGACCCCCAGCTGGGGAACCAAGACTCCACAAGCTGCACAGTGTGGCAAAGAAAAGGGTGGGGGGAGAAAAAAAAGACAAACAAAACCCAAGACAAATAGCAAAGACAAAACAAACAGCCACAACAACAATTTAAAAATAAAGAAAAAAGAAGACCAAGGAACAGATAAATAAAACCCAAATTGTAAAAACAAAACCAAACAAAAACAAGAACTAACAAAGAAACACACACACATACAAAAAAAGAAACCAAAACAAAAAAAACAAGAGAACAACCAAACAAAAGAACCCCAAAGAGAAATCAAACAGTTAAAAACAAAACTAATGGAAACAAAAAATAAGAAACAAAACAAAAGCAGAATGCAAACTAAAAAACAAAACTAAGAAAACATAAAACACACACCCAAAAATGATCAAAAAAGATTAAAAATAAAACAGAACAAAGAAAAACAAAAACAAAAACAAGGAAAAAACACAAAATAATGAAAAAGTAAAGTAAAAATAAAAAATAACAAAGTAAAAAATATATTTAAAAAATTTTTAAAAATAAAAATTAAACAAATAATAGTAAAACAACAACAGAACAAAGCAGAACATAAAAGATAATAGTAATAATAGAAGCAGCTGCATAGCACAGGGAGGTTGGCTCAGTGCTTTGTGACCACCTAGAGTGGTGGGATAGGGAGGATGCGAGGGAGGCACTAGAGGGAGGGGATATAGGGATATATGTATACATATAGCTGATTTACTTTGTTATACAGCAGAAACTAGCACAACACTGTAAAGCAATATACTCCAATAAAGATGTTAAAAATATATTTTTTCCTTGGGTTGCAACTGTTATTGTCCTTGACCCCCACCGTGAGCCACAGCCAACCTCTGCCTACCCTAGAGGCCCTCCAATACCTCTAGATAGGGCACTGATAGGGCCACTGTGGGCACTGTGGGGCAGCTCAGATTGGGGCAATTCCTGCATATACTTGCCTCCAAAGTCCACAGCTGTTAAAGCTAGACCAGTCTCAGTTGTGGGAACACTTGTTGTCCATTCCATAGATGCGGAGTTTAAATCGTGGGGAATTAATCTGCGGCTTGTTCAGCTGCATGGAAAGATTTTTGTTCTTCTTCCTTAGTTGCCCTGCCCCTAGGGCTCAGTTGTGATCTCAGCCCCACCTCTGTATGTGGGGGACCCACAGGGGTCTGCTCCCGAGGCTGCCCTGGAGCACTTGGGTCTGCCCCAGTGAGAGTAGGGCACAGAGGTGGTATGGCTGCCAGGGTCGTGGGAGCCCCAGTAGCGACAGGTGCACAGGGGGTTCAGTGGTCGCAAGAGATCCAGTCCTGCCAGTGAGGATGTTCGTGGGGAAGCTAGCAACTATGGGCGTGAGAGATCCGGCTCTTGTGGGAGCCTTTCCTAGTACCCAACAACAATCATGAGAGGATCAGCTCTGGCAGTGGCCTTACATAGTGCCTGGTGGCAGGCAGGTGAGGGCCAGCCACAGTGAAGACCTTTCCTAGTGCCAGGAGGCAAGCATAAGAAGGTCATCTCCAGTAGGGACTTTTCCTGGTGCCTGGCAGCAGGCATGTGTGTGCCAGGCTCGGCAGGGATCTTTCCTTAGTGCCCAGCAGGAGGTGCATGGAGGGCCAGCCCTGGAAAGACCCTTTCCTAGCTCCTGGGGGGGGGCAGGGGCCAGCCCGTGGGGAGAAAGAGGCTGCAATGTTGGCTCCACCCCCTGCATGCCACTCAACAGTGGTGCCTTGCTTCTATGGCAGACCAGGTTTCCTCCATAAGCATTCCCAGTTGTGGATTTCCTTCCTCCCATCCCCTCAGGCTGTCACCTCACAGCCAATGGCAGTTGTCTCCCTGGGTTTGCTCTCAAATCCTCACGTTCCAGCTCCCAGCCCTCGTGCACACTGGCAGACACATGTTCCAGTCTGGGGTGTGCAGGGCTGTGGCACAGTCTGTGTAGGTCTCACTCTGTCCTGTCTGCCACAGATGGGCCATTTCACCTTCCTCCAACAGCCTCAGATGCTCTCCTTCTGTCCCAAATAATTTCCCCGTCAGTGAGGGGGCTTCCCTGGTTGTGGGAACATGTCCCCTTCCTCAGCTTCCAACCAGAGTCACAGGTCCTGTCTCACTTCCTCTCCTCTTCTTTTTCCCTTCTTCTTTCTTTCATCCTACCCATTTAAGTGGCAATCTTTCCTGTCCTTTCCAGTGTCCAAAGTCTTCTGCCAGTGTTCAGCCAGTGCCCTGTGAGAATTGTTGCATGTGTAGATGTATTCTTTTTTTTTTTTTTTTGTGGTATGCGGGTCTCTCACTGTTGTGGCCTCTCCCATTGCGGAGCACAGGCTCCGGACGCGCAGGCTCAGCAGCCATGGCTCACGGGCCCAGCCGCTCCGCAGCATGTGGGATTTTCCCGGACCGGGGCACAAACCCATGTCCCCTGCATTGGCAGGCGGACTCTCAACCACTGTGCCACCAGGGAAGCCCCTGTAGATGTATTCTTGATGCATTTGTGAAGAGAGATAAACTCCACATCCTCCTCCTCCTCTGCCATCTTAAGATCCCCCTGCTTTTATTTTTTAATTGAGATGTAATTGACATATAACACTGTGTAAGTTTAAGGTGTACAATGTGTTAATTTGATAATTTTACTAATTACAATATGCTTGCCACCATAGCATTACCTAAACCTAGCACCTCTATCACATCACATAATTGTCACTTCTTTTTTGTGGTGAGGACTGGTCCGGGAAGATCCCATATGCCACAGAGCACCAAAGCCCATACACCACAACTACTGAGCTCATGCACCACAACTACTGAAGCCTGCATGCCACACTAATGAAGCCTGCATGCCTAGAGCCCATGCTCCACAACAAGAGAAGCCACTGCAATAAGAAGCCTGCACACACAAGGAAGACTAGCGCCCACTTGCCTCAACTAAAGAAAGCCTGCGTGCAGCAACAAAGACCCAACGCAGCCAAAAATAATAAATTTATTTAAAAAAAAGATCTAATCTCTTAGCAGCCTTGAAGTTATATAGCACAGTACTGTTGACTATAATCACTCTTCTGTATATTAGGTCTTCAGTATTTATTTATCTGTATTATTTATCAGTATTATTTATCATTTCCAAGTTTGTACCCTTAAACAACATCTATTGTGGAAAGTATATTGCTTTTAAAAATATACTTCTAGCAGCAGTCTGGAGCATGGTGTAACAGGAGACTCATAGATAGTAAACTGCCACAATAGCCAATAACTGAGAGAACAAATGATGAGAAAATTATAAAACAACAATTTATGTAATATTAGGGTCAAAAAGACACTTTTCTGAAATATAGGAACATACAAGAAAATGTGAAAAAAAGAAAATCATATGACAATGTGCTAACTGCAAGCAAAGAAAATCTTAGAGACAAATTTATGATAAATACCTTCTCTAACTTTTTAAAAATAAGTGAGTCATTGTCCTGGAGAAGTTATAATAATAATTAAGTTTAAAAATAAGAGTAAAAGTAAATTTGAAACAAACGGAAAACAATAAAATGAATCCAAAACTTATATTTTCTTTTAAAAATAATATTGCTAATAAATCTCTAGAAAATCTAGTCAAGAGTAAAAGATTGAATAATTGGTAAATAAGATTAAGCATGGAAAAGGGGGCCTGATAACAAGTAAAAGGATTTCTCCTTTAAATTAAATGCAAAATTGTATGTTAAGATATTTGAAAAAATTCATGAAATAATTTCCTGAAAAACGGTATAAAATTTCAAAATTCACTCAAAGAAAAACAGATACCTAAAAAGAACAATACTCAGGTAAGATAAGTGAAAATCTATCAAAATATTTAATTAAAAAAATTAATTCCAAAAAAGTTGGAAACAATTTTACTAAGATGCCTCTTATGCCTCAAAAGTAATATTTCATTTCAATTATCACTAAAATTGTAGTAAATTTTTAGTGGATGGATATCTAAAAAATCAATAACTGAAAAGCACACAAATATCAAGCAATTGAAAATGCAATGAAGAAAAATTTTATTTATAATAGCTACCAAAAACAATATAAAAATTCTAAGAGTAATTCTGACAATAAAAATGTGACCCCATAGGAAGTAAACTCCCAAGCTCTTTACTGAGAATAATCGAAGATCTAAACAAACCATTCTAGAGACATCTACTGGGACTAAGGGTAACAGGGAATGAGCTAATTTTGCCAAATCTAACCAAGTAGAAATATTATTAGATTATTTGAAATTCATAAATTATTGAAAATGGAAAATAATTTGAACAATAACAGTTATATAATATGTGTGTAGTGTTTACTATATGCCATGGCACTTTTACTTTTACATAGATTAACCAGTATAATCTTCATATCTATCCCTTAGGTACATATTATGCTTTTCTGCATTTTATGCAGGAAGAAATAAAAGCTCAGAAAAGGAGACTGCCTAACATCACATAGCTAGTGGATTTGGGGACCAAGTATTAAATTCAGACTGCATGACTCCAAACCCATGCTCTGACCTGCTGTGATAGTCAGCCTCTCAATCCCAAATAAGCAAAAATTGGAGACTGTTCAAATAAATTAGGATAAATATATTGATATATGTCTTTGAAAAATGGAAAATGCTTATATATAATGTTAAGTGAAAAAAGAATAAATACAACTCTGTAAGTAACACAATCTCAAATTTATTATCTTTGCCTATTTGTATGTGAATGTGTATAGAAAGAATAGATTAAAAATTTAAAAAAAAAAAGAAAGAAAGAAACAGCTGGACAGAAATATACCAAACATGTTGTGTGGTTGGAGGTAAGGTTATATATGAATTTGATTTTTAAATACATTTCAAATTTTATGTAAGCAACAGGTACTACTTGTATAAGAAAACAAATAAGGCTGATTGTTAAAAATAGGTATATTTTAAATAGGTGACCATAGAGAAAAATAGTTAAAATTTGTCTTAAAATAGTATTTTACTTAACTGAGACATTCAGTCACAGAATGTTTCCTGTGTTTAACCTTTCCAAAGTATATGAAATCCACTAAGAGCCAATTACAAGCAAAGCTAAAATATTGCTCCTTCCCAATCCAACTCCCATCATACCCTTCCCTCCTGCTCCCAAACATATATCATGATACAGGCTAGAAATTTAAGTTCAATATATAGTTTTTTTTACAGGAAAATCCCAGAGTCACATAGTTACACATTTCAAATAGTATAAAAAGCTTATCTTAGTCTTTTATTATTCAATTCATATACAAGGATCAGCAAATTATACACCGATCTGTCCTATTATAGATTGTGTGACTACTTAGGCTTCATTGCAGGTTTTTTCCCAGCATGTTTCTCCTGTGCAAGAAATGAAAGAAAATAAAGCAAGTCCAAAACTTTTAGATTATTTTATATCTAAATTTAAAAAAGAAATAAGATAGCATATTTTATCTTTTTGTTCAAAAACTAAAATGTTTTGTTTTTATTATTAAATGTGCAATATTACTGAAATTTTTATATAATGAGCCTGCCATGATGATTGATTCAAGTTCCCCTTCAGTATCCTTCCTGCCTCAAAAATAAAGCCCCTCGTCAAAGAAAATGGATGTTTAACTGTATAATTATCTGCTTGGGTATCTCACTCAAGGTCCACTTCTCCTAACTCGCAAGTCTCAAGTTAAACCTGGAAACCACAAATTGTATTGTAGTAATGGACTCCTGCCCTAATGCAAGTGTCAGAGCCAGCCTCTATCTGCAACCAGAGTCACTTTAAGCTTTCAGTTTTTATTTAAAAGGCTTAATTGGAAGTTTTTATTACTCCCAATTAGGCTTTTTAATTAAAAGGGAAAGTTGTAAAAGGCTTCAGGCAAATACTGCTGAAACCCATATCAGAATAAAATCAAAGGAAATAAAAAGCAAAATTACACTACTGTAAAACAGCAGTAACAGGCACAGCTTTCAACAATGTTTACCTCTGGTCATATTTAATGTTATGGTAGCACATTGACAGTGATGAAGTGGACATGACTGATTGGAAAAACCAGAGTGTATCTAATGTAACAATAAAATTCATCAAAATGAGACTTGAAAACCACATTAGGATGCAAGGCGAAAATCTACCAAAATGAACAGTTGACAAAGTAGTTAGCAACTCTAATTCACCAACATGGCACTAACTCTACACACTAATGCAGACCCTTAAAATCTCTTTAACAAGCAGAATATAATATATAAACAGTGTGGATAAGTGTTTATGTTGTAAGATTATTAGCTTTTTAATTTCTTAAAGGATTTTTTTTTCTTATATATAAAGCCTTAGCTTGTCATTATTGTGGAGTTTTGCACTAGTGATGTTTTTTTATTTCAAAATGAAATTAGAAGCTGCATTCACTTATATTTTTGGCATCTTTTAAATTCCATGTAATGTCTTTAGAGCAAAACAGAGCTTCTTATATAAAGGCGAGTTCAGCATCAGAGATAATAGAAATATGTACAGATATTAGATCTGTACCAGATACAATTTCATACCTAATAAACTAGACTATTTCTCCTGAATTTTATAAATTATACTGAGTCAGAAGAAGATATTTAGAATAACTCTCATATAAGCTGTGATATTGAAGAGTTAGTTCTTCCTGTTAGCTTTCCAACTCAAGATTAGATTAATATTTGTCCCCAAATCACAATACAAATTTTGGGAAAAAATATACAAATGCCTATGCCAAAAGGATAAATTAGTATGACATCAAGGCTGACAGAAATTTTTGTTGTTTACATCCAGTCATTTAAGGAGCTCATATTTTTGGCAGTTGAAATCTTAACTAAAAGATAATACGCACGTAACACAGACTCTCTTCCTTTTTCTAGAGACGATAATCATGTAGAATCTGTTTCAGGAGGAGACAGTCACTAAACCTGTGCAAGCTGGGGGAGAGGTATCCTTACTGTGTCATGGATTACAGTTCTCTTCATGCCCAAACCTCGACTTTTGTCCTTTGCAATCCACTTTCTGCACATCCAGGTTTAGCAAAGCATAAATCAATTCATGTTATTTCCTTGCTCTGTGAACACTTTTAGGTCTTCTTATAGCAACTAAAGTAAAACCCAAATTCTTATGCATGGCCTATAAAAGCCCTACCTGATCTGGCTTGCAATTTCAACCTCATCACGAGTCTTCTCTCTAGCTTACTCTTTTCCAACTATTAAAGACTTCTTTCAGTTCTGTGAACACACCAACAAACTCTTTCCTTCCTTGGACACTAGCATATGTCTTCTTCTATGCCTAATACTCTAGTTTCCCAAATGCTAGTTTTCCTATGCCTCTCAATTTACACATAGTTTTAAAGTAAATATTACCTCTTCAGAGAAAACTTCTCTAACCATTTAAAGAAAGTCAGTTACAGTTAATATCATATTCTATCACAATTCATCCATTTATATGCCCCATAACCCTTATCACAATTGTAATTATGATATTTGTTCATCTATTTCCTTGTTTTTGTATTTTTTGATGTCTGACAAAAGAATACCTCAAAAAGGCAAACACCACGACTGTATTATGTATCAATATATCCTACCATCTACCCAGCACCTAGCCCCATACCTGGCATAGAGTAGACACTCAATAAATGTTTTTCTTTCACTTGTACCAATGTTACTTGTTTATTTAATATTTTTTCTGGTTTTATTGAAATGTAATTGACATATAAAATTGTGTTAAGTTTAGGGTGTTCAATGTGAAAATATGATACATGTATATATTGTGAAATAGTTACCACAATAGAGTTAGTTAATAGTTAACACTTCTATGACCTCACATAATTACCATTTTATTTTGGAGGTGAGAACATTTAAGATCTACTCTCCTAGAAACGTTCAAGTATATAATATAATATTGTTAACTACAGTCACCATGCTATACATCAGATCCCCATAACCATTCATCTTATAACTGGGAATTGTATGCTTCGACCATCTCCCCATTTTCCCCATCTCCCAGCTCCTGGCAACAACCATTCCACTTTCTATTTCTATGGGTTTGGCTTTTTTAGATTCCACATATAACTGAGATCACACAGAATTTGTCTTTTTTTCCCGACATTTCACTTACCGTAATACCCTCAAGTTCCATCCACGTTTTCACAAATGGCAGTGCTCCTTTTTCATGGCTGAAATAAATATATATATATGCTATATATACATATATATATATATATGTATATATATATATATATATATATATATATGCATGCCACAACTTCTTTATCCATTCATTGGTAGATGGACACTTACGTTGTTGTTTCCATGTCTTGCCTATTGGGAATAAAACTGGCTGAATAATAATAATAATAATAATAAGGGCTCTACCAATTTACATTCCCACCAAGAATGCCCAAGGGTTACCTGTTCTCCATAGTCTCACCAACACTTGTTATTTCCATATGAATTTTAGAACGGTTTGTTCTAGTTCTGTGAAAAATGTCATTGGAATTATGATAAGGATTCCACTGACTCTGTAGATTGCTTTGGGTAGTATGAACATTTTAACATATTGATTCTTCTGATCATAAACATGGGATATCTTCCCATTTGCTTGTATCTTCTGCAATTTCTTTCATAAAAGTCTTATAGTTTTCAGTCGACAGATCTTTTACCACCTTAGTTAAATTTATTGCTAAGTATTTTATTGTTTTTGATACAATTGTAAATGGGAATTTTTTTCTTTATTTCTTTTTCAGATAGTTCATTTTTAGTGTATAGAAATGTAACTAATTTTTTATGCTAAATTTCTATTCTGCAACTTACTGAATTTGTTTATCAGTTCTAACAGTTTTTTGGCAGAGTCTTTAGGGTTTTCTATATATAAAATCATGTCGTCTGCCAGCAGAAACAATTTTACTTCTTCCTTTCTGACTTGGATGCCTTTAATTTCTTTTTCTGCCTGATGGCTCTGGCTAGCACTTCCAGTAGTAGTGGAATAGGAGTGGTGAGATTGGGCACTCTTGCCCTGTTCCTGATCTTAGAGGAAAAACTTTTTCAACCTTTCACTATTGAATATGATGTTAGCTATGGGCTTTTATATATGGTCTATATTATATTGAGGTATGTTCCTTCTATGCCCAATTTGTTGAGAGGTTTTTTTTTATCATGAGAGGATGATTTTTCTGCATCTATTGAGGTGATCATATGATTTTTGTTTTCACTCTATTAATGTGGTGTATTAAATTTATTGATTTGTGTATATTGAACCATCCTTGTATCCCAGAGATATATCCTACTTGATCATGGTGTATGATCCTTTGTGCTATTGAAATTGGTTTGCTAGTATCTTGTTGAGAAGTTTTGTATCTATGTTCATCAGGGATATTGGCCTGTAGTTTTCTTTAATTGAAGTGACCTTAGCTGGCTTTGGTATTAGGATAATTCTAGCCTCATAAGATGTGTTTGGGAGTGTTCCCTCCTCTTCAATTTTTGGGAAGAGTTTGAGAAGGACTGCATTAATTCTTCTGTAAATGTTTGGCAGAATTCACCAGTGATGCCATCTGGTTCAGGAAATTTTTTGTGGGGAGATATTTTGATTACTGATTCAGTCTCTTTACTAGTTATTGGTCTGTTCAGATTTTCTGTTTATTCATGACTCAGTCTAGCTAGGTTGTATGTTTTTTTAATTTATCCATTTCTTCTAGATTATCCAATTTGTTGGCATATAATTGTTCATAGTGTCTCTTATGACCCTTTGTATTTCTGTAATGTAATGTCTGCTTGTTGATTTCTATTTTTATTTATTTTAGTCTTCTCTATTTTTAGTTAGTTTAAAGGTTTGCCCATTTTGTTTACCATTTCAAGAAAATAACTCTTACATTTATTGATCTTTTCTATTGCTTTTCTGCTATCTATTTCATTTATTTTTGCTCTGATCTTTGTTATTTCCTTCCTTCTGCTAACTTTTGGCTTAATTTGTTGTTGTTTTTCTAGTTCCTTGAGGTGTAATGTGAGGTTGTGTCTTTGAGATATATCTTTTTCCTTAATGGAGCCATTCATCCCTATGAAATTCCCTCTTAAAATTTTTGCTGCATCCCATAATGTTGGTAAACTTTTTTCCAGCTTTGTTTGTTTCAGTATACTTTTTTAAGTTTCATCTTTGGCCTATTGGTTGTTCAGGAGTGTGTTGTTTAATCTCCACGTTTGTGAATTTTACAGTTTTCCTCCTGGTACTGATTTCTGATTTCATATTTTTGTGGCCAGAAAAAATACTTGGTATGATTTCAGTCTTTTAAAATTATAAGACGTTTCATGATCTAACATATGACTTATCCTGGAGATGTTCCCTGTGTGCTTTATGAGAATGTGTATTCTGCTGCTGTGGGAAGGAATATCCTGTATACATTTGTTGGGTCCATTTGGTTTAAAGTATAGTTAAAGTCCAACATTTCTTTATTGATTTTCCATCTGGATGACCTACTCATTGTTGAAAGTGGTGTTTTGAAGTTCCTTAGTATTACTGTATTGTCTATTTCTCCCTTCAGATATGTTAGCATTTGCTTAATATGTTTATGTGCTTTAATGATAAGTGTATATATATTTACAATTGTTATAGCCTCAATGATTTGACTCACTTATTGTTATATAATTAACTTCTTTGTCTCTTATCAGTCTTTTTCTAAGATAATTTTGTCTGATATAAGTATAGTTACCCCTGCTCTCTTGGTTACCATTTGAATGGAATAATTTTCTTTTTCATTTCTTCACTTTGTCCTTAATTCTGAAGTTAGTCTTTTGTAAGCAGCATATAATTGGTTTTTTTAAAAAAATCCATTCAACCACTCTATGTTTTTTGTAATTTAATCTACTTACATTTAGAGTAATTATTGATACATAAGAACTTAATAATGTTATATATTAATTGGTTTTTGGCTGTTTTGTAGTTCCCCTGCTCCTTTCTTCCTCTCTTGCTGTCTTCCTTTGTGAATTGATGATTTTACATAGTGGCATGCTTTTATTCTCTTGATCTCTTCATCTTTTGTGTATCTAATGTAGGTTTTGCTTTGTGGTTACCATGAGGCTTACATAAAACACCTTACAGATATAACAGTTTATTTTATGCTGATAACAACAACTTTGATTGCATACGAAAACTCTATTCTGTTACTCCTCCCCTTCTTTATGTTTTTTGATGTCATAATTTACCTCTTTTATGTTGAGTGATCATTAACAAATTATTATAGCTATAGTTATTTTTAATATTTTTTGGCCTTTAACCTTTTTACTAGAATTAAGTGGTTAACACACCACGATATTACAGTATTAGAGTACAACTGCCCCTTGGTATACACGAGGGATTGGTTCCAGGACTCTCCCCCCACCCATGAATATCCAAATCCACAGATGCTCAAGTCCCTTATATAAAATGGTGTAGTATTTGCATATAACCTACACACATGTAGGTTACTGTATGTGTAACCTACACATATATAGGTAAATGCATATACCTGTATATTTTAAATCATGTTTAGATTACTTATAATACCTAATACAATGTAAATACTATGTAAATAGTTATAAAGACAATGTAAATGCTATGTAAGTAGTTTCTGGCTCATGATAAATTCAAGTTTTGCTTTTTGGAATTTTTTTTCAATTTTTTAAAAAATCAATGTATTTATTTATTTTTATTTTTGGCTGCATTGGGTCTCCATTGTTGTACACAGGCTTTCTCTAGTTGCGGCAAGCGGGGGTTATTCTTCTTTGAGGTGCACGGGCTTCTCATTGCAGTGGCTTCTCTTGTTGCAGAACACGGGCTCTAGGCACGTGGGCTTCAGTAGTTGTGGCTCGTGGGCTCTAGAGCACAGACTCGGTAGTTGTGATGCACAGGTTTAGCTGCTTCGTGGCATGTGGGATCTTCCCAGACCAGGGCTCGAACCCGTGTCCCCTGCATTGGCAGGTGGATTCTTAACCACTGTGCCACCAGGGAAGTCCTTTTCAAATATTTTTCATCTGTATTTGTTTGCATCCGTGGATTCAGAATCTGCAGATACAAAGGACTGACTGTATTCTGAATTTGAATATATACTTACCTTTGCCAGTGTGCTGTATATTTTCATATATTTTCATGTTACCAATTAGCATCCTTTCATTTCAACTTGAAGAACTCCTTTCAGTATTTCTTGCAATATAGGTCTAGTAATGATGAATTCCCTCAAGCTTTGTTTGTCCAGAAAAATATTTCTCTCTCCTTCATTTCTGAAGGACCACTTTCCTAAAGTATTCTTTGTTGACAGATTTTTTCTTTCTGTTTCAGCACTTTGAAAATATAATCCCACTCTCTCCTGGCCTTTAATCTTTCTGCTGAGAAATCCACTGATAGACTTATTGCAAGTCCCATGTGAGTGACGAGCTTCTTTTCTCTTATTGCTTTTATAATTCTCTCATTGTCTTTGATTTTTGAAAATTTTATTATAGTGTGTCTTGGAGAAGATCTCTTTAAGTTGAATTTGCCTGGGGAAATATAAGCTTCATGAAGTTGGATGCCCAAACCTATCCCCAGATTTGGGAAGTTCTCAGTCACTATTTCTTTAAATAAGTTTTCTGTCCCCTTTTCCCTCTCTTCTCCTTCTGGGATTTCATTAATTTACAGATTGCTTGTCTTGACATTATCCATAGCTTACATAGTCTTTCTTCACTCTTTTTCATTCTTGTTTCTTTGCTCTCCTGTGACTGGATAATTTCAAAGTTCCTATCTTCTACTTTGCAGATTATTTCTTATGGTTGATCCATTCTGTTACTGATGCTCTCTATTGCATCTTTCATTCCATTCATTGTATTCTTCAGCTCCAGAATTTCTATTTGGTTCTCTTTTTACTATTCTGTCTCTTTGTTGATCTTCTCATTTTGTTCATGTATTGTTTTCCTAATTTTGTTGAATTGTCCTTCTGTGGTTTGTGTGTGTGTGTGTGTGTGTGTGTGTGTGTGTGTGTGTGCATTTCATTGAACTTCTTTGAAGCAGCTATATTTATTTCTTTATCAGATAAATTGCAGTATTCATGTCTTTGCGGTAAACTACTGGAAAATTATTGTGATCCTTTTGTGGTGTCACATTTCCTTGATTTTGTTATGTTTCTTGAAGTATTGAATTGCTGTCTTCACATTTGAAGTAGCAGTCACCTCCTCTAGTCTTTGCTGACTGGCTTTGAAAGAGAAATACCTTCTGTCAGCCCTGCTAGGTATTCTAAGGCTTTCTCAGACCTTCTATGGATAAAAATACTATTATTATCTTAATTTTCTATTGTTGTTATAACAAATTACCATGAACGTAGTGGCTTAAAAACAACACAAATTTATTATCTTGCAATTCTGGGGGTGAGAAGTCTGACTTGGGTCTCACTGGACTAAAGTCAAGACGTTTGCCATGCTCTGTTCCTTTCTGTTATGGTCTGAATGTTTGTGGCCTCCTAAAATTCATATGTTGAAATCCTAATTCCTGGTCTGATATGATTAGGATGTGTAGCTTTTGGGAGGCACTTTTGTCATTAAGGCAAAGTCCTCATGAACAGGACTAGTGTTCTTATAAAACAGACCCCACAGAGCTCTCTAGACCCTTCTGCCATGTGAAGATATAACATGAAGTCTGTGACCTGGAACATGCCCTCACCCAATCATGCTGGCACTCTGATCTTGGACGTCCAGGCTCCATAACTGTGAGAAATACATTTCTGTCATTTATAAGCCACTTAGTCTGTGGTTCTGTTAGTGCAGCCTAAACGGACTAAGACACTTTCTGAAGCCTCTAAGGGAGAATCTGTTTCCTCGTATTTTCCAATTTCTGGAGTATGCCTGCATTCCTTGGCTCATGGCACCTTTCTTCCAACTTCCCAGCCACAATTTTTTATCTCTCTGACCCTTCTTTCATCATCGCATTTGGATCTTTAACCACAACCAGAAAAGATGCTTCCTCTTTTAAAGACATGTGATGAGGATGGACTCACCCAGATAAGCCAAGATAATCTCCCCCATCCCATCCCAACGTCCTTAATCTTAATCACATCTGAAAAGTGTCATTTTCCTAGTAAGATAACATAGCTACAGGTTCCAGGGATTAGGATGGGGACATATCTGGAGAAGCCATTTTTCTGTCTTCCACACTTATCTTTCTGAGTCTCAATTTTCTCACCTGTATAACAGGAGAAATAATAGTTCTTACTTTATACAGATAAAATGTGATTATACACATGAAGCAGTCGGCCCAGCATCTGGCATATAATTGTGGCCCTCAAACTGTTAGCTACTCTTATAAATAATAACCTGTTCCTGCTGTGCCCACTCATTTTTAACAAAATCCACTTTCTACTACCACAAAATGGTCAGGGTCACTGATTTTGAACCCTTTCTTGTCACACATTATTTTCTATTTCTCAGAGAACAAATTTTTCTGTTTCCATAGGTTAATCTTAAATCTTTCATAAGCATTTGTCTCCCTTTCAAATAAACAAGAAAGGAAGTACCAAGAGTTATACTTGTACAAATGAAATTTTCAAGCTGCCACTGACTAATGGATCCTAAGCCCCTTACAAACGTCTCTAATGACCATCCATGGATACTTTTCAATCTAAATAAACCCTGCACTAAAATTCTTCATAAAGATTCACAGGACTTTTTCCCCTAGGCTCAGAGCTCGATGTGGTGAGGAAGCTAGCCAATCACCTGCTGTTTTCAGAGGGCCTGACGCTCCTGTATCACCAGATTGTTAAGGTTCACCTAGAGGATTACCTGCTAAATCACAAGTTTAAAGAAAACAATTTGGAGTTACCCAAGAGGAAACAACACACTTACTTATCTCCAGACTCTTCACACAGACTGTATTAAATTTTCCATAACCAAATTTACTACAGAACCGAGAATAAGCATGCAATATTTCTGCTGAAACTTTTTGATATTTGAAACTGCCTTTTATAAAGAAGCTTAAAATGTGTGCAATTCCCCATCTCTTTGGCAAAACTCTTTTTTTTGTTTCCATTTGGAAAAGTTGCTTGGTCATCTAATTGCTCCAGAATACAAAGTAAAAATCAGTTCAAAACACAGGACATGGGCTTCCCTGGTGGCGCAGTGGTTGAGAGTCCACCTGCCGATGCAGGGGACATGGGTTCGTGCCCCGGTCTGGGAAGATCCCACATGCCGTGGAGCGGCTGGGCCCATGAGCCATGGCCGCTGAGCCTGAGCGTCCGGAGCCCGTGCTCCGCAACGGGAGAGGCCACAACAGTGAGAGGCCCGTGTACCGCAAAAAACAACAACAACAACAACAAAAAAAAAAAAAAACACAGGACATAATTTAAACTAGATAATGCTTTTCACTGTCAAAATTTTTTAAACACTGTATTTGATATCATCGAATTGTCCAAGAATTCTTTTGGCACCAATTTCGGTACATTTTTAAATTAATAAAAGTACTCAAACTAGTGGAGGGACAAAGAAATGAAAGATGGCATAAAAATTATTCTCTTAAGAATTACTAAATTAAATATATATTAAAATATAGCTATCATTGAGCTAAATGCTAACAAACACTTAGAGAATAATTTAGCATTTTTCCAACAGGTGGTAGTCACTGCATTAGGTGTACAACATAGGAATTTAGAAAACATGTATAATTCAGCCAAATAGATTTGTTGTAGTCAACATTCACAGATGCTGAAAAAAAAACAAACAAACCATGTTTTGCTTGAAAAGGGCACCTCAATTCTCCATCCCTGCCATCAAGTGAGAGGGAAAATATATGAGGATATCAACTGTGAAATGTCAGCATACTAAGCAGGGTATATAGCTGTGTTTCTTGATATGAAAGGGAAAGATCTCAGTGAATGCTATTTGAAAGTCCATCTGCCACAGAGCTAGACTGTTCTTTTCCATGTTCTATAAAGCCGCTCAGGGGGGACATGCAGAATGCAGAAGCACTATCTCAAAACATCTCCCCATCACCACCCACAGCTGTTCACAGGAGTGCCGGAGAGAACTGGATGTACTAAAGAAAATGTATTTAGAAATAAAAAGAAGAGCTTCCGAATTTAAAGAAGAAAAGGAAAGAATTGAAGCAAATGATATGGTTACCTTATCCCATGAGACAAGCATGCATGAATAAATGAATTTTGTAAGATTTTTTTACTAAGCCTAAACATAACCACAAACTATAAAAAGGGTCTAGCTCTTTTGTTGTCACTATCAAAGGGGGGAAAACGAGCTAGTCCAAAGCGACAGTGCAAGAGGCAGATAATGAAAGCTTGAAATTGAAATGGTGATAAACTCTGTGTGCAAGTCCTGTAGATTAGATGAATATTTATTACAGTTCCATTTCAGATTCTACTAAAGAGCACATACCATCTTAAAGAATAATGTTAAAAGCCCTCGTCTTTTCATTTCAAAAGAAAAAGAAAAAGGGATGTAATCTACATGGATGAATCTGAATTCATAAATGGCAACAGTCATAAGATCTTTACGTGTTTCTCAAATCAAAGAACCCCCTAATCACTTCCCAGATTTAACAAGATGACATCAAAACTATAAACAGGATCATTTCACACAAAATGATATCACAGCCACTTCTGAGGGGAGAGCAGAGTGACATTACACAGTTTAAAAGTGCATATGAAAAGGAAAAGTGCAACCAAACTACCCAGACTTTATGAGTGAACATCATAAGATTAATAAAGTGTGAAATTTAACCAAAACCCTGCTACCCATGGCAGGTATTTGTGCTTTTCTTAAAATGGTGACTGGAAACTTTTAAAGATAGGGTACTGTCATTTGAAATGGACTTTGCTTTAAAAAGATGGTTTGATAGATCACTACACAGCTCCAAAAGTAAACGTGCACCCAAGTGCAACAAGGGCTCTCAAGAAGACACATTTTCAATACTAACCTGGCCAAGTGTAAGACCGGGGAAATATACTGAGGTTTGATTTGATGGTTGTCTTAAGCAAAATAAAAGTAAAAGCAAAAATCCAAAGCAAAATATCCTCTCTCATATCAGTGACAAGATAGTGGCATTTGTTTTTGTGTAATCAATGAAGTGATTACTTGTACTGTAGCGTATATCTAATTAATCAGTCTTATTAGGTTAATGATAATTGAGACTAAAATTTACAGTCTACAAAGTACACTGGTTTAAGACAGTATAAAAAATATACCTAGTTAATGAAACAAACCCAAAATTTTTATTTGCTTTCCCCCAATCATCTGGATAATTTGTCTAAGACATTGCCCTCTTCTACTGCATCTTTTTAAATAATTCTGGCTGAATAAATTTGATTCATTTTTCAGTTGTGCCTCATCCACCATTTCATATTAATCTGCCATTATATTTTTCAGAAAAGAGAAATCACAGACACACTACATATTTTACAAATATAAAATGATGGCAGAAAAACATCAGAAGGCAAAATATTCTTATTTTTCTCTTTTCTTTCTCTTAACCAGCTTAGAAAAGAAAACAAAAAAACAGAGCCTGTCTTGCTTGAGCTTTTAATTAGTTAATCTCCCAAGACAGATAAGTCAGTGCTGTTAAGTGCTGTTCTGGTTTCAAATAATTACCTGTAAATGAGAGTCTGGGGTTGGACTAACTATTGCCTCATCAGCATTTATCACTATTTCCATAGCACGAAGTGAAAGAAAAATAACATAAGAAGAAGAGAGAAGACAAAACTACAAAAAAAAAAAATGAACACAATTTTAAACAATATCTTGGCATTGACCATCTTCTCCCCAGACACTATTTCATTGCCCACATTGTGATGGTCACATAAGAGCCACATTCTTGAAACATACTTATCTGGAACAATTTTTGTATGTGTTTCTGCTTTCCATGCAGAGACTCTCACACTTTAGTCAACACCAGAACCAACATTATTAAATGTTAAGATTCCCAGGACTCAAAAGATTCTGAAGCAGCATGTATAGTCTGGAGCCCATAAATTTCCAAACACCCCAGGTTGATTCTCATTCAGCGTACATATGGATCATATATGGAGAGATACTACCCTAGAGGCTGTGCACTACAGTTTCTTCTACATAGCAGAAGAAAAGAGATTTCCTGCATAAACCCTACACGCCAACAAGGCAAAATTCAGCCACAGTTTTGTCTCACTGCCCACTTATGAATGAAGCTAATGCACCTATCGTAAGTTGAAACTTCCAGTGACAGGTCCTCAGTACCTCCAGAAGGAATTCCTTCTATCTTACTCTGATTTTTCTCTTCTTCCAATATTTGCACATAGGTCTTTGTTCTAACCTTTGGAACCATATTCTATAACAACTGTTTTCCTCCACTAAGCCCTCAATCTGACAGTGTAGACACTGTGTAGGCAGTCCTACCTGGCAGAGGCATAAACCCAGTGAAAACTCTCTTGGAGATCATATGAGATGGCTCATTCTTATAGAGAAATGTGAAGGTATAAGCTATTTGAGATTTGGGCAAAGCTGCATGTGATTATAAAACGTATAGACAAGGAGAATAGAGGATGGAAATACCAATGGAGAGTATCTTTTCTAAAGACAGAGAATACACACAAAAAAATAAATTCAAACAATATGGAATTTAAGAGTGAGAAGGTAAGTTCTCTTTCCCCAGATCTAACCTTCTAGCACTATTCTTCTACAACAGGTATTTCAACATTTTTATTTTTATTTATTTTACTGGTTACCATCACCACAATATACCTCTATGTCTCTCTTATTCATAATGCCTGGCAGTTTCCCCTGTTTCCTCATCATGAGAGATAAGGAATTTGGGCACCTACCTTGCTCTTCTCTTCCTCTCTCTCCTCCACCTATTATTACTCATTTGAGATATCCCAGTGGTTTCCTCTATGACTTTAAGTTATGCTGTTAAATGTCTAGCTCTGAATTAATCATCTTGTGCAGTATCTAAAGATGCTTTGAAAAATGAGGAAATTCGCACATATCCTTCCTAAAGGTAAAATGTTAAAAATGTTTTCTTAATCACTAACTTATGTGTTCAGTGACTAACCTTAGGCAAATCTTTTGAAATCATTCTCTCTTCTATTCCTAGGCAGTAGTATGGCAGATATGTATACTGTAGAGAATTGTTAGAAAGTTTCTAAAACTTTATATTTGACAGAAATATGAATTGGTCATGAATTGGTCTGGCTGTTCTCATACATTATCATTCCAACAAACATCCTTATCTTCTGGTAAATTTGATATGACACATGATTTTGACTCACACCGTGTCACTCTAATATGTTCCTAAAGAGTTTATGCTCTATCTTAAGGCTTCCTGGGTAGCATGCTCTATCTCAGCCCCATAGAAATCCTTCTTTATTTGACAGTGTCCTGATTTCTAATCAAACTACATCGGTATTATCCAAGAGTAATGTACTGCAAAACTAAACATGTATGTAATGTATTGTATGTAATGTATACATGTAATGTATTGCAAAAAATAAAAATAAAAACGTGTATTGCAAAAAAAAAGTCACCAACTAATGTCTTAGAACAGAGCCAAGCTATCAGTCCTGTAAGAATGATTGCTTCCAAACAACCTCACTGGGTTAGTCTTGGCAAGAGAATAAATAACAGAAATTACTCAAAAGCTAACATATAATGAAAAAAATGGCAGAGCCACAGGTGGGTACTTAATGAATCACAACTGTAAAAAATATGGCACAGTTGTAACAGGGTTAATAAACCAAAATGGCAGACTCACTTGTCAATCACACAGTTTTATGCCTGATGGGAATGTGATTGCTTCCATTGTTGTTGTTTTGAGCAATGACATACACAGTAAATCAAGAGAAAGAGAAACAGCACTACAATTACAAACCAAAGGACAACTTTTACAAGAATTTTATGTCATATACAACTAGAGACACAATTGCCATTTTTTCTACCATACTTGCACCACACAGAACAATAACTTTCAGTATCATCATGAGGCTAATTTATGTTATCAACCCTTGATTATCAAACTTTGATTTTCCTGGAATTGATTCTTTAATTTTCCCAGTAGGAAGTTACTGTCTCTTAGAAAACATACAGCATTAACTAATTGTACAGTGCCTTTAAAAATTTATGGTAAGGTTTTTTGGAAAAGTGTAAACCTTTATACAAGTTTATAAAGTCATGCATCATTATGTATCCATAATGATATCATAAATAAGTACATTCTAAAGAAGTAAGCTATTCAATGCCAAAATGATTATTAGGAAATTAATAAGATGTATTACAATATACCACATTATCATAACATAAAACTCTAAATCGATGTGTCTATTATCTAAAGAAAATTAACCAACAGAATGCTCAGTGTGAGATAAAAATAGATCCAATGAGGTTGAATTCAAATATTTCATAAGCATCCAATAAATCAATGGATATGATGCAGAGAAGAAACATCACATTAGCAAACGAACAACCACCAAGACACATGGGGTGGAAAAGACTAAGGTAAAACGTGTTTTATTTAAAAATATCACAATTAGGTTCAAAATACTTTACAAGGCAAAAGGAAACACTTTTTATAGAGATATTAGATAGAGTATGTTACATATACCATTTATTGGTATATCAAGCAGAAATGAAGAAAGAGTTTTAAAAGTTTTATAAATTGTCTGTGTAGGCAGAAGATAGGATTATAATAATTGAATTTTTTGAAGTTAAATATTAGTGACTTTAAAAGTGAAACCCGAGGGCTTCCCTGGTGGCACAGTGTTTGAGAGTCCGCCTGCCGATGCAGGGGACACGGGTTCATGCCTTGGTTCGGGAAGATCCCACATGCTATGGAGCGGCTGGGCCTGTGAGCCATGGCCACTGAGCTAGTGCGTCCGGAGCCTGTGGTCTGCAACAGGAGAGGCCACAACAGTGAGAGGCCCGCATACCGCAAAAAAAAAAAAAAAAGTGAAACCCATTTTTTTAAAAAAAGTATAATCCACACCCTGATGGTTTGGGATTAGTTACTATGTGAAGAAGAATGTACTGATTATGTGATAGAAGTTAATAAATTCTAGCTTTGCCTTGGGTTTTAGATTTTCCTAAGAGGGAGAAAAAATAATGGCTAACATAAATAAAAACCCTAATCCGAACTGAATCTTTCAACTATCTATTCATGAATCAGAAATCTACCCCTAGAATTTATTCCAGTAGACAATACTTTCCTGCTCCAGAGACCATTTAGTGTAATGCTTTTTGTTATTATTCACAGTTATAAACAGGTATCAAATGGTAAAGAATTCCACACTTGCATGTGCTATTATTATCAAAAGCATCAAGAAATCAAAATTGATAAATATAAATGATTATGGTTGAGTCAACATTTTATAAGAACAATCATTATATGTGTGAAAGTGCAATGGACCCTCTTTATCATAGAATTTATACTAGCCCCTGGTGAACAACTCTTTTAGATGCTGATATTCTTGGTTTCAACAATGTTCACTGAATCCTCTATATACTGTTAACTTGCATGAAATACTTGGTTACTGTAGCTACTATTTACTGTGTAATGTAACCCTAAACATTAGACCAGAGTTATCACTTAGTGGTTACAACAGATATGTTCAAGTGAATGTTAAGGGCTATTCACAATCGCTTCATGAGATTTCAAGTTAAGTTCTCACAGAGGTAACTCTTCTAATTGTTAGTACTATCCAGATTCAATTTTCCAATTCCTACTATTTTCATTATTTTGTTACAAAGATCAGGAAAATATAGATAGACCGAAGAATAGAGGGAGAAAAGCAGAATTATTATAATGGTGAAGGTACTGAACTGGATTCTCCCAGTACAGCTCTGAAGTTTCAACACATACTTTCCAAAGCCACTTTAGGAAGAAAGCCAAGGATTACACTAGTGTTCTAATTTGACATAATTTTCTCTGAACCTCTGATACTGCTATTCCTTTGTGAACGCTATTCTCCTTTTGAGCCACAGCTAAAGTGTATCCAATCTTTCATGGGTCAAAGTGCAACTTCCTCCATTAAGTCCTTTTTGATTATTTAAGCCAATATTTATGTACCCCTACTTTTAATATTTAGAGGTTAAATAAACCAATTTAGCATAGAATTATGTAGACTTTATTTTTTAGAGTAGTTTTAGGTTCACAGCAAAACTGAGCAGAAGGTACAAAGGTTTCCCATATACCCCTGCCCCTGAACATGTATAGCCTCCCCCATTATCAACATCCCTCATCAGAATGGTACGTTTGTTCCAACTGATGAAACTAAACTGACACATCATCACCCAATGTCTATAGTTTTTACATTATGGTTCACTTTTGGTATTATACATTCTATGAGTTTGGAGAAATTTATAATGACATGTATCCACGATTATAGTATCATATTCAGTCATTTCAATGAATTACTAAAAATCCTTTATGCTCTGCCTATTTATCCTTCCCCCCTCCTAACCCCTGACAACCACCGATATTTTTTAATGTCTCCATAGTTTTGTCTTCTCCAAAATGTTATATAGTTAGAATCAAACAATATGTAGCCTTTTTATATTAGTTTCTCTCACTTAGTAATATGTATTTAAGGTTCCTCCATGTCTTGATAGCTCATTTCTTTTTAGCACTGAATAATAATCCATTGTCTAGATGTACCACAATTTATGCATTCACCTACTGAAGGGCATCTTGGTTGCTTCCAAGTTTTGGCAATTATGAATAAAGCTGCTATAAACATATGTATGAAGGTTTCTGTGTAAATATAAGTTTTCAACTCCTTTGGGTAAATACCAAGGAATGTGACTGCTGGATCGTATGGTAAGAGTATGCTTAGTTGTTTTTTTTTTTTTGCGGTACGCGGGCCTCTCACTGTTATGGCCTCTCCCGTTGCGGAGCACAGGCTCCCGGACACGCAGGCTCAGCGGCCATGGCTCACGGGCCCAGCCGCTCCACGGCATGTGGGATCTTCCCGGGCCCGGGGCATGAACCCATGTCCCCTGCATCGGCAGCAGACTCTCAACCACTGTGCCACCAGGGAAGCCCATATGCTTTGTTTTGCAAGAAACCACAAAACTATCTTCCAAAGTGGCTGTATTTACCATAATACTATTTTGTATTCCTACCAGCAATAAGTGAGTTACTCCACATCCTCAACAGAATTTGGTGTTGTCGGTGTTCTTGATTTTTAGCTATTCTAACAGATGTGAAGTGAGCGGTATCTCATTGCTTTAATTTACATTTCCCTGATGATATTTGATGCGGAGCACCTTTTCATATGCTTATTTGCTATCTGTATGTCTTCTTTGGTGAGGGACCTCTTAAGTAAGATCTTTGGTCCATTTTTTAATTGAGTTGTTTTCTTATTGTTGAGCTTTAAGAGTGCTTTGTATATTTTGGTAAGAGTTCTTTATCAGCTTTATCAGTCTTTTTCAAACTTTCTCACAGTCTATGACTTGTCTTTTCATCCTCTTGACGATGTCTTTCACAAAGCAATTCTTAATGTTAATGAAATCCAACTTATCAATTCTTTCTTTTTGGATCACACCTTTGGTGTTGTATCTGAAAAGTCATTGACAAATCTAAGGTCATCTAGGTTTTCTCCTATTTTACCTTCTAGGAGTTTTATAGTTTTTCATTTTACATTTAGGTCTATGATCCATTTTGAATTAATTTTTGAGATGGGTACAAATTCCATGTCTAGATTCATTTTTTTTTTTTGCATGTGCATGTCCAGTTGTTCCAGTACCACTTGTTGAAGACTATCTTTTCTCCATTGTATTATCTTTGCTTCTTTGTCAAAGATCAGTTGACTACATTTATGTGGGTCCATCTCTGGGCTTTCTACTCTGTTCCATTGATCTATTTGTTTATTCTTTTCTACTGTCACTTTATAGTATGTCTTGAAGTGGGGTAGCATCAATCTTCCCCTCATATTGTTTTTCAGTTTTTTTCTTTGTACATAATAATAGTAATTAATAATAATAATAACTTCCAGTTTTGATTCATGCTATATGCCTAAAACCATGCTTGGCTAATGTAAATCCAGTAGGTTCACCTAGAATCTAGAAAAAAATCAAGTTTCCTGGTTAAATGGGGGGACAGGGCAAAATATAAACCAACAGATATTGTGTGACCCTGCTGTTGAGAAATACTTCTCCGTACTGACGTGTTCTTCCAGTTAAGGGAAACTAATTTGTATAATGCACATTCTCTTGGACCTGTGAGTTAATTTGTTGGTAAATGTGAACAAATAACTGGACATGCTCTGCTTAACTCCACTCACTTCCTCTCGAGATGGAGCATTCCTG
>NW_006794361.1:71002-78135 GCF_000442215.2 Lipotes vexillifer | reverse complement strand
GAGAGGGAGCATTCCTGCAGAGAACACAGACTTTTCTCTCTTCTAGCCTATAAGTTTTACCTGGATAGGATTCTTGCATGGGCCACAACCCAGTTTAGAACCAGACACTATAACAGGAAATCCGCATAATCTTAGAACTTCCTATTGCAAGCCTATAACAGATATAAAGCTACTTGCTCTGCCTACCCTCTGTTAGTAATAAACATTATTTTTGCCTCTATACTCCTTTGGGGTTTTTCTCTCTAACTTTTCAGATGTGGATAAAGGTTGCTTTTTGTTGGAGTTCCCTTGAGAGACCCACAAACCCATTCTTGTAAAATTCTTTATGTATGCTTACTTAAAAATCTGAAAAATAATTAAACCAAAGTGAGAGAATTACAGACAATTTGGTTTTGCATCTTTGCATATTCTAAACTTTTATTTTATGAACATATATTGTAATTAGGAAAAAAGGTTAAATATATATATATATATATTATATATAATGCTGATCTCCTCAGGAAGAAAATTGGTTATTCACAGCCCTTACAATAGGTGTTGCTTGAAAATGCTCAATATTCTCATTTCAGGCATTAAACAGTATTTCAGTAATGAGCCCACAAATGGATTGCACAGTCAGGAGAAGCTTGCAGGAATTCTCATGCCTCCTATATTATTAAGGACATTTTCTAATCAGTTAATGGACTCTTGTGTTAATCAAAGAAAATTGCCTCCTTTTAGCAGTTACAGATCCACAAGACTTTTCAAAAACACATCACTGTGTTGCATTCCCATGGTAAGCAGAGAATCCCTTTGGTCCAGTAGAAGCTATAGTGTGCTTTAATGGTGACATTTTCCTCCAAATACCAGTAACTTTCAGAGAAGCCAGCAGCTTCAAACTGCTGGAGGCAGCAGGCTTGGAATCAGGAGACATTTATTCCCTTCTCTGTCACTATATTTCTGCTCACTTAGCCTTTCTTCATTTTGCCCAACTACAAAATGAGAAAAATAACTCTTGTTTGTTTCTTAACAGTGATAGGAAGAAAAGAAATGGGAATTTATAGATAAATGCTATAATCTGAGATTCTGCCAAATAAAGAAAAATATATACACATGAACATTTAGAATTGCTATTACTGTAATTAATTTTAGTAGTTCATCAATTTAGGATATGTAATCATTTTTTTGTTGTTTTTTAAATCAAGATGAACTTAAATATATGACATTTTTCTCCAAAGATCACTAACTTTCACAAAGTCGGTAGCTTTAAGGTGCTAGAGGATGGATGGGTATCAAAATGGCAGAGAAGCAAGCCCTTTCCTAGGAGGAACGCTGGTGTTCTCCAATTCAACAAGAAAAAATCACCCTTGAGAGTTTCTTTCTCCAATCAAGAAATGAAAAATCACTTGTATGTATCAAGTTAACCAAATAATAGTGGAAGAATGCCAGTTCTAGGAAAAGACATTTTGATGGATGTGAAAGGAATGAAATCAGATGCCTGCTTTATTAAACAGCAGCTGATCTGTGTTCTGCCCACAAGAGGAAGTTTACAAAGGAATAGGACAGTTGTGGCAGGGAGCTGAAACCCACAAGCATCCAAAGTAGTTTGAAAAGGACAAAAGCACAAAGTACATAAGACATAAAGAGCATAAAAACAAGTGACATCTGATAAAACACAAGAGACTCGGTAGAAGGACATTACAGCTTGAAGATAGAAAGGAGAAAATTAGAGTCAAGGAAAAAGCTTATTTTTAAGAATTTGAAAACACTGAAAAGACCAGGGAGACAGAAAAAGACCCTTGCAACTTAGCAGGGCTATAGATGTCAAATAGCTGGGAAAGGCCATCTTAAATAGTTTTTTTGCAAGGGTTTTGCTTTTTTTTTTAATAAGCTGAATCAATGAGCTTGATTTCAGGGCCCTTAAAAAAAAAAGTAGGCAAAGGAAATAAGCGATTGTTGACAAACATAGCATTAGAAGATCATCAAATGTTTTGCAATAGTGAGCTTGCAACTTAGAACTAAACCCAGCTGTTATCTTAGGGTGACAGCTGCAACAAACACAGAGGGTTAAAAGTATCATTAGAAATTAGGGAGATGGGTTTTGAGGGGTTGTATTTTCTTTTTGAAGTGATCATTTTGCCCTATTACATCAGAGGCTTAAATGAGATCAAAAGCTCCAGATGCTGTAACCTACTTTGTTGGAAAGACTTCTAACTAAATCAGACATGAACAGAATATAATTATGTAAAAAGTAGTAAATTCTCTGATCAAGGTTTGGAGCTGCAATGCTTGGATTGCTCTAATTCCTTTGCTGTCTCTTTTACAAAAGACATTGGTAGTTAGAAACATGCATTATTTCCAAAATTCCAATAATTCCTGTTTAGGATAGGAGAAAAGAAGATCAGAAAAAATTCTTAGGGACTTTTTCTATATTTATGTTTTTGCTATGAAAATTATAGTCATAAGAAGAAAGTGGGTACAGCATGAATATACGGTTATAATGAAAAGGGATAAACATGGCTTCATATCTGAATTTATGACAAAGCGTTTGGACAGATCTGGCAAAGCCTAATTCCCAACAAAACCCGATGGAACAGCATATCACAGAGAGAAACTCACAGGAGTTTTTCTCTAGAATTCAAAAACAGATTTTGCCACTTCTGAATATTTTTTAAACAGTGTGACTGTGTATTTGTTCTTCTTATCTTGGCCAATACTCTCCAGAAAACTTCTGTGCTTCAGTTTTGAGAAACAGGAAATGATAGAGCAGTTGAGATGTTTACTTCCAACTCAGTATTGACAGTCAGGCAAAAACAATGTTTCTTAACACCCACAGGGCTCATAACACTATAGTGGGTACTTGGAGGTACATATTAAAGAACAGATATTGTTTTTGTACCAAAGAAAATGCATGGTGATGATTTCAGTGATACAGGGCACGTATGTTCAGAGATTCATTAGAGGAAGAAACCAAATGCAAGAGACGCAAGAAAAGAAACTGATCTCTTTTTTTTTTTTTTCTTTTTACTTTTTGTTGTCGAAGATCACAGCCAGTCTCTCCTTGATACACGCTGCCACCTAAAGGCCAGCCTGCAATTGTTAGAGAGTAACTTCTTTTCTTTCTCATGGCTGAAAGTAAAGGTCTTAATTAATTTCACGATGCCCCTACTTTTCATGTGGCATTAAAGTTAACTATGCAAATGCACACTGGATCTTATGTCTACAATCATAAATAAAAGTGCTGCCTTGAGTTTGAGATTGGTTTAGGGAAACTGAAAAAGTCCCTTCCTGCACATAACATTTCATAGTATGGCACATTTTCTTTCCTGTTCGATTTCATTTCAGGAAGCAGATTATCAGAACTAGATGGTCAAAAGATTCTGAGTAAGGATCCCAGTTCTGCTAATTGAGATAAATCTAATATGCAAATGCAGCATTTAATGAAGGCTTTTGATGATAGTGGTGGTTGGCACTAACAGTATTTTTACCTACACATTTCATTAACTGTGATGCAATTAGCCACTGTTTCTCAAGGAAAAGATCACAATATTTATATTAAAAAGATCTGGGGGGCTTCCCTGGTGGCGCAGTGGTTGAGAGTCCGCCTGCCGATGCAGGGGACACGGGTTCGTGCCCTGGTCTGGGAAGATCGCACATGCTGCAGAGCAGCTGGGCCCGTGAGCCATGGCCGCTGAGCCTGCGTGTCCGGAACCTGTGCTCCGCAGCGGGAGAGGCCACAACAGTGAGAGGCCCGCATACCGCAAAAAAAAAAAAAAAGATTTGGATTTTTTAGATCATTTTTTTGGTAAACATAGAAGAAGGAAGTTAAAGTAGAAAGACTTTTAGTGACACGCTTTTAAAAATACACAAACTCAAGGCTTAGTATCTGCTGAATGTAAATAAAATGACAAAAATATCATGGTTATTAGGAGGGGACCATTATGAATTTAAAGAAACAATTTGGTTCTTTCAATTTGGTAGAAGAACATTATGACATTTTCCCTTTGGAAAGATTTATCAAATTACTTGCTTGAAAAAATTGATCAAATCAGGCCAGAAGAGCAGCTTCCATGACAACCGATGCATTAGAAGATCATAGTTGTTCTATATCCTCACTTAGCATCTTGACTGATATAATTCAGAGAGATTAAGTAAGCCCCAGATGAACTGAAAACTAAATTTGATCACACTGATTGGTGAAAGCTACAATAAAATTACTGGTGAAAAAAAATCAACAGATTCCCAAAGATGGACTGTGATTTTTGTTAAATGGTTTAAACGCTTCCTGATCACAAATTAATCAGAAACAGTCTTATACTTAAAAAAAAAAAAAACTTTTTGGTTTTTTTTGTTCCACTGTAAATGTTTGACTGGAAAATTCTGTATGCATCCCATTTCTGTTATTCAATTCACATTCTTAAATGCACTGGAGAAGCTCCCTATTTATAAGAATCCTGAAGTGCATCATTTTGTAAAACAGAATCTTTTTATAGTACAGATAGTAACAATTTTCTCTCCTCCATGTATTTGGTAAATAATGATCTCCAGATATTGAATTTTCTTAAAGTAATACAGCCATAATTTGCAAGTAACAAAATACCAGGAGACGCTTTCAGAAATTACTCCTTAAGGGTTCAGAATTCAAAGATATAGCACTGCAAGAAAGAATTTGTACGAGCTGATTATCTTGTATTTTCCTGTATTATAAATAATAAGCTTTTGTGAATTAATCAGGTCTACTGACAGACAATAAGTATCCTGCAATTCCAGTTCTCGGGCTGAGTTTAGCATAGCAAAAATCCAATGGCCTGGCTGTACTATGCACTCCAACTCCAGAGGAAGGAAAATAATGTATCAATTCTTTCTTAGTTGATAAACTTGATTGTAGCTAATTTTAATTTATTTTTTCTTTAATGCTAATTCAAACCTGCAATATGTTGTATCATTATGTCTTGGTGTATATATTTTTTGTGCGACTTGCCTATTGCATCTAACGATAGTATGAAAGATCCCCCAAAATAAATAAAAGATCTCATTTTAAAAACTATAGATGAGAATCTATTTTCGGGTGAGGATTCTTTCCATATAATTTCAAGATTTGGGTTGAAATTAGACATTTTAGTAGTGATACAATGTAGAACAAAAACGTTACCCTGGATTCTTTAATCTTATACAGTTTTCTTGTATGAACTTAAAGGCTTCTAATTTCACTCTCTTATTTCTCAAAAGGACAATGGTATTTTACTCCAAAATTATTTTAAATATTTGAAACTTATTTAAGGCTTTGCAAGCCAAAAATCACTTTTGCCTGAAGTACTAATTCCCCCAGAAGAAAGATAGAATGAGTCCGTTTGCCAGATAATTAGGGGAAAGGGTTTGGGTCTAGTTTGAATTAATTAGAGAATTACTTCCATTTTGCCACTTAGGTTCATATTTGTAAGAAAAGCCTCATCACAGTTGCGATTGTATTAGAAACTTTAATACTTATGTTACAGGAGGGGAAAATACACATTTTGTGTAGAGACATCTGATAATTATGGTGCCTATGACAGGCTCTTTCAATTTTAATAAGGCATTTATATAACACATTGTTTTTTTTTTTTTTTACAAGATCACAACACAGTAAGAATCATCTCACTGGTTTTCACAATGTCCCTAACTGACAGGCGGGATATCCACCCTGAAGCTAGTAGGAAGGGGAAAATGGAATGATGGTCAAAGTTCAAGTCTGTTCTGAAACTAATAATTACTCTTAGCTCCTTGAAGGTAAGCAGAATATCTTATCATCTCATCTCCCCTGCTTTGCACAGTTTGAAAATTAAAATGAATTCATGGCCTTTGTGCCTCTGTACCCCCTTTATCTTCACACATTACTACCTAACTCCACTATATCATATACCATTTTACATATTTCCATATAGTTAAATTTATGAACTAGAATTAAACATGGTAAAGACCATATATAGAAGAGCTAATGTTCCATGTGGCTATTCTCTATATTTAAAAAAACTCAATCCTTCTCCTTATTCTTTGAAAACTAGGAAATGAAATAACTTGGAAATTATGGTGCAGAAATTTAGATCATCATCTTAAACATATGATACAGCTAATCAGAGTATGCTAATATAGTGATAATTAATCTAAAGTTAACCATAGGTCTTCGTCCACTACCGTTACTTAATTAACGTCCATGGGAATTAATAATTTCTTCAGAAGAAACCTAGAATGCTCCCATTTGAAGGCTTGGATGGGAAACTGAAAGACATTGTAGCAACTAGTCTTCAAGATGGCCCCAATGATCTACACCTCCTGCTTCTCACACCCTGCTGTGGTCCCCACCCACCTTGTACCAGGGATGCTCTGTGTGACCAATAGAATATGGCAGAAATAATAATATGTCACTTCTGAGATTAGGTTATAGATGACTGCTGTTTCCATCTTGGGCACTTTCTCCCTTAGGCTCTCATTTCTCTCTCTCTCTCTCTGAAGTCTTTATCTAAAAGCTAGCAAGGAACCAATCACATGAGTGGGTTTTGAAGTGACTTTGCAGCCCTAGTAGAGCCTTGAGATAATTGCAACCCAGCCTACAGGTTGGCTGCAACCTCTTGACGGACCCAGATGCAGAACCCCAACTAAGTTGCTTCCAAATTCCTGACCCTCAGAAACTCTGAGATAATAAATGCTCATTCTTTTAAGCTGCTATGTTTTGGGCTAATTTGTTTCACAGAAATAGATAACTAATATAGATGTGTAGGTGTATCTAGGAATTTTATATTTTCTGCCAGTTGAAAAGTATGACTGTAGAATTAAAAGTTATTTAAAAAAATACAGAAAGTGAACATCTAAGTACTTAAGAAATGATCATCAAGATTTGGTTTTTCTAGACTAAGGTTTATGACTCCTAAATTATGGGTTATTGGGAAATGCTGGAAATCTAAAAAAGTTTGTAACGAATATTTCCTGCTATGATAAAGAAAGCTTTTAAGACATGAGGGAGGGGAAAAAATTCCCAGATGAAAAGAATGAACTAACAGTATGAAAAATAAATTCGACATAAAAATAATAATGATTGGGCTTCCCTGGTGGCGCAGTGGTTGAGAGTCCGCCTGCCGATGCAGGGGACACGGGTTCGTGCCCCGGTCCGGGAAGATCCC
>NW_006794361.1:57242-70844 GCF_000442215.2 Lipotes vexillifer | reverse complement strand
GAAAGAGTTAAGTAATAAAACAAGGCCTTATGGGTTTGGTTAGGGTCTATATCTAGAACAGTTTGGAATATGGGTGTCTCATAAATTAAAATTTAAAATGTAATCTAAAGAAATAAGTTGCTCTCATGGATACCAGTGAAAACTGGTGGGAGATGAAACATACATCTGGAAAAAACAATGGATCTATAACACAGATAGTGAGAAGGAAGTCAAAGGAAAAGTACTTGTAGAGAAATCCACAGACCTAAGAGCAGAAACATAATTGGAAACCAATAGGTAAGATTAGGAAGAAAGAGTAAAAGAAACATCATTAGGGATATGGCCTACCTAGTACCTAGCCATACCAAAGTTATGGATTTCAAAACTGCATAGATAACAAAATAGGGAAGGTATAAGGAACTTCAAGTATAAGGTATAAGGAACTTCAAGTATCTGGTAAGGTTATTTTTTTTCTAAATCCATAACAGCTGGTAAATTCTAGATTTTCCTTGTTGACAATTTCATGTTTCATGTTACCCAGTACAGAGAACACTGACAAGATTTAGAATGTCTCTGCACTGGAATCTTATGGGGGCAGGAGGAAGGCGGGAAGAGGAGAAAGGAATCCCAGCTTATGTAAAAGATTCCAAAAATTAAAGACAGATATTGTCAGTGGTTTTTGAAAAAGAAGGAGAAAATTATCCAAAGAATATACTAATGGCATGGATCCCTAGAAGAATTCTAGAGTAATGTATGAATACTTAGAAAGCAGTTATCTCCAAAAAACCAGCCCAGTCCCAGATCTCCTTTTTTTGACAGAATTATAAGACAAATAGTTTGGAATATCACTTTTTAAAAGAGTATATACTGATTTAACAGATCTTTTGACAAAGCCTTCCCTGAAATAACTGTAGGGAACAAAAGAACTATCTGGTTAACAGCAGACTTAGGTGGAAAGATCATTATCACTAAAATATGTTGATTTATAGACATGAAAATTTGCAACAAGGTTCTAGTGACTCATTATCCTTTCAACTGGGAAGACACATTAAAGGCAAGTCTACCAAATTTATTCCTAACACAGAGTTAGGAAAAATAAATTTGATTGCAGAACTAATTTTTTTCATAAAATAGTAAATTTAACAGGAAATATTTAAGGTCCTAGATTTAGATTAAATCAATTACATTCACACAGACTGGGAGACAATGGTTAAGTAATAGTAAATGTAACAGGAAATATTTAAGGTCCTAGATTTAGACTAAATCAATTACATTCACACAGATTGGGAGACAATGGTTAAGTAAACAGCCAATTGAAAAGCAATCCTACTGTATTTAACTGACTACAAACTCAGTATTAGTCCACAGAGTGATATAATGAAAAGAAACCTATGTCCAGTATTGTTTAAAATGCAGATTATCCAAGTTCTAAAATGTGATAATTACTCTGCAGTCAAACTGACCAGTAATCTTAAGAGTACCATGTTTAGTTCTTGGTACTACTTTTCTTTTTTTTTTTTTGCGGTATGCGGGCCTCTCACTGTTGTGGCCTCTCCCGCTGCGGAGCCCAGGCTCCGAACGCGCAGACTCAGCGGCCATGGCCTCACGGGCCCAGCCGCTCCGCGGCATGTGGGATCTTCCCAGACCAGGGCATGAACCCATGTCCCCTGCATCGGCAGGCGGACTCTCAACCACTGCGCCACCAGGGAAGCCCTGGTACTACTTTTAAAGGGAATATTGAAAAACCGTAGGAAGTTCGGTGGTGACTCACTCATTCTTCTAATAAAACTTCTGGATGTAAGTTTTTAATTGTCTAATCTGTTCTAGACATTATGCTGTAATTGGAAATAGAAATATAAAAATGACCCTGCTCCTGTCCACAATCAGCAAATGACTCAGTAGAGGAGAAAACCAAATTCACAAGTCAGTGCACATCTGCAAACTCTTTAGCATAAGAAATATTTGAGATAATGGGAATGTTCTGCCTGAAGAAAGGACTTAAGGAAAAATGTGAGATATCTTCAAATAATTGAACATGTGGCTCTAGGTGCATATTTATTGTGTCATACCCAATGGTAAGGAGGAAAATTATAGGAAGGCAAAATTTGGCTTCAGAACTTTTCAACAATTAGACATGCATAGCAAGAGAGTGGACGTAATATAAAGTGTTGAAACTTTATCTTGGAAACTTCTGATCAAAGGGCATATGAAACCTGGAAGAAATATTGTAAGAAGGATTTCTGCCTCGAGGCATGGCTACTGCTATTGCTGCTGCTGGTGGTAATGTGTTACATGTGTTTAACAGGCAACAGAGAAGGAGGGTGAAAAGATTTGCTCTGTCTCTAAGATGCTTTGATTTCATGTACAAAAACTATCAATCTCTATCTCCATAAAATAAGATTTTCATTTTGGACTTCATGTAAAAACGTATGATGCTTCAAGACATCACAATTTAGGCAGCACATTTATATAAGGAAAACAATTGTCCCATATTTAATACATTGATTCTAGTGTGCTGTGCTAATGTGTTTCATAAAATAAAGCAACTTTTAGAAAAGGTATAGTTAATAGGCCCACGTGCAGGAGCCTTAAAAACTTGAATTAACTTGGATTTAGGATTATTTGATTTCATATTTATAAATAAAATTGAAAGAAATTCCACTATTTAGGAAATCTATTCTTTTTTATGTAACTTTTCAGAATTTCTTTCAAAAGATTTTCTTTTGCACAAAGCATACTCCTTTCATCTTATCCTATGATTCTTAATACTAACGTGATCTGTAAGAAGGTGACTGATATTTTCTTTTGAGGTTAGTTCAAACATCCTATCAGGGGATCAATAAAACAAATTCTAAGAAATTTAGTACCCACCCCCTGCCATGTACTGCTAGGTCAGCCAAAGGATCTAAAATCTTCAAAGCACATGACTTATTTTTCTATTATCAAACACATTACTTTGAGCTACAGTTAAAAAAAAGACACTAGCCCATTTACTTCTTGCACAATATAACCATGCTACAGAATAAATAAAAGACTACTAAATATTCTAAATAATCTGATCTAAAACTTCATTTTTAAATGGTTAAGTAGTAGGTATTTGTCAATTTGACCTAAGATAATATTTTAAATAATTCTTCCATATTACCTGGGAAACTCCTCAGGTAATCCTTCATATCAGTGTTTTCCATGTGAAGTTTTCTGTGTAGGCTCTCTCACTTTCATAAGAATCCTACATTAATGGTATTTATTGATTGCAGAGAGCCCAGAGAAATACATTGGAGGGCAAAACTAGTTTTTCTTTTAAAGTACATTTAAGAGGAAGCATTTAAGGTCAAATTTTACATGGCTGTCTCCTGAATTAGCAAGATTTGATTAATGCAATCCAGATGTTTGCCAAATAGCAGAATCACAAATAGCAGCCATTCTTATCTAAGGGTCAATTGTGATAAACCACCCCCATGGAAAATTGCCAAGGACTCCTCTAGATCACTGTTTTTCAAACTGTGGTCTCTGGACCATGGGAATCAGAATCAACTGAGATGTGTTTTAATAACACAGATTCCTGAACCCCACCCTTGATCTGCTGAGTCAGACTCTCCCCAGACAATCCTTAGGCACTAAAACTTGAGAACCTACTTTAGATGTGTTTTGTTACATTTTGCTCAAACCAGACAACCAAAGAGCTACAGCAAGAAAAAGAAATATAAACTCAAAATTATATTTATTTTACATATTTATTAGTGGACATTGGCCACTATATCACATAATTTCCATATGGCTTTTGGGAAGAAGTTTGGTTTTTCCTGGAAAAAAGCTTTACTTTTATCTTATTCATAATTCTTACTTTTCTCTTTGTTCTGGTTACTGGATAGCTCAGAAACAAATTTTAGACCTACCTCTTACAATACTACAATATGTAATAAAATGTACTGAACCTACTTCAATAGTTTGATATTTTTAAAGATATATGGATAGCAAACTGACAATCCAGTTTGGCAGAAAGGTAGAATATAAATTAATAGGTCAATACATCTCCTAATAAGGCAATCTAAGATTATTTTCATTATTTTGATAGTCAAATTAAACAGTTAATTCTGTCCATTGAAGTATATATGCTTTATTATGTATGCTTTACATAGGTCTCCCCCATGTTTTCCTTTAAATGTTAAAAATCACTTTATTTGACTTCTCATTCGCCACACCTCAGACCTGTTGCAAAAGTACCATTGAAAAATAGGGGATTACAAATGTAGAGAGGACCTGAATGTGCCATCGAAGGTGAAGTCGTGTTCAGGAAGAGTGGAGAGGCAACTGGAGAGGCGGACACATGTAAACCAGTGCTCTCAGTTGTGAGGATTTAACTGATAACCTACTTAATAAAGTTGGTACCTAGCCCATATTTCAATGACTTTTCCAAAAAGGTGAGAAACTTGTCAATGTGCCAAAATCCATATACACTAAATGTACTGCGTTTCTCCAACATTACTAGATCATTTATTGAAAAGAAAAAGATGTGTGGACTGATATTAGTTGCTTATCTTAGTGTATCAACACAGGCTAATTCCCAGTGATCACTTTCCTTCATATCCTTCAGTAAGTGCTCAAACCAGTGCTTCACAAATGATCTGTGGTGATGAACCAGTCTGTTTTTTTATCTATCATGGACTGAAACTTTTGTAAAATGCAATAAAAAATGATTAGCTAGAAAAATGAAATCACATAAAAAGCAAAGACACAAAATGCAAGTGCGTTTTTGGTTATTTTAATATTTTAAAATTATTATTAGATTTGATAGATGTAAAATTCTCTGACAAATGTCTGCAAAAGTTTCGAAATGCTTCTCTCTATTTCTCTACTTATCACGTGGAGCAGTAACGTTCTGCAGACAAGCACCTGTCTGTGGACCACAGTTTCTGCAACTTTCCATAAACAACCCCTGCAATAATCCATCAGTTTATAGTTTACGAACTCCATTTCATACAAATTTTTAGAAAAGGGATTACGCTTGCCCCTCTCAATTTCTCTTAACCTTCTTCTACTCCAAACAATTACTTAATAACCGCTGAAAATGAATTAGCAATCCCCAAGGCAAATCCTTTTAGTAGTACATGGTATAATTGGACCAAAGCTAATTAGAATAGCTAAAAATTCTCTCTCGATTTTGGTCCTAATTTGGGACATCATTTCCTTCTCACCATTGTTTTTTTTAGGGATTTCAATTCAAAGATGATTGCCTTCATTCACCAATATCAGGTTCTTCTCCCTTCAGGGCACAAGGAGAATTACATTTCTCAATCCCATTCCAGTTGAACAGGATTATGTGACTAGATCCAGCCAGTGGATAATGACAAGACCTTGAACTATTCCCTGGATCAAGCAACCAAAAATAAGCAAACAAACAAACAAAATAAACTCAACAAACAAATAAACCAAACAAAAAATAAATTAAAAAAAAACTACAACACTGTTCTAGTAGGTTTGTCTGCAATATTTGGTGGAGCCTGCCTCGACTGTCCTGAGTCTCTGAATGATTGTGTAAAGCTGAACACACTTCTGACCGGCACTAAAAACAAAGCACAAGCAAGAAATACATCTTCTTTGTATTATGTACTTGAGACTGTGAAATTAATTGTTAGTATAACATAATCTAGTCTATCCTAGTTAATATAGTCTTTTTAAAAAAAGGAAAATGAAGCAAGAAAAATTGACATCAAACATTCAGAAATGGAATGATTGTAGTAAAATTGAAAAGAAAAAAGAAATAAAGGGTGACATTTCCATATATCAAGAGGACTTAATTTAGTCTAAGCTAGGCTAGGGGGTCAATGAAGGTCTCCTTGAAGATATGGAACTCAGGTTGAGACACAAGCATGATGTGGAGTTATTTGGAAGAAGAGGGGAAACAAGCACTTCAGGCAAAATTAACCACGTGTGATGGTCTGGAAACTGGAAAATGTGATGGCTGCAATGTAAAAAAGAACCATGCACCCCTTCATGAGCTTGGTGAGCTTCATGCCCATGAGATATCTAACTTGACACAATTTCTTTGCCTCTTGCTCCTGGGTCACAGTGTTAGGCTCTTCTCTACGGTTTCAGTTCCCTTAAGACCCCTCATCAATGTTCTGGAGAGCACACGCTCTTCTGTAGTGGTTCTGGATTCATGCCTTACTTGAAAAATCTCATGTTTACTGCATGCATGGCCCATAGAAGTGCCTAGTAAAGAGCTGACTTAATGACTTAATGAATAAAGAAAGAAGGAATAACTGAAAGAAATAGTTTGCATGGATCCATAAAATCTGTGTAATCTGTTCTCAAGCAAAAGCAAAACCCAAAAATCATGTTAGAGCTACCCTAAATTTTATGATTTTCTATGGTGTTCCTATTACTTCTCTCCCAAGGATAGAGGAATCTCAAATTGATTCTAATCAAATGTGGAGAGAGCCAACATGAATTATTGAAAAAAATTGATTTTTAAAGAATAAAAAATGCCATTTTATTCCTGAAATACAGTAATACAAATTAATGGAATAATAGCAATGCTAAGGAGGCATTCTACTAATCCCTTTTTAATTAATCAGTCCCCAAAAAGTACCTATTGGATACCACCTGTATGCCTAGTCTTAGAGACATAGTAAATAGTCTTTAGAATCTGTGCTACAAATCTTGAAGGACACAAAATCATTCAGAAAATCACTGTCTGCAACATGCTTAGTTGGATAGACTAGAAGTTACTGGAGATTGCCGGAGCAAAAACAGTGTATATTGATGAAAGTTAACGTATTTGCATTAGCATACTCATTTATTTTATTTGAGTATACATATCACAAAATTAATTGAAAAATCTTATTCTTTAAAATTTATGTTTTACTCCCAAATCTTTTTCTGTATACTATTTTATATAATAAATTTCTCCTTTTGAAAGGTACTGATAAATAAAATTGACTTAAATTTGGATATATGAAGGTGAAGAACAGAAAAATCCAGAAAACAAATAACCAAGGAATATAGGCCCTTTCCCCTAGAATTGCTTTAAAGTTTCTGTTCTTCACAAACCAGTCTTTATGACCTTTCAAATTATCTTTTTTTCATTGAACAGTAAGCATTTATGGAAAAGCTACATTAACATTCCATCCACCTTTGATTCAAGACCTATCTCCAGTTTATGGAAGGTCCTAGTATAATGGTTACAGAACAGATCTCAACTTCATTGTATAACACTATTACACCTGCACTTCCCAACAAACTATTTTTTTAAAATTTTGCTCTCTAGATTATTTTATATATGGATAACCAATAATGCAATCTATTTTCAATCTTTAAAATGTTAGTCATAAAATTTTTTTTTAAATAAAAGGTAAGTCATTCAGATATTACTTCCTGATCCTCCTTGCTCATAATTAGCAAGGTAGTTTCCATGATTATATTTTATCTTGATCTGTTTTACATTTCAACTTAATGAAAAGTCATCCTCACTATACAATACTGCTCTTTTATGAATCAGTATCAGATTAATCATTTATACAGTCTTCAAGATCAAGCCAATGCCTCTGCTTATTGCAACATCTAATCTATCATAAACATGCTGCTCTGAGACAAAAATCACTTGCAATAATTATAATTATTACATCTGTTTTCATCAAAATAAATGAATTTTGCTGTCTACTTTATAGCTGCAGTAATGCTGAATCATATTCTGATAACTTATTCTTAAACTGTATACTTTGCTCTGCATGGCTAGATTCCAGTTGCATGACGGCAAAGATGGATGTATGTGTTCTTCAGCATAAAATATGTCAGGATCACTAAAAGAAAAACACAGAGTCAAATACCACTTAAAGCTGAGTCACTGCTCACCTTTATAGGCTGGGGATCAAACACATCTATTACTCCTCACACCTTCAACTCTTCTGTTTCTTCTCCTTTTAGCTCTTAATTACCTATGTCAGTGAATCATCTCACAAAACATTCCTGAAAACATTGCCAGAACTCCATCTTTAAAAATCAGCCATATTTAATAGCATGTATTCATTTATTCCAATAATAGAGATTTATATCCTGTTCTCTATTTAAGGAATGATATCTAAAAGCAGCTGATACATATGGATGCTCAGAGTAATATTCAATTTTTTAAAATTCTACTCCTTCTAAAAGAAAAATCCTTAGTAATGTTGGGGGACAGAATTAATGAAAAGATTATAAGGAATCACCTTATGAGAAGATGACTTTTACTCAAAATCCTCAAGGACCTTTCCATCTTCCATGTGGATTTCAGTTTAAGCTGATAAATAGACAGGTTATGTCTCAGCTTGAAAGCCTATAATTTGCTTCTGTTTAGAGAAGTTTAAGTGGATTTTTCTTTAATTTAAACAACAGCATTTTTCATCACCATTTTCTTCTCATCATATTCACTCACTGGTAATGTATGACTGGGGAGAGTGGAAAGATAACTTCTGCATCTGACAATGGAGCAGATATTATACCTTTTAAGAGTAGGTCATAGGTATCTTTCTAAAGTATATTGAATGGTCAGCAGTAACCTTAAAAGATAATTTTTGCCATAAGTAAAATAGTTTGGGGTCATATTCACCTAGTACTAAGTGCAACTTTAAGGCCCAGAGATCAAGTGGTTCTTGTAAGTGCAAAGAGTACAAACCTTTGTACTCTTCATTGTCACATGGGAAACTAAAGGCCAGAAAGAATTCCAATGTTGCTTCTTGTTTTGTAGCATGTCTTTAGAGAGGAAGGTTCCATCACAAGTAAATTTTGGCCCCTACTCTTCCTACTACTAGTTCTATTGATAAGGGAGGGAGAGAGAGAAATTTGGGTTGTCAATTCTATAGTTATTTAAAATTAGATATAGTGACTTTCACTTTCAGAGTGTCTTAACACACACCTCACACAAATCGATTCAAAATGTTTACTAGCAGACCTCACACTTAGAATTCCAACGAACACTGTGTCTGTTGTCTCTTTTTAAAATCGACATATGTCATTACTTGAATGGAAAATGTATACATGAAAAAATCTCTCCACATCATCATGTTACATCATCAAGGACACTAAAAATAGAGTAGTAATAAAGCAAGACAAAATGTTAATCCCTTCTACTAGACCAGACATAATACTTGGAATCTCTGTCAAGAATACCAAAAAGGGATGAAAGCCAGAGGGCTGGGGTTCCATGGAATACAATACAGAAAAGCCACTCCCCTCAGAGGCTAGAATTGAGTGATATGGAATTAGTGCATCAACTTCAGCCAGGCATTAGGAAATCTTCCACATTCTATTGTGAGTAAAGTAGAGAAAAGAGAACCAAGAATTTGTAGTTAAGTGGACATACAGCTAGTTAAGCAACTATAGGCAAAGAGTGCTATAAAAAACAAATCCATGTCTAAGAGAAACGAAAGTCCTACATGACTTAAAACTTAGACCTAGACTGATATGAAAGTGTAGAAGACATATTTCAGATGAAATATCCCTGAGAGCCTCAGTTCACCAAATCAAGATTTAAAATTATTTCCCAGAAATGAAATTCTGGGGTTAAATGAATCAAATTTGAATATGTTTTCTCATTTATTTATTTTATCAAGTAGAGGGAAGGCTAAGAATGACCTAATTTGACAGCATTTAATGTGAAAAGCCTTAATGACATTAGTTGACCAGAATTTCAGTGAGTCAATAGGATAATACAAATACTCAAAAATGCTGATGTGGTCACGGGCTATATTGAAAAGAACATTTCCAAAGAAGAACACAGTGTTCACATCTAAAAAAAGAGAAAGTCTGAACTCAGCAGAGATAAGGTGACATTTGGAATGTTGTATTTTTTACCTATACCTGACATTTAAAGAGGAATGTCAGCAGCACACAGCAGTCCTTATTGCAATGTGTTCAATGGGGTATTACTATGTTATTAGAAAATAGGCTATTGTGATCAAATGAGTTTGAAAAATACCAGATTAAACATATGCCATTTTAAAAACAGTTTTCTTTCATGAAGTTTCCCTTGGAAAATGTCTGTATTAGTGTGTATTGTGAAGCTCTAAGAAGGTATGGTTTTCAGTCTTTCAGCAATGAATTTGACCATGGGACTCCTTTTTAAAGACGGAGCTCTCAGAAATAGTATCACAAAGGGCATTCTTTGGGAAACATTGCTTTAAAGTATGTTCAAAAGGTCATGGACCAAGTGATAAGAAATTTGAAAACCATATTCTTTGCTTGGAAAACTAGGCATTTTAGATTGGAAAAGAAAAGGCTGAGGAGAAGCATAAGAAGTAAATTAAAATGGAAGACATTGATTTCCTTCAAGGATGTATAAATTACAATCATTGAGTGGAAAATACAGGGGCACATTTTGGCTTGGGATAAGAAAGATACTTCTGTCATTATATCTAAGAGTGTCATGGTCTTCCACAAGTAGCAGTGAGGTTTCCTAAAAGAATTTAGATTTTTCCCTAACAGCCATCAGTTAGGAAATTTGTGGAAGAAATCTTATATAGATAAAAGCTTAAATTAAAATGAGGTTAAAATTAATTCCAACTCTATGACTTGAATCTATGCATAATCACTTGTTCTCACTAATCCACCTATACAGCTCTGCCATATTAATAATAATCATAGAACATATCACTCCCAAGTTCCTATCACTCCCTAATTAAAATTTCCAGTGGCTCTTATACTGGTTATCAAATAAACTATTTCTTTAGACTTTCCATTAGTCACGTGACTGAGCGTATACATAGCAAAACTCTAGCGTTGTGTGAAAAAGACACAAGTGTCAACTATGTGATGCTGTATAGACATTGTCTTGGGGATCAGTGGTTCCCAAATGTTGTATCAAAATGGTTAAGTCATAAGAATCATCTAAAGGGCTTTTGGAAAGGTAAAGATTTCAGGGATCCATAATCAGAAATTTTGAATCAGGTCTGGGGTATAGCCCAGGAGTGTACACTTTTTAGAAGCCGTCCAGTTGATTCTGGTGAACTAATTGGTTTTAGAGCCATTCTTCTGGATTCAGGCACCATTTGTATGGGGAGGAGGGGGTTGGAAGCACACATCTCTATGCCTCCTCTGTTATTTTATGTCTCTGAAGTGAAAAGTGGTGACAGGTAGGCAAGATCTAGGACCCCCAAATCCTATATCCTCAAATGTATATCTTGTCAAGGCTTTGCCCCTAAACTCTTATATGATGAACTGACCTGGCTCACGTTTAAACCGCAAGGATGACTTTGCCCAGACTTGACCAATTAAAGTACCCTAGATGATGCCTCCTTTACTCTGGTTCTCATATGGATTTTCCTTGGCCAGAAACTCTTCCCACATTGACAGGCAACCCCAGGCCAATCTTTCCGTACCTGTCACATGACATTCTAAAAATGCATAATCCCAAAGATGAGTCAACAACTAAAGAATATCACTTTATTGCTCTTTTTCCTGAGCACAAATCTCTTCTGAAACTAGTCTCATGTATGGAATCTTCTCACTAAAGGCTGAGTTAGAGAATTATAAACATTCCCCAGATCAGTGCTATGCTCTCCCTAGAAAGTTTAAAGAGTGTCACCAACATTTAAAATCTTCTATAATTTTGATTCAAATGACCTTTCTATCTTTATTCCTCTGCTTCTTTTGTGACACCTTCACTTCACAAAATGATCTACTTACTGTCTCCTGAACACTTAATCTTTATTCTAATCACCCATGTTCTCTCATCATGTCTCCAAGCCTCTGGACATACTACTTTGTCTAATCTTGGCCCAAGCAAAACCAACCTTTTTAGACCAGATGTCAGCAAACTTTTTCTATAAAGGACCAGAGAGTAAACATTTTTGGCTTTGTCAGCCATACTGTCACGGTTACGACTACTCAATTTTGTTGTCATGGAGCATGAAAGTAGGCATATACTTTGCGTTAAATGAATAGGTACAGCTTTCTTATAAAACTTTATATACAGAAGCAGACATGGGTAGATGTGGTCTGCAGCCCGTGGTTGCAAAGCTGTATTTTAGATTCAGCTCAGGAGTTATATTCTCTGATTCCTTTCATGGTAATTTCTTTCCTTTCACCCCAATTAAGCAGAGATAGAATTTCTTCTTTCAGGCTCACCTAGAATGTGTACATATTTTTATTATAGTAATTCTCTCATTGTACTATGTAAATGATTTACGTATTTAGTTTCCTCTCTAAACAGTGAATCCATCAAGTTTAAAGACTATGTTTTATTAATCAGTATCAAACAAAACAGCTAGAACCCTATAGGTATTCAATAAATATTGACTATTTGAATAAATAAATGAATGAACAAATGAATAGATGATGAATATAAATGTTAATTTGAGGTGCATCTTGAAAAATCGATAAGATTTAGCAGGTGACCCTTGAAATATATGTAAAATACTTTTAAATCTAAGGGGAAACAATTTGTTTTTCTCTGCAAACAACCTTTTTCATTCATTCTACAAATATTAATTGAAGAATACCTGGTAAAGGCAAAGCCCTTGAGAATTAACATTCTGTAAAGCAGTGCTTCCCAGAGTGAAGACTATAAAGTACACTAAGTCACTGTGCCCCTTAAATGTGCTTATTATCATCTGTGCATGAAAGTCCTTTTAGAAGTTAATGGGATCCAAATGCATAGAGCAGAATAAAAGAGACGAATACCCAGACCAAACTACACAAGAATTTATGACACTCTGTCCCTGTATGTTGAACCAAGGGATTTGGATTATCAAAGATAGAATTCTAATGAAGCCTTTTCACCTATTCTGCACATCACTGTCCTTTCACTAGCACCACGTTGGAGAGGAGAGCATGGCATAGCACCAACATACTAATCCTTTGTTTGAGAAGGTCCCTAGGTCCTTACGTCCCATTTAAGCACCTTTAATCTTCTTTAACTATGAATTTTTAAATTTGTGTTGTTTATTATTCTGTCTGATTGGCTCTCCTCATAGCCATCTGCTCTAATATATATTTTATGACTGATCTTCATATATTTTAGATGCCATACTACTCTGGGCAATCATTTATGCAATTATTGCTAAAAGCCAATTTCTGTTGGCTGAAAACTTAATATTTAAAGGATGGAAAATTAAAATTTTTCTCCAAAGATCTGAATACCTATTGGTAAGTTTTGAACATACATGATTGCATTAAATTCATACCTCCTGGTTTTGGGCAGGTGGGTTTCATGTATATATTAGTACCCTGAGTTTCTACAGTGTTCAAATGAGGTCCAATTAATGGTAACAACTGAAATTTTCACTGGTTCTGAGATTATCGGCCAAGGCTGAACATCAACCCATTGAAGTTTCCCCCAGCTGTATTTGAGGAATTCCTAGGAGATGTCTTCCATATTCTCACGAAGAAATCCATTCTCACTTGGTGTTATTCCTTCTCTGCCGTCTCTTGCTGGAAAACATGATCAATATACGAAGCCCTCAAGGTCCGCTGCTGTGGTAATAGAGGGGAGGGAGTAACACCACCCTCTTTGTTATGCTTTGCTGGTGGGGACAAGTTAGAGGGCCTATGCCCCAGTAGTCTACATATTTTAGTAAAACAAGTCTATTTTTCATCACAGCACTTTTCATTCTTAACACACAGACATAGGTCCACGGATCAGGAATG
>NW_006794361.1:43377-57049 GCF_000442215.2 Lipotes vexillifer | reverse complement strand
AGGAATGCCTTCAAATAAAAATTTGCAACTATCTTCAGAATAGGCTCTCTCCTCTGCTGCCAAAACTTTTGTTCCTGGGAAAAGTTTATTTCCCTGATGGATTTCCTCAGGGCCAGTTCTTTGTAAAGGATCATCTCACTTCCTCAGTTAACGTAATCTAATGTCTCCCACTTCGGCCCCTGTCCTCACTGCTGTTTGCCATATTGAAAGACCAGCTAGTGCTCAAGCTAGAATCCTTGCTACCTTTATAATGCTTTTATCCTGAATGTCTTCTTTGATTTAGTAAAAACTGCTCATAAAAGTTATCAAAAAACAGTTCATCCACTTCTTTCTGTATGAAAAGTGACATACAGGTTACATATATTAATATTACTAGTATCTTGTCAGAAGGAGCTGCCTCATGTGGAGAAGTTCCTTGATTACTTTAACTTTATATTTTAATGCTGGGAAAGATCCCAGATAATGCCTTCAGTGGCAATATCTTACAAGTGAGAATATTTAGGTCCAGAAAAATTAAAGGAATTTAAAAAGTCACACAGCTAGAAAGTTGAATATTGATTATTATAGTCATTTGGAAAGATTAGAAAGGTAAAACTTTGAAGAAAAGGCTAGAAGAAATTCATCATGAACTTAAATGTACATAGTAATAACAGGCCCTGGGAGACACTAGCACCAAGCCAGGAATGGCAGAGTGAGTTAGGTACAGTTTATATTATTTTCCTAGGGAAGGCTTATAATGAGGAAACATTGCCTACCAACAGTTATGCTGAGTCCACACCCTGCACCAAATTTTAAAAGCATTAAGACAATAAAGTTATTGTCATTCAGTATAACATCTGTGTGCCCACTCTCTTTCCTCCAATATGTGATCTTAAGGCAGTGTTGGGGAATTTTCTATATTTATTGTATGGTGCCAAAAGACAGGTCAAAGGACACCTTTGAAATTCTCGTGGGCTAAGAAAAGAGAACATATTTCAGTGTCTTCTGAAAACAAAAGGACTCTGGGGATGGGAGCAATAAATTTGGTCTTTGACAGCTCCTCTGTTTGTGATGGTTATTGGTTACAGGGCTTTACTGCTACCTGAAGTGTAAATTGCTCTCCTGGGATTCTTCTGCATGTAACCTTTAACTCACACTTGATAGCAAACAAATGAAAGAGAGACAGTACCATCAGATGTGATGATTTATTTTTAAAGCCCAAGTTTTTTGTTTAATATAAATGTAAAAACATAACTTTCCCTTCAAGCCAGCCAGGTAGTTTAGGCAATTTATCAAACCAAAAGCACTGAAGCTTTACAGTAAGAAAGGAAGAAAATGGATTTGTGCCAAGTAATTGTCTTTCTCTTCCTGAAATCTAGTAAGATAGATTTGGGGTGTAGGTGATTCCAAATAATGATTACCGTCAAACAAAGAAACTCCTTCATGCAATTAGTCTAATTTCATTTCATCTTTAATCTTCAGAGGTGCTACCACGTGACTAATGTTGTCTCCTTTTGCCTTAGAACTGTTTTGTAAATTTTTATTTAAGACTTGTCCTGCTGTATAGCACAGGGAACTCCACTTCGCTGTACAGTAGAAACTAACACATCATTGTAAAACAACTGTACCCCAATTAAAATATATATATATATCTTAAAAAAAAAAAAAAGACTTGTCAGCTCCTCATTCATTAATGAATGCAGTCCTTTTGAAAGCCACTTATCTTCTTTTCCTCTGATGAAAGCTATTTTACAACCCTTACACAAATCCTGCCCAAAAACAAAGCAGATCCATCCAGCCACTATGTAAAATGTAAGTTGTGTTGTGCCTATTCTATCCATTTATCCACTTCCTAGTACCTACCATGTGCCAGGAAGTATAAGGAAATATAAGGATTAACCAAAATTATAAGATTCTTGATCTCATGGAACTGAATATAATGAGAGAAGAAAGAAAATAAGGAAATAAACAAGATCATTTAAAATGACTTAGGGTAGGGATGGCAGTTACTTCAAAGTGAGTAGAGAGATAATACTTCCTTGAGAAAGTAATATTTGAGCTGAAACCTGAATGGTAAGAAGGACTTAGACATGAGAAGATCTAAGCGAAAATATTTGGCCTAGAAAGAATAACCAATGCCAAGGCCCTCAGTCAGAACAGAAAGAGGGTCAATGTGTTGACAGAGTGAGCAGTGGGAGAATCACAGAGATAACGTTCTAAGAGGTAGGCAGGGGTCAGATCATACTGTGCTTTCCAGGTCATTGCAAAGGATATATCAAGGTGCAGAAGGCCGAAATTGGAAAATTTTAAACCAAGTGACATGGGAGTCTTCAGGAGGGAAAGAAAAGAGAAAAAATGCAGTACTTTCATTATGATATTTTGTTGAGGTGTTTGCTTATTTGCACAGATATTTTGAAGTTTGGGAATTTAGTAGAATGATGGTATAGCACCTCTAGTCTATAGATTGAATGCTTCCTTACTGTTTTTAGGTAGTTAAGCTTGTTCTATGATCTTGCTTTGCAGGTGCACAAAAGTAGAGAGATTATAGCTGCCTGATAATATATACACTCCCAAATGTGTTTAGTGGGGACTGAAACTGAATAGGAGAGATAACCTGAACTCCAGGAACAGGCAAAAACCAGTATAAATGTTAAAAAACCTGAAGAATTGTTTGAATCCCAACTTGGCAATTAAACCTTCAATTCTCTGACAAATACAGAAGCTGATTGTCATTATCAATATAACAACCAAATTTCAGAACAATATATACTTTAAGCTGCTTTGCCTTTACTTTCTTCAAACACACACTCACAATAGAAAGAAACTCAAATTAGGGGACTGTCACATTTGAATTAAAATTTCATACACCACACTTCAAAATAAAAAATAGCTGTAATGTTAAGACATTTCAAAGCACAGAAACTTTAAGGAAATAGGCTTTACATTAAATCCTTTCATCTGTTAAATTCTGCACCATTTTCCACATATTCTCAGAACAATGGGCAAAATATTCAGGAAATTATTTCCAAAATTAGATCAGAAAAATTAAAGACCATTTTCTGTGCAATTTACTGTACATTTTGAAAACAAAGTTCTTAATGCCACTGAAAGCCTTTAATAAACTTTGAGGTACATTTTATGAAAGTAAAGAGAAATCTCTGCTCAAAGATACATCTGATCTGATGCACATTTTGAACGTCAACTAGTCAAAGGAATTAAAGTAGATAAAAGAACTGGTTCAAACTAAGCAAAACTGGTCAACTGAATGAAGGTTGTGTGCGATACCTCTGCAAATATGGTACAGAAGACAGCTTTAAAAAGATGTGTCACCGATGTGTTCAGGCTTGGCAGAGACTGGGCCTGGGGATTCTGTCTTTCCACTACTGTATTCTATTCTGTCTTTTGATCTGAAAGATGCGAGACCCAGAGAAAAATGCAAATACCAACCACTGGCAATGTACAAGAATTCCTCAATAGTTTTACCATTAATTTAAGTCAAGACTAGGTAAATTTGAATTGAATTTGAATTCTTACTGAACATTTATAGTAAAGAATATATGTAATTCACAAAATATAGATGCAGAATAAAACATTAAAAATAATCTAAATATTTGCTTCTGTTTCAAAATTTAACTACTTAAATTCAGTTCATCTTCCACAATGTTTCTCTGATTGGTTCTATTATTCTTCCTGGGAAATGGAAACTGGCAATAAATTGAAGTGTTTCTGAAGAGAGAACTGTAAAGAGTAGGTAACCTGTTCATTAGAAAATAGCAGAATAACATAGAAGTTAACATGTAAACTCTGGAAGTAGGTTGCCTGGTCTTGATTCTGGCTCTTCTACTTAGTAGTCATTAACCTCCAATATTTGTAGAATGTGGATAATAATAGTATCTACATCATAGGATTTGGATATATATATATATACATATATATATATATGTATATATATATATATATATATATATATATATATATATATATGTGTGTAAATGAATCACTTTGCTGTACACATGAAACTAAAAAATAGAGGTTCAAAGTATATATATATATATATATATATATATATATATATATATATATATATATATATATATATATATATATATATATATAAGTGTTGAAAACTGTTCCTGGCATGTAGTTTAAAATGTATATACCAGTTAGGCATTATTTTTCGTTTTTATTTTTTGGCTGCTCTGCAGCATGTGGGATCTTAGTTCCCCGCCCAGGGATCAAATCCATGTGCCCTGCATTGGAAGCGTGCAGTCTTAACCACTAGACCACCAGGGAAATCCCAGGCATTATTTTTAAAGAAGTAACAGTTTACAAATGACCAGAAATTGTTCAGGATAAGTAAAAATCAATCCTGAAGTCTATTTAGTGAAATGTGAATAAATTATAAGTAATGTTACTTAAAAAGTAATTGTGAGACAGTATAAGAAAATGTGTTTTTTTATCCTAACTTATTTATTGTTGGGGAAGAAGTGCAAATAATAAATAAACCCTAAAGAGGGTCTATTAATAATTTTATTGATGACAAATAACTAATGAAACAGAGGATGCATTCTTAGCTAAATTATAACTTGAAAAATCATGAATGGACTTAAAGATAGCTGATTTCCAATCTAGGCTCCATCTAGGGAATCTGATATTTGGGGGAGGGGGGGTTGCTATAAAATGGGAATATTAAAAATATTATTTTATTATATTAAACACTCTCATGAGCTTGGAATAGGGATTAATTGACAGAATGCGTGTAAATACCCTCAGTGCCTGGCACATAGTAGATATTCAATAAAAGTTGCCATGTTTCCCTTTTAAGGCTGGTGTCATTGAGGTCAGTTTAACTTTCCTACAATACTTGTCTGTGTTGTCATAGTCTGGGACAAAGGTGGAGGCTGAGTTGACAACTCGTCTACCCTGGGAAAGCATTGACTGCTCCAACATGTATCTCATCAGGTGAAAGCAACTGGAATAAATTTGGGGTCGAAAAAAAGTAAAAGAAAGAAGAGGAAGATTTTCCTCTCTTGGGCCTCAGGTTTTTTATTACTGAGATTATGTAGATCAAAGTACCTTGCTCAAGATTCACTGAATTTAGTGAAATGTGATGACATTTAGCAGATTGAACCATCCTCAAGGATAATCATCTCAAATGCATTGCACTGAGACAGAGCTGGCAAACAGAGCAAGCACATGCCAATTAGAAATGAATCAGTGATTCTTCTTAAAAAGTGGGAATAGCTGCCTCTCCTTCCTATCATTTTTTTCTGTTTCGTATTCATAGAAATACACATTTGTACTAACTTCAAACAGATGCTTCTACTCTCTTATCTAATGATATGGGGAATCACTAGTGTAGTATTTTGGTAGAATAGATGTGGACTCCAACAAATGTGGCATTTTACTGTGGACAAAGCCAAAGAAAATCTGGCAAATAGAATTTTCATAGGCCTACTCATCTGTAGAACTATTCACAAGAATATTTAATCTAGAGTAAGTGCTGTCATGTAAAAATATGTGAGCTACATGTTGAACTTTAGCTTTTCTAGTAGCTATGTTAAAAAATAAATGACATAATTTAAATAAAATATCTATTTAACTCACTATTTCAAAAATATTATTTCAAGATGTAATCAGGGAATTCCCTGGTGGTCCAGTGGTTAGGACTCTGCACTTTCACTGCAGAGGGCCTGGAGCCTAGGTTCAATCCCTGGTGGAGGAACTGAAATCCCACAAGCCACAGGGTGCAGCCAAAAAAAAAGGATGTAATTAACACAAAAACTATTAATGAAATATTTTACACTTTTTCTTTTGTACTAATCTTAAGAATCTGTCGTGTATTTTATACATATAGCACATCACAATTAAGACTAGCTACGTTTAGTTAGTGGCTAGTAAATTAGCTCAGGTCTAGAGAGTTGATATGAAATAATAGAAGTAGACTGGGTTTTACCGTTCTTCTTTAATGAACATATGCCTCTGTTTAGCAAGAAATAGAGAAACATACCACCATTTGAGATAACAAACCCTCACGTATTTTTTTGAGTTGGTTTTTAATCTATTTCAATTTCTGGGTATAATCTAGGTGGTATATATGGTTGCAATTGTCTTATCTAAGACTACCAGGGAGAATTTTGAAGTAGTGGATCCTAAGAGGAACTCAGAAGTACAAGATCAAAACCCACACGGATCTACCTTTCAAAGTCACCCTGAAATGCTTGATAAATGCTAATTACAAGTTCTTAAGAATATAAATATTTGCTGAATGAATGAGCAAATAGATGATGATGAATGTATAACTGGATAAAATTCATATTTCAAAATTTTATAGTTTGTATTTTTGTTGGTAAAGATTAATTATGTGTTATGTTAAACCATTTTTAGTGAAAGAAACAAACACAGATAGATAGGTATTACTACGGATTACCTAAAACTTCTCTTTCAAGTAAAAATGTTTAATTATAGAAACCTAAAATCACTTCTACATCATTCAATTCAGGGCAGAAACTGTATAATCAAGACAGACAGAGGTATAGAATAAAGAAATCTAGGATGGAAAATGGAAGGTGAAAATTAGTACAACCTTAAACTCATTACTTCAATTTTTTCAAGACTATCTAAATCTTTATGTTTTCCAGTTGCTCAAAAATTTAGAAAAGAATATTATTTCTACCTTTAATCATATTCTACTTAAGCAGAGAAATCTTAAAATAATCATTAAAAACCTCATTATCTCCTGTCCATAGAATAATAACTTGTAATTGCTTCCTACTTTTTTCCCATGTTAGCTTATCCAAGACATTATATCAAGGTGTTCTTATAAAATGTAGTTTTCATTACACTATTCCCTTACTCAAGGACTTCTTCTCTGCTATCAGATCAACTCCAAACTCTTTGGCATCCTAAATCTTCCATCAGATGCCCACACATAATAATGTCTCCTGACTCACTACCTCATCAGCCACTCCTCTTTACATTTCTGCACATTCTGTGCCTAACAAATTATTTATGCCCAGAGTCTATGAGAAATGGCGGAGAGAGACATGCCAAAGTGCTCTATGAAATTTCACTCTGTCCTTTCTGAGGTCAGCCCAAGTGCCCATGAATCAGGTGCAATAGACAGATACCCAAACCTCGCCAGGAAACAGCTATAAATGTGAAAGAAGAAATTATGGGATCAAAAACACAGCTATGGGCAATCTGATTTTATGAGATCAAAAACACAGAATGGAAAATCTGTTCAGTTGACATGTTAGAAACTCTTGCCAAAAATTAAACAAGTCCTAAACCCTGAATCCCTGAAGAGCTGCCCAGTGCTAAGGATTTTTAGTGGTATTTGAAGGCCTATTTTGTCAAGATCAATGAAATATGCCAAATTAAATGACCTGTCCAGTACATGAATCAGTCTTTGGAATTTTAAGAAAAGGGTTTCTTTTTTTTCTTTTAGCATACAGAGAAACTTTTCAGATTAACCAAAAGCATGGTTAGATGCTAATTCCTATTATTTTAACATGAGGTCAGACTTCTGTATTATTAAAATAAAGCAAAAACTATAATGTAGATAGTTGCATCACAGTCTCCTGTACAACCTTTATGCAGATAGAAGATGTAATGTCAGCTCCATAATTAAACGGAGGAGAAAACCTGTGAAAGTTGATTTGGCTACATATAAGGTCCATAAAAGGACCTCTTCATACCCTTCTCAACAATTCCCATCACGTAGAATAGCTGACACCTTAGAGTCTTTCTTTCAATTCTTTCAGTCGTTTATGACTGCTTAGTGAATAATCTGGGTGCCAAAATTATTCTGCCAAATGCATCTCAGTCCTCAACCATCTATAGCATTTTCTATGGCCCAACACATTACCCCACTTTCTAAGAGTCAAATGAACAATACTCTAGAAAGGATTTAAGTCTTTGACTCACAAAACTATTGGTTTTTATTGAGAAAGGACATGTTCTTTACAAGAAATGCTGATATAATGTGTGCCCAAACAAATTAAAAATACTATCATGTAGTTTTTATTTTAGACTAGCTCTAGATAACTATATGCATTTGCTAATATGTAGTTTTCTAATTTAAGTTAGAGTTGAATTGTTCTTTCTTTTGGAAATATCAAAAAAGCCACAATGCTTAGCAGTGTCAAATACATGGAAAAGACTATAGTTTTATTTAGTATCATTATTGCTCTTTCCCAATATAAACTTTTATATAAAAGAGTTGTTCTTTTACCTAGTGAAAAAATAAATAAACTTATAACAATGATACCTTTTAAAAAAACTCAAGTGAGGTAAATTTGGCAAATAAGAGGTCTACAATAAGGCAATCATATTAGAATCTCCTAAGTATCAATGTATAACTAATATAATTGTGGTCCATGAAAAATTCTATTAAGCAATGGTGTAAACATTTTTCTCCACTGTTTTCCTATTCTTAATATGGGTCACTGATCAACTCCACCAGGAATCATTTGTTATAAAATATTTTATAAAAGTCAAATTGACATTCTAGTCAAAACAATGGGATAAACAGTTCCTCTTTCTTCTACACACACACACACACACACACACACACACACACACCACACACACACACACAGGGCATACTTTACTACAGAAAATGGAAGTCACTTAACACTGGCAGAGTCCCACAATTATTAGGCCTATATTATAGCATGTATTATCTCATTGACTCCTCACGAAGAGACGATATACATATTTCCACTTTACAGAGGAGGAAAATGAGTCTCTGATACATAAGGTGATTTTTCCAAAGATCAGTCATCTAGGAAGGTGGAATCTGGATATGAATCCAAGTGCTTTGCTTCTACAAGCTATTTATTTCTAGGTCATGCCCCTGTTTTTTTCCAGACCTCTGTTCTTGAAACAACATTTCTGGGAATTAGGAAAGCCTTACACTTTTCCTCAAATTAGTTCTGGTACAGAAACACACACACACACATACACACACAATTATATATAAAAGGTTTTAAAATTAAGACATTTAATCACTTTTGGTGCCACTTGCCCGTGTATGATGCGTTTCCAATGTGAACTACAGTGAGACAGGGGCAGGAAGGTTGTAGTGGTTATGAACATATTTTAGAGTCAAAAGCCTGATTCCTCCACTTCATAGTTGTGTGACCTTGAGCAAATTGTAATTTCTCTAAGTCTCAGATTCCTTACCTATAAAATGGGTCTAAGAATACTACCTACTTCATAAGGCTGATACACAGAGCCCTTGGCTCAGAGCCCGGCACTCAGGAGGAGCACAGTTAAACCAGTCTGTCCTCAGGTTCAAAGAGAATGAACAGAAGACCTGTTTCCTGGCCCCCAGGACTGCTGTCCAATTTTTGGAGACGAGTTTCACACCACTAACTGTGAGTGTTTTGCTCGGTGAACTTTGCAGGTTTTTACAATGAGAAGCAAATAATTCACCTGCTGGGCTGTCATATACGGGCTATTGAGAGGACTGTATGGTTGAAGAAGCTAAGTTGCCCAAGTTCAAAAAGCAAGTTCCTCAGCTGAGCTACATAATAGGAAAAAAGGTCATCTTTGACTGACTTTTGCTCTCAGCTATCAAAGGTGGACAGTCTTTCACAGCATATTCCTCATGTGCCTTAACAGGCCCCCCCAATGGATGCTTTTGATAGAAGGTTGGAAAGAAATGTTAAAGAAGTGAAATGTCTAAACTAAGCTTTCTCTCTGCAAGAAACTATCTTCTATTGTAACTACCTCTAGCTCCACCATGGTGCACTCTTGAAAAGGACCCTGTACAAAGCCAAAGATACAAATAAAGAACAAAAATCCATGCTACAACTCTCCTTTAAAATGCTTTTGGATTTATTTGGAGGGTTCTACAAACATTTAGGGACTCAGCTGGAAGATTTTTCAAGAAAAGAACCTCAGAGTCCAGGTAAATGTTGATGAATGTACTTCCATCTGGCAGGGTTGAAATAAACAATAATTCAGAGTTACTAAACTTACTTCCTAGAAGATTTCAGAATCATAGAACTTGGAAGTTAAATGATGTACCAGCAGTACTGAATTGCAGAACCTCCATAAACTAAAAGCATCGTCTGTGTGAAGTCATAATAACCACGTGAGATGAAAAATAAAAGCCTCAATCAATAAAAATACAGTTTAGTATGTATGAGGCAAAATAATTTGTTGGATCATATTGTTTTTCTGATTTTGATGAATTAAACAGTTGCTTTCTTATCATATAGAAAAAGCTTACGAGGTAAAGCTCAGTATTATAGAAACATTCATATGTACATGAAATTAGCAATTATGGGGAGTGGGTGAGGAGTAAGTCCAGAAACTATAAAGAGATCCAACTTGGACACCGATGATAATGTTAAAATGTAATTTAATCTTATTCACAGAGAAATGCATATAAGTAATAGAAGTAGAAAATATGTCTTTGCACTTGCCAGTTAACTAGGCTACTTTCATCAGTAACCTTTTCAAGCATGTATTAAGATCTAATATTTTGTGTGATGCAGCTATTCATTTAGAAAGATAACACTTTCAAAACACTATCAGTGGATAATATAGTTAGAATTACTCTTTTAAAGCAGTGATAAATTTCCTTTCAACAGGAAAGTAGTGTGATGTAGCACTGTGGTAAACTGGATTATTGATCTCAATTCTTTGCTCCTTCTGTATTATAAAATCATCAGTCTGTTCCTTTAGCTATGTAATTTTACAGTTCTCCCCACTGTGGGGATGCTTCCTCACTCCCTGTGACATTTGGCTTGACCTTGTGACTTTCTTTGAAATGTCTGTGGGTGTGACACAAGCAGAAAAACCTGTACAGTGGGTCCTCCATATCCACGGGTTCCACATCCCTTGATTCAACCAACCACATTTCAAGCACTATGTTTACAGTCTGCGGTTGGTTGAATCGACAGATGCAATATGGAGGGCCAGCTAAGGGACTTGAGCATTGCTGGAGTTTGGTATCTGAAGGGGGTCCTGGAACCAATCGCCCCACAACCCCAGGATTACCAGGGATGACTATATGTAGTCACCTGGACACTCTGATGGCCATGATGAAAGTACACTCCTAGTACACCCAAAATGAGATACATGAGCAAACATGAACCCTACCCAAAGCTGGAGTCAAACCCTACTGACCTAAAGCCTGAAGCAGAGCTGCCCCAGCAGGCCCACAGATACAAGGTTGAGAAAAATAAATATTTGTAATTGAAAGCCTCAGAATTCTGGGATGGTTTGTATAGCATTATTGAAACAACAGCTGTCTTAAGTGTTTAGAATGTGGACTTCAAAGTCAGAAAGGTCTAGATTTGAAGAACCATTTTGTAGCTTAACCATGTAACTGTGCAAACTTCTTAACCTACCTGATTCTCAGTTTCATCATTTGTAAAATGTGTGTAATGATGTAGATCTGATAGTATTGCTGTAAAGATTAAATAGCATAATGTATATAAAACAAGCTGTATATGCCTTAGAAATTCCTCTGTAAAATAGTTGCTGTCATCATCTTTATAATCAAGTCCTTCCTTCTACAATATAATAGTCCAGGACTCACTGAGTCAATGGTAGCTTGTATCATGAAATAGCTTAAATCATCTATAGTAGTCACTTACACAAAGTAGAACCTCATTAATACTTCTTTCCTAATAACTCTTTCCCAAAGGCACATTCAGAAATGAGGCTCACGATTTTTGTTTCAGTAGCATCCTATTCTAAATAACCAAGGTGACCAAAAATATAGTATCTTTTTTGCGAAAAGTGATGTAAACTCACTCTTTTAGTCCATCCCCGACTGAGGCCAAAATCAAATCACTTTGATAGAAAAAACTTATATTTCTCTGGTTCTGAAACCCATCTGCTATTTTGTACCCAACAGTCTGCATAGTCCACACACACACACACACAGAACCACACACACACAAAACTACCCACACACACATACATTCACATACCCTAAGTACTGCTGTGAATCTCCTACAATTCTGGGGATCTACTGCCTTAGTCTGTTTGGACTGCTACAACAAGGTGCCATAAAATGGGTGGCTTAAATAACAAACTATTATTTCTCACAGTTCTAGGGGCTGGAAGTCTGAGATCAGGGTGTTAGCATGCTTGAATTCTTGGTGAAGGCCGTCTTCCGGTTTTAAAGACTGCCATTTTCTAATTGTGTCCTCCCACGGTGGAGAGAGATATCATGTCTCTGTTTCTCTTCTTATAAGAACACTAATCCTATCTGTGAGGGCTGCACCCCCAAGACCTAAATACCTCCCCAAACCCCACCTCACTGGGGTTTAGGATACCAAATATGAATTTGAGGCAGACACTAACATACAGTACACAACATCTGCCTTGTGACTGGGCACGATCATCTTTTCTAGACTCAGCTACCACTTCCACTGGGTACCACAGTTCTCAGCTCCCCTGTACTTGACACTGCTGGCACTTCCTATTATGGCCTTCACTGCTGGTGCTGATATAGTGAATACCAAGGTACAAAAGCTACTCAGTATTCTATACTAATGTGAGTAGAAATGGATCCCTTTTCTCACCCATAACAATCTGTCATAAATGAACCAATGTAATAATCTCTTCTGTCCTAATACCTTACAGAGACTTTAGTGGAAGTAATCCTTTAACTTTTTATTCACAACCCTCACTCTTATAATATTCAAAAATGAGCCTACCATGGAAGGAAGTAAGGAGGGAAGAAGTTGGACTTGGAACAAATCTGAGAGATGGACACCATTCTGTGGCTGGAATGGCCACTCTGGGGCCAAGTCTGCTATTGGGCCAATTCTGCAATTTGCTGTTGGGTCAAGTTTGTTTCCTTTGCCTCTTCTATTAATATGAATTACTCTCCATGAGGTCCTCCAGTCCGCCTTTTGTAAATTAACTTTCAGCACACCTAGTCTCACTGAGTCAGGTTTATAAGGATATTGCCTTGAGCTTCTGCTATAAATATACTGCCATTTATTTGGTACAAAACAAAATGAATAAATGATGAGGAAAAAACTAGAGTGTGGGTTATCATGTTCATATACTCAGCATTACTCTATTTTTAACCACTTGGTTATTTAATAAGTAGCTCATACTTAGCATAGCAACAATTGAACTCTTGATCTTTCAGCCCACCCCCAAAACCTACTGTTCTATAGTATTCCCTGTTTGGTAAAAAGCAACTCCATACTACTACTTGCTCAGCCTAAGAACCTTAAAGTCACTTTTGACTTTTCTGTTTCTCACATTTCACATGTAAAACCAACAGCAAACACTTTTGACTTTACATTCAAAATATGTTTACAGTCCAGCCACTTCTCATTGCTTCCATCACTATCATGCTGACTCAGGGCCCCATCATCTCTCACCTGGGCAGTTGTAAAAGCCTTCTAAGGGGCCTCTGCTTCCACACTAGACCATCTATTGTCTATCCTTAGTAAAGAAGCCTGTGTGAGCCTTTGAAAATATAAATCAGAAAATATCTTTGCTCTGCTCTTAGCCATTTTCCTATCTCACTCATAGTAAAAGCTAAAGTTCTTACAATAACTATAAGACCCTATATCAACTGACACCCTGGTTCCCCCATGCACACCCTGTTCCAGCCCACTGACCTCCTTGCTGTTTCTTGGCTATCCCAGGTCTATTCCCATCTTAGGGCCTTTGCTCTAGCTGATTGCTCTGGCTGGAACGC
>NW_006794361.1:10754-43367 GCF_000442215.2 Lipotes vexillifer | reverse complement strand
CGCTCTTCCTCTAAATGTACTCTTAGGTAACAAACACCCTTACCTCCTACAAACATTTGCTCGGACCTCAATTTTTCAAGCAGACCTATCTTAACACTACTAACTGCTCTATCCCTACTCCCACCTTTACCACCGTCCTCCTATTCTGCTTACCCTGATTTATTCCTTCATTTTTTCCAAACATATCGGCACCTATCATAGAAAATAATTTATCCATCTATTGTTGTCTTTTTTAACATCTTTATTGGAGTATAATTGCTTTACAATGGTGTGTTAGTTTCTTCTTTAAAACAAAGTGAAACAGTTATACATATACATATATCTCCATATCTCTTCCCTCTTGTGTCTCCCTCCCTCTCACCCTCCCTATCGCACTCCTCTGGGTGGTCACAAAGCACCGAGCTGATCTCCCTGTGCTATGTGGCTGCTTCCCACTAGGTATCTATTTTACATTTGGTAGTGTATATATATGTCCATGCCACTCTCTCACTTTCTCCCAGCTTACCCTTCCCGGCTCCCCATATCCTCAAGTCCATTCTCTAGTAGGTCTGCATCTTTATTCCCGTCTTGCCCCTAGGTTCCTCAGAACCATTTTTTTTTCTTAGATTCCATATATATGTGTTAGCATACGGTATTTGTTTTTCTCTTTCTGACTTACTGCACTCTGTATGATGGACTCTAGGTCCATCCATCTCACTACAAATAACTCAGTTTCGTTTCCCTTTATGGCTGAGTAATATTGCATTGTATATATGTGCCACATCTTCTTTATCCATTCATCTGTTGTTGGACCCTTAGGTTGCTTCCATGTCCTGGCTATTGTAAATAGAGCTGCAATGAACATTGTGGTACATGACTTTTTTTGAACTATGGTTTTCTCAGGGTACATGCCCAGTAGTGGGATTGCTGGGTCTTATGGTAGTTCTATTTTTTGTTTTTTAAGGAAACTTCATACTATTCTCCATAGTGGCTGTATCAATTTACATTCCCACCAACATTGCAAGAGGGTTCCCTTTTCTCCACAACCTCTCCAGCATTTATTGTTTGTAGATATTTTGATGATGGCCATTCTAACTGGTGTGAGATGATATCTCATTGTAGTTTGCTTTGCATTTCTCTAATGATTAATGATGTTGAGCATGCTTTTATGTGTTTGTTGGCAATCTGTATATCTTCTTGGGAGAAATGTCTATTTAGTTCTTCTGCCCATTTTTGGATTGGGTTGTTTGTTTTGTTTTTTTGATATTGAGCTGCATGAGCTGCCTGTAAATTTTAGAGATTAATCCTTTGTCAGTTGATTCATTTGCAAATATTTTCTCCCATTCTGAGCTTTGTCTTTTGGTCTTGTTTATGGTTTCCTTTGCTGTGAAAAGCTTTTAAGTTTCATTAGGTCCCATTTGTTTATTTTTGTTTTTATTTCCATTTCTCTAGGAGGTGGGCCAAAAAGGATCTTGCTGTGATTTATGTCATGGAGTGTTCTGCCTATGTTTTCCTCTAAGAGTTTGATAGTTTCTGGCCTTACATTTAGGTCTTTAGTCCATTTTGAGCTTATTTTTGTGTATGGTGTTATGGAGAGTTCTAATTTCATTCTTTTACATGTAGCTGTCCAGTTTTCCCAGCACCATTATGGAAGAGGCTGTCTTTTCTCCACTGTATATTCTTGCATCCTTTATCAAAGATAAGGTGACCATATGTGCGTGGGTTTATCTCTGGGCTTTCTACCCTGTTCCATTGATCTATATTTCTGTTTTTGTGCCAGTACCATATTGTCTTGATAACTGTAGCTTTGTAGTATAGTCTGAAGTCCTGGAGGCTTATTCTTCCAGCTCCATTTTTCTATCTCAAGATTGCTTTGGCTATTCGGGGTCTTTTGTGTTTCCATACAAATTGTGAGATTTCTTGTTCTATTTCTGTGAAAAATGCCAGGGGTCGTTTGATAGGGATTACATTGAATCTGTAGATTGCTTTGGGTAGTAGAGTCATTTTCACAATGTTGATTCTTCCAATCCAAGAACATGGTATATCTCTTCATCTGTTTGTGTCGTCTTTGATTTCTTTTCTCAGTATCTTATAGTTTTCCGAGTACAGGTCTTTGGCCTCCTTAGGTAGGTTTATTCCTAGGTATTTTATTCTTTTTGTTGCAAGGGTAAATGGGATTGTTTCCATAGTTTCTCTCTCTGGTTTTTTGTTGTTAGTGTATAGGAATGCAAGAGATTTCTGTGTATCAATTTTCTACCCTGCAACTTTACCAAATTCATTGACGTAATTAAACTTAAAAGCTTTTGCATAGCAAAGGAAACCATAAACAAAAGGACAACCCTCAGAATGGGAGAAAATATCTGCAAACAAAGCAACTGACAAGGGATTAATCTCCAAAATATACAAAGAGCTCCTGTAGCTCAATATCAAAAAAACAAACTACCCAATCAAAAAATGGGTGGAAGACCTAAATAGACATTTCTCCAAAGAAGGCATACAGATGGCCAAGAGGCACATGTAAAGATGCTCAACATCACTAATTATTAGCGAAATGTAAATCAAAACTACAGTGAGGTATCACCTCACACTGGTCAGAATGGCCATCAATAAAAAATCTACATACAATAAATGCTGGAGAGGGTGTGGAGAAAAGAGAACCCTCTTATACTGTCGGTGGGAATGTAAATTGATACAGCCACTACGGAGAACAGTATGGAGGTTCTGTAAAAAACTAAAAATAGTACTACCATATGACCCAGCAATCCCACTCCTGGGCTTATACCCGAAGAAAACCATAATTCAAAAAGATACATGCACCCCAACGTTCATTGCACCACTATTTATAATAGCCAGGACATGACAGCAGCCTAAATGTCCATCAACAGAGGAATGGATAAAGAAGATGTACATATATACAATGGAATATTACTCATCCATAGGAAGGAATGAAATTGTGCCATTTGCAGAGACATGGATGGACCTAGAGACTGTCATACATAGTGAAGTAAGTCAGAAAGAGAAAAACAAATATCGCATATTAACGTATATATTTGGAATCTAGAAAAATGGTACAGATGAACCTATTTGCAAAGCGGAAATAGAGACACAGACGTAGGGAATAAACGTATGGACACCAAGGGAGGAAAGGGAGGTTTGATGAACTGGGAGATTGGGATTGACATATATACACTACTATGTATAGAATAGATAACTAATGAGAACCTACTGTATAGCACAGGGAACTCTACTCAGTGCTCTTTGGTGACCTAAATGGGAAAGAAATCCAAAAATGAGGGGATATATGTATATTTATAGCTCATTCACTTTTCTGTACAGCAGAAACTAACACTGTAAAACAACTATACTCCAATAAATAATTATATATATATATATATATATGTATGTGTGTGTATATATATATATATATATATATATATATATATATATATCTCAGGAGCTGAACAAGGAACAGAAAAATCCAAAGAAATCCAAAAATTTCAAAGAAATTTCAAACATTCTGTAATGTTTTGAAAAGTTTGCAACTTATGTAGTAGCAGATAAAATTTCTAACTGTAAAATGTTAAACTGTAAAATCTAATTTGCAAAATGTTCTCAACAAAGTCATTGAAAATGAATAAAAGTCTTACAGATACAAGCTTCACATTTGTTGATGCTCTACCTAGTCTCCGGGGACCTAAGAAGTATAAACTGATATGCAAATGGAAATTAGTCCAAATAGTTACATCATGATATAATTTTTAGTAACAGGAAAATATCGAACACTGCTAATGTAAAAATGATACAGATGACAGATGCTATGGAGAGAAAGTGGAAGATACTTTGGAACAAATAAAATGAAAGTTATATATCAGCTTCATAAACATGTTTTATTTACATTCCCTCTACAAGAGCATAGGCTTTTCCAGGCTCACACATAGATCTCAAATACAGCATGTTAAAAACAAGAGCTTCCCTCCCAATTCCCCAAACTTTCTCTTTCCTTAAGAAGAAAAATGGCACCAACATTTATCCAGTTACTCCCTCACCTTCAACACCTAGTTAATATCAGTAACCAAGTTTTGTCAATTCTATTCCATGTCTCTCAAAACCACACCCTTTGCTTTGTAGTTATTAAGTGCTTCTATCATCAGAATCAGCCACCATTTCTTGCCTAGACCACAGGAGCACACTTCTAAGTCGATATCCAGCCCAAGTCTTGCCTTTCTCAAATCCAGCCTCCACGAAGCACATCTGCTCTTACCATTCCATTGCTGGAAAACCCTTAAATAATTTTGCCTTGTCTTTACAGTCAAGTTAAAAAAACAAAAAAAATCTTAACATGGCTTACCCAAAACTCTTTGATATCTTAATATTGCCTGCCTCTCGAGATTTAAGTAAAGAAAACACTCTATGTTTAATTGCAAAGTACACAGTAGGATATTTTAAGAGGGGTGATCTGGGGACTTCCCTGGCTATCCAGTGGTTAAGACTCCATGCTTCCACGACAGGGGGCATGGGTGGATCCCTGGTCAGGGAACTAAGGTCCCGCGAGTCACGCGGTGTGGCAATAAAGGGGTGATCCGGGTTAAGTTTCCCCAGAAGCAAACCATAAGACTAGGATTTGAGTCAAGTAGATGATATTGGAGGAGACTTAGGAAGTACTAGACAGAGAAAGCCCGTATCTGGGAATTGCAGGTGCTTGCCTTAGGACACCCGTTATGAATGGGAACTATAAGTTCCTAAGGAATCTGGTGGGATTTACCAGCAGCATCTGCTAAAATGGTTATAAACAAAATGAGTCTTTTTCCAAGGAAAATAATCAGGGCAACAAAGGATCCTGAAACTATATAACAGGAATGATGGTTGAAGGAATGAAGATTGTTCCACTTAGAAAAAAAAAGAAATATAAAATCAGAAATTGAATTATCCACTTAAGAACACAGTTAGCCTTGATTAGAGGAAAACTATGAAAAGTGAATCATTTGGATATAAAGGTTATTTTATTTATTCAGTTTCTATATTATAATTATTTTCCTTTCTGCTTATAAAAAGAAACATGAGATCCAGGACATTTATGACCTAGGGAGCTATATGAAACACATTTTTGCTAATTAATCAGGTTACACTGAAGTCTAAAATGAAATTAAATTTGGATATGATCTGTTCTCTGTATTAAATGACAAATTTCTCTGCTGTAATTGTCTGCCACTTAGTGTAAAGATAAAGACTCTCTTGTGATTAAGGTATTTTTATGGGCATCTAAAACCTAAACTTGTATTTTTTAAGAATTATGGAACATGTTTTAATTAATTATGACATACAATAAAGCATGACTAATATAGGAGATAAATGTTTCTCCAATTATACTTTTTAATCACATCAGACATATATGAATTCATAATGCATGTTTTTAAAGTTCCTGGCCTTAAAGTTCTGCCTTTTTCTCCCCCCCGCCCAAAAAAAAAAAATTAGAATTTAAACAGGCAGGACAGCTTTGGGTTCCGAGACGGTTGTCACATTTGCCTATCTTCTTTCTGCAGAAGTTTGCAACAAGCATGATTAAAAATAATAGTGCTGGGCTTCCCTGGTGGCGCAGTGGTTGGGAGTCCGCCTGCTGATGCGGGGGACGCGGGTTTGTGCCCCGGTCCGGAAGGATCCCACATGCCGCGGAGCGGCTGGGCCCGTGAGCCACGGCCGCTGAGCCTGCGCGTCCGGAGCCTGTGCTCCGCAACGGGAGAGGCCACAGCAGTGAGAGGCCCGCGTGCCGCCAAAAAAAAAACCCAAAATAACAGTGCTCCTGACAGCTTCTAAACCCTAACCCAATGGAGAGCTTTTATACTTTGACACAGAATAACTACCCATGAATCTTGAAATCCAGACTTACGGTAGAGGGATTAGACATTCTGTATGGCTTCTTGGGACAGACTTAAGGCAAAAATGGGAGAAGGACTTCAGCTCAAATGAAGAAGGTGGAGGACAAAGAAAAGGAGGAGGAGAGGGAGCGAAAAAATACTTCAAAGTAGTTTTTTTGTTGTTGTTTTGTTTTTTGGTACGCGGGCCTCTCACTGTTGTGGCCTCTCCCGTTGCGGAGCACAGGCTCAACATCCATGGCTCACGGGCCCAGCCGCTCCGCGGCATGTGGGATCTTCCCGGACCGGGGCACGAACCCGCGTCCCCTGCATCGGCAGGCGGACTCTCAACCACTGCGCCACCAGGGAAGCCCAAGTTATTTTTAAAGACTGACTAAGGTGAGCAGTAGAGTTACCTAAGCATAGAGTTAGCTTGGGATTTCGAGAGAACTAAAGAGTATCCAGTTGATTGGGCCAATCACTTCAAGGCCTGTTTCTAATTTTGGGCTCTATGATTCTAGATTCTAGGGTTTATCTGGCAATAACATATAAGGTGAATTAGAGGAGAGTCGGGGATAGGGAAACCAGCTAAGAAGTATCCCAATAATACAGGTAAGAAATAAAGTAAACTCTATAATGATCCTGGAAACGGCGAAGAACAAATAAATATTAAAATTTTGAGCAAGAGAGAGGAAGGACTCAAAGATGATACCAAGGTTTAGAGCCTATGTGTAGGGAGGTTAGTAACCACTAACAGAAATAAGGATTCGAAAGGAAAGAGCAGGTTTGGGAGGAAATAACAGATCCACTGTGAGTTTAAGGTAGTACTCAATATAGTTAGATACAACAAACAGGTAATTGGAAAGATGGTACTGGAGTTTGGAAGAGAGGCTAGAATTGGGCATATAGAAGTGGAAATTTCCTGCACATTGATTGTAAAAGTCGTACCATTAGATAAGATTGTCTGCCGGGAGGGAGATTATGTAGAGAAAAGAAAACAGACAATGAAAGATTGTTCTGTGATGTCTAAGTTTAAGAAACAGGGGTGGGTGGTGGGAAGGGAAGGGGGGTGGGGGTTAGATGGGAACAGAGAGTGAAGAGAGGGAGGAGGTGGGAAGAGGGGAAGGAAGAAAGGAAGGAAGGGAGGGAGGAAGGAAAGGAAGAGAGGAAAGAACGGGGTGGGGGGGACATGGGGGGGGAGGCTATCTCAGTACCGACCTTTACAGATAATGAGTCAGTAGTATGTTTCATATGAACATGGAATATAACACTCCTATGTGTAATTAACAAATGAATAACTTTGAAAACTTTATTTGCATCATAGCTGAATATTCTAATGGAAAAAATTCTCACTGGCAGAATTGTTTTCCATTTTTCCATATTAAATGCTTGTAGCAACTTCCTAGTTATATAAGGGAGCAATAAGCCTGAAAGTAATGATACACTGCTTATTAATAAAGAAGCCTCTGTTGCTCATTTCAAGTTAAAATTAGATGACAGGTAAAAATACTGTTGTTGCCATCCTTGTTTATTTAATTCTTGAGATTTGTAATTATTGCACTGCTCTATTTCCCCTAATCGGATTACAATTCTACAGTTTCCTGATTTGAAAAGTGTTTTCACATGTTTCATCTCTTTCAACTTTCATGAACACCCTGTTCTCTAGACAAGGAAGGTCTAATTACTGAGAGTTTAAGTGACTCACCCCATTTAAGTTGATGATGGAGCCAGTCCACTGTTCCTTCATTCAAAAACATTGATTCTCTGTGTCTTTGTAGGAAACTGTAGATTCTTATTTGTGATTAGATGGTTGTGTAGCTGCAGGAAGTCCTTCTGATCATCTATATTCACAGAAACATTGAATATTACAGCAAGCTACCTTATATTAACTGATTCATCCCTTCAAGTAGCAGATGAGAAAAAAAGACAAAGGAGATGTAGGGACGTGTCCTAGACACAGTCTTTTAGTTTATAGTAACAGCATAAGCCATAAACATCTGCTGTTATCTATCTATAAGGACAAAGATGAAACTAATTTGTAGTAAAAGTGACATTGATTTTTTGTTTTCTTTTCACATCTGGTGGCAAAAGTGAATAAAATTATAAGGAAGTTTTCAGAATTTCTATTCTTACCGACTTTTAAAATTTAAACACACTTAATATGATTAAGTTTTCTGCTGCCTCTTTATCTCACTCTCCCTTTCTTTCTCTTGTAAATAATCTGGTGATAGAAAGCTGAAACAATTAGCACCTTAAAAGCAACTTCTAGGTCTTTAATCTTACTATTGCCGTCACCTTCTTATCTGTCTTCTTTGAACTATAAAAGCTCCCTCTCTGCCTTTAGCTATTCCTTAAAAAATCTACATCTCAAAATTTTTGCTGTTCTTCTCTTCAATCAGAGGCAGTCAGGATGATGTTTTATGGAATAAGGCTACAAGTAGGGATCTGAAGACATCTTCAAGTCAGGTACTTCTCAACCACTAGGTTTCTTTCAACAGGTTAGTGATTAACCAATGGTCAATTGTATGGTTGTCTTAAATAATTTTAAAAATGGTGTACAGTTTTAATGAAAAAAATTTACGGACTCTTTAAAAATAAGTTGAGTCAATTTCAAGGTTATTTCTGGAATATTGAAACTATAATTTTCTATGATATGCTTTCCTAAATGGAAGATAAAAGGATGGTATACACTTAGAGGTAGGAATTTCCAAAATTATGTTTACACCTTAGGAGTTTCTGTGACTGTTACCTGAGCCATCTACCGTGGTGACAAGAAAGGTTGATAATCATTTTTTAATCTATGCATCCATCAAATCTTCTCTAATAAAATCCAAGATATTTTTGTTTGTTTGGGGTTATAATTATATTTGGCACCAAATATTAAATATTTATTGTATGTCAAAAGCTTTACCACAGCCTTGCAAACTGGGTCTTATGGAAACCAACTTATAATTAAGAAAACTGAAGCTCAGTGAAATTCAGTGACTTGTAGAATACCACACAGTTAATAAGCAGTGGAACTGGGAATCAACTAGAACCATCTCACTCTAAAGCTTATGCTCACTTCACAAGAATAATGATGCACGGCATCAAGATATATGTCATACATCCTTGGGGGTACCCATAACCATCTTAGGCTCTCAAACTCTTTCTAAGCAAAAACTAACTCAGAGGCGGGTCAGCTAAGCCAGGAATCTAAGTTGAAATTTTGAAGGTAGGAGAGGAGGAAGGGAAGGAGGGAGAGAGGGAAGGAGGATAAGGGAAAAGGGGGTGGGTGGGTGGGAAGGAGGGGACTCAGAAGAGCAACAATTTTTCCCCTCCCCGCTCCCCAACTCCATCCTGGGTGCATTTCAAGTTCAAAATAACATCATGGTGGCAGCAATTAAGTTCTAACAAATGAGGCAGGTGTGTGCTTTTCTGGTAAGTGCATAGGTGGGAGCCAATCTAACAGTTCAATTTCTCTCTTCCACTTTATCGGATGTAACATGCTGTGCACATCACAGTTCTTTAGGACAAACGCATTTCAAAAGAAAAATTAGTCTTGAAACTTGCAACTGTGTATATTTTACTAAATGTCAATTGCTAGTTGCTGGGTGGTTTGAGTTAGTCTGATTCATTATGCAGTTCCAAGCCTAAGAAAGTTATTTCAAATAGAAAAAAAAAAAAAATAGACTTGTCACAAATCTTGGACTACATGCAGTTTCCAAAAGTATAATTTAAGCCATTTTCCATCATTCACTTATAATTTTGCTTTCTACTTTCCTGCTTCCAGCTAGGTTACAACCTCCTGGCCGTAAGAAAAATTGCCTCAAGTCTTACCTTAATTCTCCCATTTTGAGATAATTTCAGATAACAGCGCGTATTTGTTCGAGAGTCTGCTGTACCATTCTCCTTTCTCTGGTTAAATGCTAGCCTGAATTTTTTTTTTTTTAATTTCAAGTTTCTCTTCAAACTTGTATCATTCTTCACTAATGGTCAAGTGCAACATTACTTATGATCATCTAAAAGGATCCTTCTGGATACAAAGATGTCTCAAGATGGGTATTTTCTTTTTGGTCTTGATTGTCAAATGATTTCCTGAGACCTGTTTTAAAATAATACACTGTGGTGAAAAAAATTAAAATTTTGTTATTCTCTGTACCACAATATTCTAAATGACTGTTACTGGCAGTGACTTTTGAACATATTTTATGGCCCATATTTGGGCCAATAATAATAATGATAATAATAACATTCATTTTGTGCTTATATACCAGTGTTTCGAATGAATTATCTCATTAAGCATCAAGTAAGACCATCTCATTCTGTACTTCAGATTACTTCCTCAGGTAAAATCCCAAAATGAGGGATTCCTGGGTCACTAAATGTAGGCAATTTGCAAACTCAAAATACAATTGTATCCACAAAGATTATATTAATTTATGCTCCCACCATCAATGCATGAAAACTCCTTTCACTCCATATTTTTGTCAGCATTGGGTAGTCTGATTGTCATTCTTTTTTCAAAAATATCTTAATTTGACAAGCAAAGAATGAAATCTCCCTGTTGTTTTAATTTGCATACTGATAAATTTGTTAGCCTATTTTATTTCCTAATTGTCTGTTAGTGTCACACTGTTTTATCTACGAGTATCTTCTTAGTGCTGTTGTTCCCAATTTGAATGAACTCTTTACATACTAAAACAATTAACCTTTATTATAAATAGTTGTATCAGTTTAGCTTGCTTCTTAATTTTAATCTTTTTTATTTTGGACCTGCAGTCTTTTTATGTTCAAATAATTAAATGTATTTATCTTAGTCTTTATAAATTCTTCCATTACAAAGCCATCTTAATAAAATGTAAATTGCTCATGTCACTCCCCTATTTTTTGACCTTAAGTGCCATACTCCTCAGCGTAACATAGAAGATCTTTCATGATTTAGCTCTTACTGTCTCTTACAAATCATCTTTCCTCACAGTCACCTTTCAATGCTGTGATCTAATCTTGCCAAATTCCTTTTGTAAAAGCAATCTGCTTTCTTTCCCACAGCTTATTCTTTTCTCTTGACATTTTTTCCTCTTCCAACAACCACCATCTCCAGTCCCGTCCCATTCTCCTGATTAACTCCTCCTTGTAACTCCAAGACTCAAATCCCCCAGTCTCTTCCAGGATGCTCTTCCAAAGCCACACATCCTATAGACACTGAATGATTTTCCCAAGCGTTCCCATAGCATTCCAAGCTTATCTCCTTCATAGCATTTACGTTGCGCTCTCTCCTTCCCAACTAGGTGCCAGACACTCTGTGCAGGCCAATATCTACATATTTGCATCTATGTATTATTTGACACATAGTATATATGTCAGTCATTTTTTCTTAAACGAATTAATTAATGACAAAATTGATGATGAGGGTACTGGAACATTTGGATATATTTTATTTGTAAATATATACAATTTTTATTCTTAACATGTAATGAGAAGAGAAATAAGTTGGGAGAAACTAAATGACTTTCAAATCCTTTTACTACTTGAAGACATTTCCCAGGGAGTACCAAAGGAAAGGGCAATGCTATGTCAAGAAATATAAACACATTTCTGAAGCAATGAGCAATCAAAATTATGCTACAGCATCTAGTTGAATATCAGTAAAGAATAGTTTATTATGACCTTTTAGAATATGTGTATTTTTTCCTTCTCCTACTATATTTCCCTATTTGACTCAACCTCAACAATACATGTTAAGTGAGATTTAAATGTTACATCAAGAGATAACAACAGAATAGAGACTTTTAAGGAAAAAATAATGAAAGAAAAACTAACAAGAAAAATTTTAGGATGTTGCAATGAAATATCAGGTAATAGGTAATTTTAAAGGGAATTAGAATGGGTAGAAGACAAGGGTCCATTTCATTAGATACATAAACCATTTTAGTGTGAACATCACTGATGAGAATTATGAACTTTCCCACAGGCTGCCAAATAAAGCAGTCCTTGATCTTTATTTTTCTCAGTCTGCCTCATGAATTCCAGACTGATGAAAACATTAATTCACTCTCAGAGCCTATTCACACAAATCACTAACCTGAAAAATACAGTGAGTGGGTGTGGCAGGGGGAAGGGGCCTGGGTCCTTTGTGGTACCAAGTTTCAAGTTTAAATAAAGTGCTTTGTTAAAAATGAATATTATTGCCCTAAAGAACAAAAGTGTCCTCAATAAAACAAAAATTGATCTCACTTCAGTGAAAAAGGCTATAAGTCCATGAGACATGTTTCTGGATATGGTAAAGCAGAGATTAATGCAATAAACCTTTAAAGGAAACCAGTTTAACAAAGCAAAATATCCAGCACGTGTCACTAAATATCTGTTTACCTCCAATGACTTTTGTCCAGATTTAACCTCAGATCTTCACTTATTTTTTCATTTAACAAAAATGTTGAGTGTTTGGGCTGAATAATACACTATTAAAGGCTTCAATAACATAATTCATATAACTTCATAAGACATCTTTTTAAGGAGCTTATAATTTAATACAAGTATGAAAATAAAGCAATGGACACCTTACCTTTAAAAACACAATGGGAGAGAACTGGTGAGCAAATTCAATAATTTTACTTTGTTTAAACTAGTATTACAAAGATAATTATTTGACTCATATTAAAAATGTAAAATGTCTATAGCCATTTAAAAGAGCAATTAATTTCACCAATAAAATTAATAAAATTTAAGACAGCAAGCTAGTAGGTTTCATCTATCAAACTGGAAAGGACTAAAAAGATAAGAATACCCATGGCGAGTGAGAGAATAGGGAAGCAGAATCTCTATACTCTGCTGAGGACCGAGTAAATTAGCATACTTTTTTCCAAAGGCCATTTGACAATATGAACTTTCAATATATATATCCTACGCCTTCAGCCTTTTTCTTAATATTTGTTCACCTTTTTGGCCTAAGGGAATCCTGACTATTCCCTAATGACACTGCTCCTTTTTAAGTCCTGGAGGTAAAGCAGGTTTTTTTTCTCTCATAATTCCAAATGCCACAGGACCTAGAAGTGGGCTAGGTATCCTTCTTATTTTCTCTTGCCATTTCCAACTATTACTCTCATAATAGTTAAAAAATACACACACACACACACACACACACACACACTCCTATATTATTTGAAGATAAGATTTTACCACATACCAACCCTTCTCGATGCTCTCATCTTTTTAAAAAAGTATCAAGAGCACAGGCATGCTAAATAAATTTTAAAGTAAAGAAAACAGCCAGAAAAGGAAGAGAAAGCACAAATTTAAACATTAAGATTTCATAGCACCTTTGCTAGTCCAACCATTCTTTACTTTTGTTGTTTTCATTTCTCTACTAGCTATGTGGCAATCTTATGCACTCTCACCTAATATGGCATCTCTGATTCCTGTGAGTACAGGTAGTGGTTGCAGAGTTCACCAAAAGAAGAGATTATCATTACTGGTGCTACAAGCTCATCTTTGCCCCTTACACCATCAGTTAACCTACCACACTCCTGAAGGCAATGATGTCAGTGAAAAAGCATAACATCAGACTTCCCTTACCATGCCTAATCTAGTTCAAAATCCAACCTAAAGTTGGAAAATCTGACGTATTACCTCTTGCCAATTTTTTTTTCCTGAAGACACATTGTATACTTTGAATAACAAATTTCTAGAGTCAGAGCCTCATTACTGCAATGAGTCAGCCCTTTATGTATGTCATTTGTAATGCTATTTATTTCCATTTCATAAAAGAGCTGCAAAATTTTCTCCATAAATTTCTGCTGCAAATTGCAAATGAGACAAAAGCTTTTCACTTGCATACATATTATAACGTTGCCCATTGATTATACTAAAGTTTTTCAAATTTGATAATCACAACCAGCCATTAAAAGATGATCACTCCTCGGGCTTCCCTGGTGGTGCAGTGGTTGAGAGTCCGCCTGCCGATTCAGGGGACACGGGTTCGTGCCCCGGTCCGGGAAGATCCCACATGCCGCGGAGCGGCTGGGCCCGTGAGCCATGGCCATTGAGCCTGTGTGTCCGGAGCCTGTGCTCCGCAGCGGGAGAGGCCACAACAGTGAGAGGCCTGCGTAACGCAAAAAAACAAAACAAAACAAAAGCAAAAAAGATGATCACTCCTTTCAATAAACTACAAAGCTTAAAATCATTTAACATGTTGAAAAAGCAATTATTAAAGCTATTTAGAAGAAAGTTTATCTTAACAGATATTTTATTATTCCTAATTTATATGAGATCTTTTACCAGAAGAGGGCATAAACTTGCTTCTTGTCTCTACTCTCCCCCTTGAAGCACAGAAAGGACCCATCTCATTATTATATTTTCACCTGAAACCCAAGAGTTAAACTTACTCAAAAACTTGTTTCAGAAAAAGTATCCAATAGTTTTATGCATGCAACTGAACAGTTCTACTTTATCTTTCACAATGGCTGTTACAATGTGGATTTTTCCAAGGGGGCCCACAATAAGCATGAAATGAACTATTATTTGGCTATTGACCCTGAATGGAATTCAATGCCCTAGTTACGTAAAAAATCATCTCTGCACACCTTATTCATCATTATATATCACTGTACTTAAGAACATGGGTTCCAATACTTAATAATAATGCATAGATCATGCTTAGCAGAGTGCCTGGCATATAGGAAGTATTCAGTGGGTAATTATTATCATAGAAATTTTTCCATCACCACAAATGTGATCTTCAATGTCAGTTAGTAGGCAGCTATAAGATTTTATTAGCAAACTAGAGAGTGACATCAACAAGGTCGTAGAATAGGATTTTTTCAGCCTTCTTTCCCCACCCAGAGAAACACTGATTTTAACAAACACTTAGGGATCAGAATACCTTTGTGAGAGCTTGGAAGTCCAGTGGTAAGTTCCCAGAACCCCACTGGAGCAAAACAAGTCTGAAAATAGATGCATCGAAGAGGATAAGAAAACAGTTTCACTTTATCCATAGCAGCCCTCTCCCAAGGTGGCAGCTCAGTGCCAAGAGAGGCCTCTCAGCCCACAATTTCTCCCACAAAGAAAGTGAGAGCATAGTAAATGCCCAGCTTCCACAGCTGAAAGGAACACTGACCAAGAAGCCCACTCCTTTCATACCCCAACCAGAATGCTGAGAGGATCAGCATGGCTGATTAAATAGAAGGCAGCTAAAGCCTACTGCATATGCTATCTATATTCCTTCTTGATGCTATCATCTTATTTTGAAAGTGTCAAGAGCCTAGGCATGCTACATAAATTTAAAAGCTCTAGGTATAGTCTTTACATCTACAAAGTTTGTGGGTAGGCCCCTTAGTGGAATACATGAGGTGGTTAGTAGAAATGGCAGCTCTCTGTAGAATTCTGCACCTGGATGCTGTGAGTAGATATAAATTGTGATATCAGTAACATAAAATGTGGGAGGGAGAGAAGTAAAAATGTAGAATTTTTATATACAGTTGAAGTTAAATTGTTGTCAGCTTACACTTGATTATTATACCTATAAGATGTTTTATATAAGTATCATGATATCCACAAAGCAAAAACTTCTAGTAGATTCACTAAAGAGAAAGAGAAAGGAATCAAACCATAAAACTACCAAAACAAAAAAAAAATCATCAAATCACGAAGGAAGACAACAAGAGAAGAAGGAATAAAATAATTAAAAAGCAGAAAATAAAGTGACAATAGTAAGTCCTTACCTATCAATAATTACTTTAAATGTAAATGGATTAAATTCTCCAATCAAAACACATAGTGACTGAATAGATTTTAAAATTTCGCCCAAAATATACTGCCTATAAGAGACTCACATTAGGTTTAAGGATACATATAGGATAAAAGTGAAGGGATGGAAAAAGATAGTCCATGCAAATGGTAAACAAAAAGGAGCAGAGCTGGCTATGCTTACATCAGACAAAACAGACTTTCAGTCAAAAGGTCACTATATAATGACAGAAGCCAAATACAAACAATCATTACAGACTACTATGAACAACCATATGCCAACAAATTGGATTATATAGAAATTCCTAGGCACATACAACCCGCTCAGACTTCTATTTCAAGAAGAAATAGAAAATCTGAAGAGACCAGTAGAAGGAGACTGACTCAGGAATCAAAAACCTTTCTAACAAAGAAAAGCCCAGGATCAGGTGATTTCATTGGTGAATTCCACCAAACACTTAAAGAAGAATTAATGCCAATCCTTCTCAAATTCTTCGAAAAAACTGAAAAGGAGAGAAAACTTCCAAACTCATTTTACACAACCAGCATAACACTGATACCAAAACCAGACAAGGGCGCTCCAAGGGGAAAAAAAAAAAATTACAGGCCAAAATCCCAAATGAACATAGATGCAAAAATCCTCAACAAAACACTAGCAAACCAATTCAAAAACATATTAAAAGGATCATACACCATAATCAAATAGGATTTATCCCTGGGATACAAGGATAGTTCAACATATGCAAATCAGTAAATGTAATGCACCACATTAACAAAATGAAGGGTAAAAATCATATCATCATCTTAATAAATGAAAACAGAGCATTTGACAAAAAGCAGCATCCTTTCACTATAAAAGCTTCCCAAAAATGGATATAAAAGGAATGTACTCCAACATAATAAAGGCCATATATGACAAGCCCACAGCAAACATCACACTTAATGGTGAAAAATTGAAAAGTTTTCCTCTAAGATCAAGAACAAGACAATGGTGCCCACTCTCACCACCCCTAGTCAACATAGTACTGGAAGTCTTAGCAAGAGCAACTGGGCAAGAAAAAGAAGTAAAAGGTATCCAAATTACGAAAGAAGTAAAATTGTCTCTGCTTGCAGATGACATGATACATAGAAAACCACAGAGACTCCATCAAAAAAGTGTTAGAATTAATAAACAAATTCAGTAAATTTACAGGATACAAAGTCAACATCCAAAATTCAGTAGCATTTCTATATACTAACATGGACTATCAGAAAGAGAAATTAATGTAAACAATCCCACCTACTATAGCACCAGAAATAATAAAATACTTACAAATAAATTCAAGCAAGGAGGTGAAAGATCTGTGCACTGAAAACTATACGAAATTGAAGAAAGAATTGAAGAAGACACAGTAAATGAAAATATATCCTATGTTCATGGATTAGAAGAATTAATATTATTAAAATGCTCATATGACCCAAAACTACAGATTTAATGAAATCCCTATCAAAATTCCAATGGCACTTTTCACAAGAATTAGAAAAAGCAATACTAATATTCGTATGGAACTACAAAGACTTCGAATAGCCAAAGCAGTCCTGGTAAAAGAGAACAAAGCTGTACGCATCACACTTCCTGGTTTCAAAATATATTACAAAGCTACAGTAATCAAAACAGTATGGCTCTGGCATCAAAACAGATATATAGACAAATGGAACAGATAGAGAGTGCAGAAATAAATCTAAGCATTGACACTCAACTAACTGATCTTCAACAAGGAAGCCAAGAACACACGATGGGGAAAGGATAGTCTCTTCAACAAATTGTGTTGGAAAAATTGCATATCTACATACAGAATAAAGAAATTGGACCCTTATCTCACATCAAATACAAAAATTAACTCAAAATGTATTAAAGACTTAAACATAACACCTGAAACTGTAACACTACTGGAGGAAAACATAGGGAAAAAAGCTTCTAGACATTAGTCTGGGCAATGAATTTTTTGGATATGACCCAGAAAGCACAGGAAACAATAGCAAAAATACAAATATGGGATTATATAAAACTAAAAAGTTTCTGTACAGCAAAGGAAACAATCAACAGAGTGAAGAGACAGAGTATGAAATGGAAGAAAATATTTGTAAAGCATACATTTGATATGGGGCTAATATCCAAAATAAATAAGGAACTTAACTAAATAGCAAAAAACCAAATAACTCATTTAAAAAATGGGCAAAGGACCTGAAAAGACATTTCTCTAAAGAAGATATAAAATGTCCAACAGGTATATGAAAAGCCACTCAGCATCACTAATCATCAGAGATATGCAAATCAAAACCACAATGAGATATCCCCTCAAACCTGTTAAGATGGCTTTATCAAAGACAAGACATAAGTGTTAGCAAGGATGTGGGGAAAAGGGAAGGTCTGTGCAATGTTCATAAGAATGTAAATTGGCACAGCTATTATCAAAAACAGTATGAAAGTTCCTCAAAAAAATTAAAAATAGAACTACCATATCACCCAGCAATCCCACTTCTGGGCAAATATACCAAGGAAATAAAATCAGTATCTCAAAGAAATATTTGCACTCTTATGTTCATTGCAGCATGACTCACAATAGTCAAACTCTATGAGCAACCCAGTGTCCATAGATGGGTGAATGGATATTTTTAAATATGATATATACAATGAAATATTATTCAGCCTTAAAAAAAAAAAAGATGGAAAGTCTGTCATTTGCAACAACATAGATGAACTTGGAGGACATTATGCTAGGTGAAGTAAGCCAGATGCCAGAAGACAAATACTGCATGATTTCACTTATATGTGGAATCTAAAAATGTCAAACTCACAAACATGGACAGTAGAATGGTGGTTGCCAGGGCCTAGAAGTTGGGAGAAATGGAAAGATGTTGGTCAAAGACTACAAAGTTTCAGTTATGCAGGATGAATAAATTCTGGAAATCTAACGTGCAGCATGGTGACTATAGTCAACGATACTGTATTATATACTTGACATTTGCTAAGAGAATAGATCTTAAGTGTTCTCAACACACCAAAAAAGAAAAAAAGTAATAATGGTATCTATGTGAGGTGATGGATATGTTAATTAGCTCGATTGTGGTAATCATTTCACAAACTATACATATATTAAAACATCACATTGTATACCTTAAGTTATACAATTTTTATTTATCAAGCATACCTCAACAAAGATTGGGGGAAAAAACAATATATAAAAAATTTTTTGGAACAAATAAAAAGGCTGAGATCATAATGGAAAAAGCAAAAGATCCTACGAGGCACTTCTAAAATAATAGTATGTTCAAATGGCCAATAAAATATTTTTAATAGGGTGCATTCAATGCATAGTCTTATAGAAATGAACATGACGAAGCATGCTCCAAAAGGGAATATTTGGAAACCGCATAGCCAAACATTTTATTTTCCTACATCCCCAAAGAAACGAATAAAATTAAAAGGAAATTAACTGACACATTTTATGAAGGCTTCTAAATGTTCAATTAATCTATCGGGCAAAGGGAAATAGGAATAGGCAAATCAGATTTCGTGAGCTGCTTTTCCACATGGAGTCAAGGTTAATTTATTCACTTATTTCTCAGGTTACAGGCACTTAAGTACTCAAAGAACTTTAAACTTGCAATATTTCGATAAGTAATATTAACCCATAAAGTTTTATTATTTCTATGACATTGAGTTAGGTCTCATACATGGCAACTTAAATTGAGACTCTGCCATTAAGAAATCTATAATTAAGAAGCAAGATGGACTACTATATAAAAGAACAAGCACATAGGTTATTATGTGTACATGTCTTATGAATACTAGTATCAATAATTAGTAGAAATAAAAATAATAGCTTAGTATTTTACAGTTATAAAGCACTTTTCTAATATATGTGTTATATATTTCTCAGAATAACACTCTGAAATAAGATCTTATCCCCATTTCATAGGTAAAGAAACTGACACTGATCCTGACTGGGTACGTATTTATTTTCTTACTAGTGGCACATACTGAGCATTCCTGAATGTTCCTTCATTCTCCTTAGTTTTAATAGAACCACTCAAAGCTTAGCAAGGCACAAGGCACCCAGGCTAGAGACTATATTTCCATTTGAGTAAGTTTTGGCCACCAGGTAGTGAGTGGAATTGAGCTGTACAACCTCCAGATCACATCATTAAAGTCCATATCCTTCTTACACCCTCTCTCTTTCTGCAGGCTGCAAGGCAGATGTGGTGCTGGATTCAATCTCTGGAGGAGGACAGCACCGTAGGAGATAATGGACCAATGAGATGGAAAGAACTTGCCCCTGGAGGATCTCCTGGATCAGAGCTACCTCCCTACCTGTACCATACATTTACATGTCTGTACTGTCACATGAGAGAAACACAAATCCCTATCCTATGTTACTTAAGTCCTGTACTTTATGTATCTCTCTTTCAATCCCTCTGTCTCTTGTCTCTGTCTCTCTCATCTCTATCTCCATCTCCATCTCCATCTCCATCTCTATTTCTCTTATCATTATTTTAGCCTTAACCTTACCAATCCATTACTGAATGAGTTAGAGATCGCATGGTTAAAGATAGAGCAAGTTCTTGATCCTTAATCCTGACTCTTGAGCCAATACCCTTCCCATTTACCTTAGGTAAATAAACCCTTGGCATAATAAGCAAGCATTGCTGCAAAAAAAATGTGCTATAGTGATTTTCTGGATCTTCTTGAACTTCTCACACCCTGTGAAACAGAGAATATTAAAAGTAGTATGTGCTTCCTTCTCCATCCATTTTACCAGATTTAATTTTTTAAAACAGAGAAGGCAGAATGGTAAGACTCTCCAATTTCCTACAGAAACAGCCATATACTCACTGCCAATTCTGTTTAACACAGGGGGCTTGCTATCTCTACAGCAGACCTGGCTGTGCTCCAGACAAGGAGTCAAGGAGTGCACCGTAGCACTGGGAGACTCTCATTGTGGAACATCCTCCTGATACAACTTCGTACCTCAGTCATGGTCATTTCCCTTTCTTCATTGTTCCACTACTGCATCCATCTCTGCACAAATCTTAATTTAGCCACAATAAGCTCACCATACATTTTTATGCCTCTATTTTCTTCCGTCATTATATTGCTTTTTGCCAATTTATTTGTTGCCCTCTGGTAAAAGAAACACAATTTACTTTTAAAAATATATACATGGATAAAATACACACACACACACACACACACCCCAAAAGTTCACCAAAAACAAAACAAAACACATAACTATATGTGATAAAGTAAGAATGTAACAAAGTTAACATCTAAAGAATCGTCTTAATATTTAAATACAACAACAAAAAATTTCATATTGGAGTGATTTTACTGAATATCATGGATATGCTCTCCTGTTTATTAGTTCAATCCAATGTGGAACACACACACATAGGGATACATGCTGATCTGATTCACTATTGAGCTTATTTCTTTTGTTTTTAATGAAGGCCATGGTTGAAAATCCTAATTTACACAAACAGGTCATTGTGAATGGTATTAATAGCAGTATGTCCTAATAACAAGAAAATTCTTCAAGCTAACTGAAATTTATGGTAAAATTAAAGTCTGTGATCATTCTTCAGTGTAAATAAAGAACTATGCTGTAATACTTCATTTATATCTTCAGACACTAATTTTAACTCAATTATTTGTTCAGGACTTTGAAAATCAAGTACATCTTTTATTTAAATGTTTCTCTTAATCTTTCAGATATCTCTCTTGGAAGTAACAATTAAAAGTTTGAAATAGAGAACTTAAATGTAATAATATCTCTAATTGTACTTTTTTCAAATTGTCATTAAAAGTTACAATGCTGAGAAAAAATAGCTCTGAACATTACTTATCAATCTCACTGTAACAGTAATTTTTTCTTATTATCTCAGATATATCTGATTTGTTGAAATATGTCGTGTATATATGACAAACAACACTGACACTGGTGGCTTCTGATATTTTTAAATAACTCCACTGTATTTTCCAGTTATACTTACTACTCCGCAAACTTCTGATTCCTTTACAGTTTTTCCACTTTGCTTTATATTAATCAACAGTACATTTTCCTAATTCTATAGATATGTCTCATCCAGTTGTGGGTGGATTAAATTTAACCATAGCAAAACTTCATAAAATCATCTTGCCATATAACTCTGGCCTAAAATTTTGTAACATGCAAAACTGGTGCTATCATCAACTTGTAGCATAAAATCTACACCAGCTGTTATTCAGGTAATAAGTATTACTTCTAAATATTCTGCAGCTGTGCATATTTGAGAGGATAGTGGGTTATTAATAAGCAATGTAGCTTTAACCTGTAAGTTGTTTAATCACCAAAAATCCCAAATACCTCACCCATAACTACTGAAAGAAAATTTTTTAGCATCTTGATGAGACATTTGTCTTATGGCACACAATTACAAGCAAATTCATCTCTACTAAGAATTTCTCAGAGGAGATCAAGATGGCAGAGTAGGACACAGAACTCACTTTCTCCCCTGAACATATCAAAAATACATCTACGTGTGCAACAATTCTCACTGAAAATTAACTGGAGCCTGGCAGAAAGAATCCTGAACAACAAAAGCTGTAAGAAAGAGCCACATGGAATTGGGTAGGAAGGGAAGAGAAGCGATCTGGTTGGGACCTGTGCCCCTGGGAGGGGACTCAGAAGAGGAGGGGGATTACACTGGTGGAGATCCTCCCTGAGGAGTGAGCAGTTGGAGCCACATACTGGCACATACACAGGCAGCACATCAGAAGCCGACCGCCACAGCCTGCACCCAGACCCACGCTGAGCACCCACACCAGCCCCCCTTGCTCCAGCACTATTCCCTTCTGGGCGAGGATGCTGATGCTGGGAGAAGGGAGAGTACATAATTAAAGGGAATGGAGCCAGCTCAGACCCGATCCTCTGGGCTTCTGCTCCAGCAACCCGGGGCCCAACCATGCCCCTGATAGGGTGGTGACAGCTACTGAGCAGAGGAAAAGCCCGCACCTGGCTCTGGCCTTAGCCCCTCCATCTCCAGCCCCGCCTCCTACCACAGCGATAGCTGCCAGCACTCTGAGGAAACACGTGAATTGTATTCACATCAGATCCAGCTCTCCCACCACAGCCACTGGGCACGAACAGGCTGTATAGGGATGCTCCTATATGAGGACATCCTTCAAGACCACAATAGGTAACTGTTTCACCTAATTTCATAAGAGACAAAGACAAGCAAAATAAGAAGACAAAGGAATTTGTTTCAATTGAAAGAGCAAGAGGAAATCCCTGAGGAAACAGCTAAGGAAAAAGAAATAAACAATTTACCAAAGAATTCAAAGCATTAGTAATAAGAATGCTGACTGACTCAGGGAAAAGAATAAAGGAACACAGTGAGAATTTTAACAAGGAATTAGAAATATAGAAAAGAAACAGAACTGAAGAATACAATAACTGAAATAAAAAACACACTAGAAGGAATTAACAGCAGACTAGGTGATACAGAAGAACACAAGTGATCCTGAAGATAGAATAATGGAAATCACCCAATCTGAGCAGCAAAAAAAATTTTTTTTAATGAGAAAAGTTTAAGGAATCTCTGGGACAACATCAGGCATACCAACATTTGCATTATATGGGTCCCTGAAGGAGAAGAGAAAGGGGTCAATATGTATTTTATGAAATTAAGGCTTAAAACGTCCCAAATCTGATGAAGGAAACAGATATCCAAGTACAGGAAGAACAGAGGGTCCCAAACAAGAACCACACCAAGACATACCATAATTAAAATGGCAAAAGTTAAAGAGAGAATTCTAAAGGCAGCAAGAGAAAACAAAGAAACATACACAAAGGAACACCCCATAAGGCTCTCAGCTGATTTTTCTGCATAAACTTGGCAGGCCAGATGGGACTGGCATGACACATTTAAAGTGCTGAAAGGGAAAACCTGCAACCTGGTATACTTTACCCAGTAAGGTTATCATTTAGAATTGAAGGAGAGATAGAGAACTTCTCAGACAAGCAAAAACCAAGAGTTCATCAATACTACACCTACTCTAAAAGAAATGTTAAAAAGGCTTCTTCTCTATGTAGAAAAGAAAAGGCTATAACAAGAATATAGTGGGAAGGGAAAAAATCCCACCAGTAAAGGTGAATATATAGTAAAGGCTGAGGATCAACCACTTGAATAAGATAGTATGAAGATTAAAAGACAAAAAAATATAAAATATACTAAAACTACAGAAATTAGTAAAGGGATAACCATGAAGATGTAAAATACAACATCAAAAACACAAAATGTGGGGAAGGGGAGTAAAAATGCAGATCTTTTATTGATAGGATGTGTTTGAACTTAAATGACTACCTGTTTAAAACAAATAGATATAATTATAGGTCAACATATATGAACCCCAAGGTAACCACACATCAAAAACCTACAATAGATACACAAAAACAAGAGAGAAAGTTTTTGTGTACAAAAATATAATGATCTGTAACACATAGGTTTGTCATTTTCATTGAATTTTATACTTTGAGAAAATCACATTTGAAATAATATTCATTTCCAAGTCTTGCCCTTAATTTTGTCTCTTCAAAATGTAGCTTATAAGAAATCAAAGTTTACTGATTAGAACTATGGTGGCATTGGACTGTATCAATTTAGCCAAGCTGGAACTACATTTCCTAGAATCTCCTTCTTGTATGGCTACAACTGAGATTGGCCACAGTAGAAATTTGCATGGTATTTGAAAATGGAAGTGAGGAAACAATACTTCTCTTCCCTTCTCTCCCCTTCCTTTCCCTCCCTCCCTTCCTCCCTTCCTCCTTTCCTTCCTTCTCTCCTTCCCTCCTTCCTTTTTTTTTTTTCCTTTTGAAGGTCAGTGTAAGGGTGTCAGGCAATACAGCAGCTCACGTACCTTATTGCTGATCTGCTGCAAGCTCACCTTACCGGTAGGAGAGAGCAGGCTCACGGCATTTCCAGCTTCCAGGGGATTTCCTCTTTATGCTTTTCTATAAGCTGGGCCAGGTGTGTGTGTAGCTCTATGGCAAAGGGTGCCAGCTTCTATTGAAGGTCACCCACATCATCTCTTTGGGTTGGAGATGACAAGAGAAAGACTAGGTTCCAATATGTCCCTGCTCTTATCCACTTCAGGTTCTACTCTCCTTCCCGACAGCCAGCCTGGCTGACCCACAGCAACATTAGATCCAACACCAGACTCAATAGTCCTTGGGTAGACATATCCATTAGGTCTCATATTATATAATAAATAATTATAATAAATAATAATAAATCCTATAATAAATCCTTTATTCTATACCACTCATACTGGTTGTGGTTTTCTGACCGAACCTTGACAATTGCCAACATTTTCTCAACATACCCAACAGTTGAACATGAACATGCCTTTGTATTTTTCACTTAATCCTCCTCGTCCTTCTAATAATAAAAACCACTTATTTAAAGGTAAGTGTATTATTGCCAGTCCCTGGCATATGGTAAGGGCTTTATTGGCATTACGTAGCTATTATTATTATATGCCACAAATTCAGATAAAGCACCGATGAGCAAAAGACCAAAGCTCTTTCTAGCTAGTGTGTTGCATTTATAACATCCTTTCCACAAATTTCTGTCTCACAACAATTCACAAGTGGCCACAGCATAAATTCTAATGTGCCCTGTTCTTGCTAGGAATTCCTGCAATGCACTCTAATATTTTCTATTCTTTCTATTTTATTTTATTAACATGCTGACCACATAACTCCTCCTCTAGGGAATCTTTTTTTTTTTTTTTTTGAGCTTCTTGAATTAGGCCTGGAAGCCTGAAACAATTTTGATGGGAATGCTAGGGAGAGTTACAATGAATTGCTCAAATTAATCAGTTTCTGCCCCTGGAGCTATGATAAATTCCCCAAAGTGTACACTGCTATATAATGGGGGAGGAGTGGTATGGATGTTGAGAAGACCTCGCCAATATCTACTATTTTCCATATATTATCACATACCTATGAGTAAACACTTTGGGAAATTCTCTTTTTCTGAGCCTTGGTCCTTAACATTATTTAACTCCCATAACATGGGTTATGACATATTTTAATAAAATATCCTACGATTGTGCCAGCTCCTACCCTAAAATGCTGCTCACAATCTACTAAATTGACTTCATGACCTATTCAGTTATAATTTATAGTTTACAAAACCCTGTACTACCTACAATAGCTGAGCCATCGTTTCATGCCTGCTCTTGCATCAGCCTTTCCAAAGAAAAACCAAAAACAATGAAGAGGTCAGGATCACCTTCTAGCATACTCTTCTGTCCCTTCCTGACCTTCACCCACTGCAGTGCTTCCATCAGTGCCTAGTGTTTTTATTTTTTCTTTCCCTCGTTCCCTAACATCACAGTGTAGCATTTAAGAGCACAAATACTGGAATCAGAGACCTGAATTAGACCCTCAGTATTGCCTCCCATTAGTTCTCTGACCTTGAACAATATTATTTACCTCTTTGAGCCTCAGTTTTCCCTACCTGCAAAATGGGAATAATATAATTAACACATTCATAATATTAAAGTGAGGACCAATTGAGATAAGACATGAAAACCTGGAACATGATAAAGTACTCAATACAAATTAGCCATGATTATTGCTCTAAAAGCTAACTCACATAATATGATAAGCTAATTGCTCATTTTTATAAAAGACTATTTAATGTTTTCAGTTCCAGGGTACTAGATGTCAAAAACTAAAGCAAGTAACTCCTAACTATAGAATGTCAAAGATTAGTCAATGGATAAAGAAGGATTTTTTATGACCAAAGAGTGCTTTTCATATGTCCTCAAGTCACATTACAGATAGCTATATACTTGACCCCATTCTTGCTGAAAATAAAGAAGAAAAAAGAAAGCAAAAAGCAGATTTTCTTTTTTTAAAGAGCACTAGCAAAATTTTTCTTTGTCTCTGAGGTAGCCTGGAAATATTTCAGAATTAGACCCAAGGATGTAAATTATCTGTCTTTCTTCTTCTAAGAATAATATTTTAAAAAAGCAAATCTTAAGAAATGATTATACATTGTACTCTTTTAGAAAACAAGTAAATCAAGGAGTGAATTTTAGCTGAATGAAAACTATTTTTAGATTCATTAACAATCTGCATGACCCCCCAACCCTTTCCCAATGAAACTTCCAATTTGTCACATGCTATTTCATACTTTTGTTGCAATCTATTTATGCATTCACATTACTTATTCACAGCCAGGAGATCAGAGCCCTAAAACAAAAATCACATCAAATGCTGCCAACAGAATGTGAAAAGGCTGTAAAATTACCCATCCATAGTTATGAAGCTGTTATTAACCCTATGGTAACAGGCGAATTTAGAGAAGTTATTTAAAGTTGTCATTCAGAGAGTTTTAGCACACCATTATGGTCCCATATTTTCCACATCCATTACATTTGATTTATAAGTTTTTGCTTTTGTAATGCCTAACATCTGACCATTAGTTGTATGGCTCTTTGCAGTTGGTTATAACTAAACAGAAGTTATATGTTGTATTTTGACAATAAATGCATGGGGTAGATTTATGTTCTTGTGTTCAATGTTACTCTGTTCTGAATATTCAGTTTCCCAAAAATCAACTTCAGTGGCCTCAGCTGCTACCCATGAGCTTGATTTGGTGCTAAACAGAGGCACTTTCTGCTAGGGAACATAGGAGCATGAGTGAAAGATGAAAAGCTGAATAACTCTAGAGACAAAGAAAAAAGAGAGACAGGATTTGATCCTTTGGGTTTTTCCTTTCTTTCACTGTTTTGATATTGGAGTATCGTATGAGTGAATTGAATTCCAGTAAGATAATCAGCTATCAATTCACTCTTAATTCTTTCAATTTACTGTAGTAACATATCATTCTTTAAATGTATGCTTCATAACTGAATTGAAATGGTTAAAGAAGACCTAACTTATGACTGGGATACAATGGGAGCAAGAAAAGAATCAAAATGTAACTTTGTATATCTGTCTAATTATAGATGAACTTTTTTGTATAATTGATTGCATTTTGAAATGAGCTTATTAGCTTATGCTAAAAAAAATCCATCCCATTACAGTCTGGTTATTGTTTCTTCCAATATACTTATTAAAAAACTACTCAATCTTTCTTAATGGATTAAAATTAAGCTGACGTGAATAACAAAAAGAAGCTAAATGCAGAGATGTAGGAGGGCAATCACTACTAAATAATTTGTATCGTCAACAATAACAACTCTTAAAAATGCTTTCATAATTTACCATGTTTTCACAGTAACCCATATAAGAGTATAATACAATTTTACAAAGCTCAAAACCAAGGGAAATTAAACAATATATTATTTATCATATATACAATGGTCATAAAACTTTATTTTTAAAAAGCAAATGAATGATTCACATCTATTTATAACAAAATAGAAAGTAGAAACAGAAATCTTAATAGTGATTGCCATGGAGGGCACAGATGTAAGATAAAGGAAGAACACAAAGAAAGATGAAAGCTATTGCTGGTGTTCTAGGACAGGGGTTGGCAAACTTAGGCCCACAGGCCAAATCCCATTGCAACCTGTTGGTAAAATAAAGATTTATTGGTACACAGCCATGTCCATTTTTTTTACATATTGTCAGTGGATGCTTTGCACTACAGCAGCAGAGTTGAGAAGTTGCAAAAGAGACTATATGGCCTACAAATACTTAAATATTTACTATCTGGCTCTTTACAGAAAAATTTTGCTGAATCCTGACCTAGCCTGTAAAAGTAAAGAAGGCTTCTATTAACTATTATTCACACGTGGAATGATAGGTTTTACTAACCCCTTCATTCTCTTCAAGCTTACCTATTTCATCCCTGATGAAAAGTGGTTCATTCAGCACAAAATTACATATAAGCAGTGGAAAGATGCGCAACTGATATTAAAAAGGCCAAATTGTGTTTGTTTTAAGGTTCTCCAATCTGAAGAAAGTAAGAATCCAACATATTCTTTTTAGCATGGAACCAGGAAAGGGTTCTCAGCTTTGACTACAGCAGAATTATGGAATAATTTTTTAGCCACACATTGAGGCTGACTGTATATATACCAAAAGAGAACGTGATGGAAATAGAACTTGAAGGTATAGACTTGAAGGAATTATTTTACATCATCTTCTAGATTCCAATTAACTTTTTGATTAGATACAAGTTAAAGTACAATGGTTCTTTTTAGTGGTTAACTGTCCTTATACACCATTCCAGAAAGTGCAGATCATAAGAGCAAAGTTAAATATAGACCAGTGGTTCTCAACCAGGGGCGATTTTGACACCTTCCCACCCCTCACATGGAACATTCAGCAATATCTGAGAACCTTCCACTTGGTTGTCACCACCAAGGTATCTAGTGAGTAGAGGTCAAGGATGCTGTGAAACATCCTAGAATTCACAAGGTAGCCCAGAACAATAAAGCCTCAAATGTCAATTGGGCCAAGGCTGAAAGACCCTAATATAAATCCTTGGATTGTGTCTGTTGACAATTAGAGTCAAGATTCTGATGGTGAGGCCAAATTCAAGGTAAGTGACACCCATTACAAAATTCCTTCTGGATCTGGTCCACGTGATGCACACAGAGACACACAAGCAAGCACATCCTACACACTCTAATATATACATTCTACATAATGAGAAAACTTGAGGCATTCTCCATGATTCAAACTACTTGGGTATATATATTTTTCAAATCAAAAATATTGTTTAGTCTGAATTACCCATAGAGATTGCCTAAGTTCTTTAGGTTATTCTGCACACAAGGAGACAGCACATAGATATCATTTTTTTTTCATTATACTATCGCTTACACTTTGTCATTTCACACAGATAATTGACCATCTTTCAACAATATGAATTGCCAAAGAACACTTTTGTGGGTATCTTATTTGTTATGCAGCTTTGAGCAGCGTATCAGCATCTGCACATGCCTTAATCCATGTCCAAATGATATTATTGAGCACTCTTTTTAAAGAGTGTCTGGAAAATTACATGTCATGAACTTCAACAGTCTGGCTGTCACCACCAGGAGAAAAAAAAAATGATTTCAGCAAATGTTTTAGATGTATCCCAAAGAGGCAGTGAACATTTTCATTGAAATAAAGAATCTATTTTATAACTAGTGTTCCAAAGATAACTATTTGCTTTTTAATTTTAGTGTATTAATGAGTAGTTCTAATCTTCACAAGAAGATGTGACAGCTTTGTTGCTCATTAAGTGTCTCATTAGTAGGCTCTGAAAAAGTAGGATTCTAAACAACCAAAATTGGAAAATATTAATAGACAATTCTGAAACCTTTAAAATGCATGCTCTGATGATCATAACCATAGCTAGCGTGTCCATCATTACTTATTTATAGACATTGCTAGTAGAAACACTTATTAAGGAAATTGGAATAGTTTCTCCGCAAATGAATTAATCAATGTCTTATTTTGTGTGGTCTACTTTAAATGGTAAAATTATTAGGGTTTAAAATGTGCCTTAATATTGTAAAGTTCATCAAGTAAAATTTAAGACATTCTCAGAATTAATTTTAATTAATTGCTCTATTCACAACTAACCTAGACAAAATTATGAAGCAGGCAGTATGTATCCCAGCCTGCTTTCTACCCAATATAGTTATAGGTTCAAGGGCCTCTTTTCATTGTTTTATTTTATTTTTAATTAACTCCATTCTTATTTGTCCAAGTTGTTTATGTTTCAACAGTGCAAATGCCTTAGAAACATTTCGTCTATCAGACGAAAACCACATCCAAAAATCTAGCCAGAATGATCCCTTCTCTACCTTGAGCTGCCTCTGAAGCTGTTTTATGACCACCATGCCCTTAAAAGTATTATTGTTTAAAAGCAATGATTTGCATGGCATGCTCTTCAGATTCTAAAGGCACGATTTTCTTTTTGAGGATCCACCTTAACCTTACATTTTACATAAAAGAGTAAAATACTAATTTTAAGTACAGTGTGCAAAGTTAAGAATATATATTGTAATTCTTAGAACAAACACTTAAAAAGTAATTCAGGAAGGTATGGCCAAAATGCCAATAACTGAATTAAAAATGGAATTTTAAAAAGTATTTGATTAATCAGAAACTGAAAGAAAGGAAGAGCAGAGGAACCCAAACAGAGGTGGCAAAGAGAAAACAAATAAAAAATTGATAGAATAAATCCAACAAAACCAATAATTACATTAAATGTTAATGGACTACACGTGCCAAATAATAAAACTAAATTGTCAAATAGGATTTTTTTTTTAAAAAAGCAAAGCCCAACTAAATGCTGGCTCTTGCATACATGAACTTTAAAAATAAAGAACAGATGCACTTAAAGTAAATAGATGGGAAACATACCAGGCCAACAGTGAGCATGAAAAGCCTGAGGTAATGTTATATTAACATCAGACAAAATATATTTCAAGACAAAGTATACCCTGTCTATGACCTGAGTGATAATGAAAATACAATCTATAAAATATGTGGGATGGGGGCTTCCCTGGTGGCGCAGTGGTTGGGGGTCCGCCTGCCGATGCAGGGGACGCGGGTTCGTGCCCCGGTCTGGGAGGATCCCACATGCCGCAGAGCGGCTGCGCCCGTGAGCCATGGCCGCTGGGCCTGCGCGTCCGGAGCCTGTGCTCCGCAGCGGGAGAGGCCACAGCGGTGAGGGGCCCATGTACCGCAAAAAACAAAAACAAAAAAAAACAAAACAAAACAAATATGTGGGATGAAAATGAAACCATGCATATAGGGAAATGTTTAACTTTAAGTGCTTATGTTAGAAAATGGAAAAGATTTGAATCTAATGGCTTAAACTTCCACTAGAAGAAACTAGAAAAAGAATAGTAAACCAAGAATAAAAAGAAGGTGAAAAAAAAACCCCAAAGGGTAGAAATCAAAGAAACAGGAAACTGACAACTGAGAAAACTTAAAATGCCAAAAATTGAAAAGATCAACGAAGTTTATCAACCCCTGGCTATACTGATCCAGAAAAATACAGAGAAAATGCAAATTACCAATATCAGTTTTGAAAGAAGTGTTGTCACTACAGATCTAAAAGACATTAAAAGGATGGACAATAAGGAAATAATCTGAATAAACGAATGCCAACAATTTGGACTACCTGATAATAATATCTACCGTGAGAAGCTGTTGAAAAAGAATAATGTTTATAAAGAGAATGTATATAAAATGTTTAGGTTACATTGGTGCCAACAATAAGCCAGGCTTTATATATCTCATACAGGCTTATAACTCCACAGGCAGGAATGACTTGCTTAATAGATAAGAAAACAGGAGCTTAAAAATAATGATTAACTGTTAAGGTTTACACAGACAATAAAGAAAAGAGTTTTTGTTTCAACCCACTGTCTACTTGGCTCTAAAGCCTATACTTGTTAAATGATATAACATGATGCTATAGTAATAGATATATTTTTACCTTAGTTGATGCTTGTAAAAAGCTATATCTAAATATTATCCTGTTTTCTTATCACCACTAATCTTCTAGATGTGAGAATTGTATATTTGAAAAAATTAGTTGGATTTCCCTTTTAAATTTAAAAAATATAGGATAATAATATGTACTCTAAAAATTCTTAAATTACAGGTGATTTTAAGTAGTATGAACATTATATAAAATAACCATAATCACAATAATTTCTCTAGGTCAGGAAGCAGGTTTTATACAACTTAATACTTGCCATAGGAACAAATTCAGTGCCATCCAAATATTTTTAACCAAATCATTTTTAAATTGTTAAATACTATATCAGGTGGAAAGACGGCGGAGGAGTAAGACGCGGAGATCACCTTCCTCCCCACAAATACACCAGAAATACATCTACATGTGGAACAACTCCTACAGAACACCTACTGAATGCTGGCAGAAGACCTCAGACCCCCCAAAAGGCAAGAAACTCCCCACGTACCTGGGTAGGGCAAAAGAAAAAAAAATTAATTAAAAACAGAGACAAAAGAATAGGGACGGCACCTGCACCAGTGGGAGGGAG
>NW_006794361.1:0-10054 GCF_000442215.2 Lipotes vexillifer | reverse complement strand
GCCTGAGTGCGCCAGAGCCCCTGAGTCAGCGGCTCCTTTAACCCCGTCCTGTCTGAGCAAAAAACAGACGCCCTCCAGCGACCTACACGCAGAGGCAGGGCCAAATCGAAAGCTGAGCCCCTGTGAGCTGTGAGAACAAAGAAGAAAAAGGGAAATCTCTCCCAGCAGCCTCAGAAACAGCGGATTAAAGCTACACAATCAATTTGATGTACCCTGCCTCTGTGGAATACATGAATAGACAGCGAATCATCCCAAATTGAGGAGGCGGACTTCTAGAGCAAGATCTATGATTTTTTCCCCTTTTCCTCTTTTTGTGAATGTGTATGTGTATGCTTCTGTGTGAGATCTTGTCTGTATAGGTTTGCTTCCACCATTTGTCCTAGCGTTCTATCCGTCCATTGTTTTTGTTTTTAATTTTTTTCTTAATAATTAATTTTAATTTAAAGAACTCCATTATACTTTACCTTCTATCTTTCCTTCCTTCCTTCCCTCTTTTAGACAACAAATCATCCCAAATTGAGGAGGTGGACTTGGAGAGCAAGTTTTATGATTTTTTCCCCTTTACCTCTTTTTGTGAGGGTATATGTGTATGCTTCTATGTAAGATTTTGTCTCTATAACTTTGCTTCCACCATTTGTCCTAAGGTTCTATCCGTCCCTTTTTTTTTTTCTCTAAATAATTATTGTTTTAATTCAATAACTTTATTATACTTTATTTTATTTTACTGTATCTTCTTTCTTTCTGTATTTTTTCTTTCCTTCCCTCATTCCGTCCTTCCTTCCCTCCTCCCTCCCTCCCTCCTTTCTTTCCTTCTTGCCTTCTTCCTTTCTTTTCTTCTTTCTTTCTTTCTTCCTTCCCTCCTTCCTTCCTTCCCTCCTTTCTTTCTTTCTTTCTTTCTTTCTTTCCTATTTCCTCCTACTTCTACTAATTCTCTCTACTTTCTCTCCCTTTTATTCTGAGCCGAGTGGATGAAAGGCTCTTGCTGCTCCAGCCAGGAGTCAGGACTCTGCCTCTGAGGTGGGAGAGCCAACTTCAGAACACTCGTCAAGAAGAGACCTCCCAGCCCCACATAATATCAAACGGCGAAAATCTCCCAGAGATCTCCATCTCAACACCAGCACCCAGCTTCACTCAACGACCAGCAAGCTACAGTGCTGGACAACCTATGCCAACCATATAGCAAAACAGGAACACAACCCCACCCACTAGCAGAGAGGCTGCCTAAAATCATAATAAGTCCACAGACACCCCAAAACACACCACCAGACGTGGACCTGCCCACTAGAGAGACAAGATCTAGCCTCATACACCACAACACAGCCACTAGTCCCCTCCACCAGGAAGCCTACACAACCCACTGAACCAACCTTAGCCACTGGAGACAGACATCAAAAACAACGGGAGCTACGAACTTGCAGCCTGCAAAAAGGTGAACCCAATCACAGTAAGATAAGCAAAATGAGAAGACAGAAAAACACACAGCAGATGAAGGAGCAGGATAAAAACCCACCAGACCTAACAAATGAAGAGGAAATAGGCAGTCTACCTGAAAAAGAGTTCAGAATAATGATAGTAAAGATGATCCAAAATCTTGGAAATAGAATGGACAAAATGCAAGAAGCAGTTAACAAGGACCTAGAAGAAATAAAGATGAAACAGACAATGATGAACAACACAATAAATGAAATGAAAAATACTCTAGATGGGATCAATAGCAGAATAAATGAGGCAGAAGAACGGATAAGTGACCTGGAAGATAAAATAGTGGAAATAACTACTGCAGAGCAGAATAAAGAAAAAAGAATGAAAAGAACTGAGGACAGTCTCAGAGACCTCTGGGACAACATTAAACGCACCAACATTCGAATTATAGGGGTTCCAGAAGAAGAAGAGAAAAAGAAAGGGACTGAGAAAATATTTGAAGAGATTATAGTTGAAAACTTCCCTAATATGGGAAAGGAAATCGTTAATCAAGTCCAGGAAGCACAGAGAGTCCCATACAGGATAAATTCAAGGAGAAATACGCCAAGACACATATTAATCAAACTGTCAAAAACTAAATACAAAGAAAGCATATTAAAAGCAGCAAGGGAAAAACAACAAATAACACACAAGGGAATCCCCATAAGGTTAACAGCTGATCTCTCAGCAGAAACTCTACAAGCCAGAAGGGAGTGGCAGGACATACTGAAAGTGATGAAGGAGAAAAACCTGCAACCAAGATTACTCTACCCAGCAAGGATCTCATTCAGATTTGATGGAGAAATTAAAACCTTTACAGACAAGCAAAAGCTGAGAGAGTTCAGCACCACCAAACCAGCTTTACAACAAATGCTAAAGGAACTTCTCTAGACAAAAACACAAGAGAAGGAAAAGTCCTATAATAACGAACCCAAAACAATTTAGAAAATGGGAATAGGAACATACATATCGATAATTACCTTAAATGTAAATGGACTAAATGCTCCCACCAAAAGACACAGATTGGCTGAATGGATACAAAAACAAGACCCATATATATGCTGTCTACAAGAGACCCACTTCAGACCTAGAGACACATACAGACTGAAAGTAAGGGGATGGAAAAAGATATTCCATGCAAATGGAAACCAAAAGAAAGCTGGAGTAGCAATTCTCATATCAGACAAAATAGACTTTAAAATAAGGACTATCAGAAGAGACAAAGAAGGACACTACATAATGATTAAGGGATCGATCCAAGAAGAAGATATAACAATTGTAAATATTTATGCACCCAACATAGGAGCACCTCAATACATAAGGCAAAAACTAGCAGCCATAAAAGGGGAAATCGACAGTAACACATTCATAGTAGGGGACTTCAACACCCCACTTTCACCAATGGACAGATCATCCAAAATGAAAATAAATAAGGAAACACAAGCTTTAAATGATACATTAAACAAGATGGACTTAATTGATATTTATAGGACACTCCATCCAAAAACAACAGAATACACATTTTTCTCAAGTGCTCATGGAACATTCTCCAGGATAGATCATATCTTGGGTCACAAATCAAGCCTTGGTAAATTTAAGAAAATTGAAATTGTATCAAGTATCTTTTCCGACCACAACGCCATGAGACTAGATATCAATTATAGGAAAAGATCTGTAAAAAATACAAACACATGGAGGCTAAACAATACACTACTTAATAACGAAGTGATCACTGAAGAAATCAAAGAGGAAATTAAAAAATACCTAGAAACAAATGACAATGGAGATACAACGACCCAAAACCTATGGGATGCAGCAAAAGCAGTTCTAAGAGGGAAGTTTATAGCAATACAAGCCCACCTTAAGAAGCAGGAAACATCTCGAATAAACAACCTAACCTTGCACCTCAAGCAATTAGAGAAAGAAGAACAAAAAAACCCCAGAGTTAGCAGAAGGAAAGAAATCATAAAAATCAGATCAGAAATAAATGAAAAAGAAATGAAGGAAACAATAGCAAAGATCAATAAAACTAAAAGCTGGTTCTTTGAGAAGATAAACAAAATTGATAAACCATTAGCCAGACTCATCAAGAAAAAAAGGGAGAAGACTCAAATCAATAGAATTAGAAATGAAAAAGGAGAAGTAACAACTGACACTGCAGAAATAAAAAAAATCATGAGGGATTACTACAAGCAACTCTATGCCAATAAAATGGACAATCTGGAAGAAATGGACAAATTCTTAGAAATGCACAAACTGCCAAGACTGAATCAGGAAGAAATAGAAAATATGAACAGACCAATCACAAGCACTGAAATTGAAACTGTGATTAAAAATCTTCCAACAAACAAAAGCCCAGGACCAGATGGCTTCACAGGCGAATTCTATCAAACATTTAGAGAAGAGCTAACACCTATCCTTCTCAAACTCTTCCAAAATATAGCAGAGGGAGGAACACTCCCAAACTCATTCTACGAGGCCACCATCACCTTGATACCAAAACCAGACAAGGATGTCACAAAGAAAGAAAACTACAGGCCAATATCACTGATGAACATAGATGCAAAAATCCTCAACAAAATACTAGCAAACAGAATCCAACAGCACATTAAAAGGATCATACACCATGATCAAGTGGGGTTTATTCCAGGAATGCAAGGATTCTTCAATATACGCAAATCTATCAATGTGATTAACCATATTAACAAATTGAAGGAGAAAAACCATATGATCATCTCAATAGATGCAGAGAAAGCTTTTGACAAAATTCAACACCCATTTATGATAAAAACCCTGCAGAAAGTAGGTGTAGAGGGAACTTTCCTCAATATAATAAAGGCCGTATATGACAAGCCCACAGCCAACATCATCCTCAATGGCGAAAAACTGAAAGCATTTCCACTAAGGTCAGGAACAAGACAAGGTTGCCCACTCTCACCACTCTTATTCAACATAGTTTTGGAAGTTTTAGCCACAGCAATCAGAGAAGAAAAGGAAATAAAAGGAATCCAAATCGGAAAAGAAGAAGTAAAGCTGTCACTGTTTGCAGATGACATGATACTATACATAGAGAATCCTAAAGATGCTACCAGAAAACTACTAGAGCTAATCAATGAATTTGGTAAAGTAGCAGGATACAAAATTAATGCACAGAAATCTCTGGCATTCCTATATACTAATGATGAAAAATCTGAAAGTGAAATCAAGAAAACACTCCCATTTACCATTGCAACAAAAAGAATAAAATATCTAGGAATAAACCTACCTAAGGAGACAAAAGACCTATATGCAGAAAATTATAAGACACTGATGAAAGAAATTAAAGATGATACAAATAGATGGAGAGATATACCATGTTCTTGGACTGGAAGAATCAACATTGTGAAAATGACTCTACTACCCAAAGCAATCTACAGATTCAATGCAATCCCTATCAAACTGTCACTGGCATTTTTCACAGAACTAGAACAAATTATTTCACAAAAGACCCCGAATAGTCAAAGCAATCTTGAGAACGAAAAACGGAGCTGGAGGAATCAGGGCCCCTGACTTCAGACTATACTATGAAGCTACAGTAATCAAGACAGTATGTTACTGGCACAGAAACAGAAAGATAGATCAATGGAACAGGGTAGAAAGGCCAGAGATAAACCCATGCACATATGGTCACCTTATCTTTGATAAAGGAGGCAGGAATGTACAGTGGAGAAAGGACAGCCTCTTCAGTAAGTGGTGCTGGGAAAACTGGACAGGTACATGTAAAAGTATGAGATTAGATCACTCCCTAACACCATACACAAAAATAAGCTCAAAATGGATTAAAGACCTAAATGTAAGGCCAGAAACTATCAAACTCTTAGAGGAAAACAGAGGCAGAACACTCTATGACATAAATCACAGCAAGATCCTTTTTGGCCCACCTCCTAGAGAAATGGAGATAAAAACAAAAATAAACAAATGGACCTAATGAAACTTCAAAGCTTTTGCACAGCAAAGGAAATCATAAACAAGACCAAAAGCCAACCCTCAGAATGGGAGAAAATATTTGCAAATGAAGCAACTGACAAATGATTAATTTCCAAAATTTACAAGCAGCTCATGCAGCTCAAAAACAAAAAAACAAACAACGCAATCCAAAAATGGGCAGAAGACCTAAATAGACATTTCTCCAAGGAAGATATACAGATTGCCAACAAACACATGAAAGAATGCTCAACATTATTAATCATTAGAGAAATGCAAATCAAAACTACAATGAGATGTCATCTCACACCAGTCAGAATGGTCATCATCAAAAAATCTAGAAACAGTAAATGCTGGAGAGGGTGTGGAGAAAAGGGAACACTTCTGCATGGCTGCTGGGAATGTGAATTGGTACAGCCACTATGGAGAACAGTATGGACGTTCCTTAAAAATCTACAAGTAGAACTACCATATGACCCAGCAAACCCACTACTGGGCATATACCCTGAGGAAACCAGAATTCAGAAAGAGTCATGTACCAAAATGTTCACTGCATCTCTATTTACAATAGCCCGGAGATGGAAACAACCTAGGTGCCCATCACTGGATGAATGGATAAAGAAGATGTGGCACATATATACAATGGAATATTACTCAGCCTTAAAAAGAAACTAAATTGAGCTATTTGTAATGAGGTGGATGGACCTAGAGTCTGTCAGACAGAGTGAAGTACGTCAGAAAGAGAAAGACAAATACCATATGCTAACCCATATATATGGAATTTAAGAAAAAAAAAAAATGACGCATACTCTTGGTTTCATTTAATATGGAACTCTTGAACAGGCAAAACTAACTGATGGCAGGAAAAAAAACAACAACAGAGTAACAACAAGGCTGCCTTTGAGATAGTAGGGTGGAGGTTTACAGATTTACTGGGAAGGGGCATGAATCAACTTCCTGGGGTGATGGGCAACATCTATACCTTGAGAGAGGTTTGGGTTACACATCTGTGTTATTTATTACAACTTGATGAATGGTACACTTGAAATTTGTGCATTTCTTTGCATATAAATTATACTTCAAAGGAAAAAAATAGGAACTGGAGATAAATATTAAACTCTAGTTATTGACGTGCATGCTGAAGTATTTTGGAGGGGAAGTGTAGTTATGTCTGTGATTTTTTTGAAATGCATCAGGAAATAACATTTGTCTGTTATAACAAATAACATGAATAGAGAATGGATAGATGAACACATAAATAAATATGATAAATCAAATATATCAAACTGTTAGTGGTAGGATATAGGTGGTAGGTTTATGGATGTTCACTGTAAAACAGATTCAACTTACCTGCATGTTTAATTTTTTTTCATAATTAAATGTTAGAAAATAATTGGGAAAAGAATGAGAGGGAGGGAGATGCAAGAGGGAAGAGATATGGGAACATATGTATATGTATAACTGATTCACTTTGTTATAAAGCAGAAACTAACACACCATTGTAAAGCAATTATACCCCAATAAAGATGTTAAAAAAAAAAAAAAGATCCAGAGGAAGAAATATCTCAAAAGGGAGAAAATGTACAAAGAAAAGGTAATCATGAGGGAAAGAAAAGAAAAATGGATGATGATCTACGATATTTAATAATAAATCATAAAATTTCAGAAGAAAAAAGTAAATAACAAAGGAAAAATTATTTACATTATAAAGCAAAATTTGTGTTGTTTTAAGAAAGATTTGAATCCACCAATTTAAGGTCCTTACTGAGATTCACGGAGATTTTAAAAGATACACACTAGGGATACCTGGCAATGTTGGAATTTTAAGGTGGAATGTTCTGAACAATGTCCTCACAAAGATATCAAGTCCTAATCCCTAGAACCTGTGAATATTGTCTTTTATGGTAAAGTCTGCAGATGTGATGAAATTAAGGATCTTGAGAAGGTGAAATTATTTTGGATTATTTGGCTAGGCCCTAAATGCCATCATAAGTATCCTTATAAGAAAGAGGCAGATATATATTACGTACAGACAGAAGAGAACAAGACAGTGTGACCAGAGGCAGGGATTGGAGTGATGCAGCTGCAAAACAAGGAATGTTGGCAGCCACCAGAAACTGGAAAATAAGATGTATCTCAATGCTCTCTATTGGTTATCTATTCTGGAGATCTGCTAAACATTTAGAGTAAATGTTTGTAACATATTCAGAAACTGGAACAGGCAAGGAATGAATTCTGCTAGAGCTTCCAGAGAGAGTGTGGGCCAGCCGGTTCCTTGATTTCAGTCCTGTGATATTTATCTCAAACTTCTGACCTCCAGAACTATGAAGAATAAATTTCTGTTGTTTAAACCACCCAGTTCTAGGTAAGTTGCTACAGCAACTGCAGGAAACTAACACACAAGGGTAAAGAGAAAATTTTATAAATTCTCATGGAAGAACAAGTTACTTCAAAAGGCAAAAGAGGGAAAAAAAAACAGCAAAAGAATCAGACTAATATCAGACTCCTCCCCTACAACGCTAGAATTTTGAAAACAGTAGAATAATATCGACAGACAACTGATGTTAAAACAGCAAACCAAGTATCTTAAATTAGCCAAGATGTTAATTACCTGTCAGAGTGAAAGAAAAGTATGTCACATATTTGAGGATTCAGACAATATATAACCCACATGCCATATCTGAAGAAAAGGTTAGAGAAACTAAGCAACAAGTGAGTCAAAACAGCTGGAGAAAGTTAAGGAGGAAGGGAAGAACAGAAGGATATGAGCTTTTCAACACATTATCGTTAAATCTAAGTGGATAAAGTGAATGTGTAATATAAATGAGACATTTAAAAAAGAAAACTTAATAGCTGCCTTAAAAGTCACAAATCTTTTCAGCAAAATGTAGGTGCTAGAGAGAGAAAAAAGGTAAAAGCATTTTAAATATATCATCTTATTGGAGGGGAAGCAGGGAGAAATAAAGCATGGGGGAGAAGATCATTAGTATTTTGTTTTCATATAATAGTAAAGACATATATCTCATTAGAAATGTGGTATGGAAATTAATGTGATATGAAAACACACAGAAGAATTATTAACAAGAGGAAAATAGGGAATGAAAAATAACTTCAACAAGTCTGCAAAAATAAAGAGGAAAAGGGAAGAATACAATTAAAGAAATGGTCATCTTAACATGGAACAAACAACATATAATACACTACTTTGTAAATGTAATACACTATTATGTAAATGTAATATACATTCACATTTTACACTAAATGTAAATGGGCTGAATTCTCCTATTAAAATATAAACAACACAGTCAGTAATGTGGGGTTTTCTTTAATACAAAACAAATTAACTCAAAATGATTAGGAAAAAGTTTTAAATAGCCAACGAAACACCAAGAAAATGCCAAATTCCAGAATCTAAAAAGTACATGGGTGCCTCAGAGACTGTCTCAAAGAGGGAAGTGATATGTTTCCTCACTCATTTCTTAAGGACAGAAATGAGCTCTGCCTTTTACTCACACCTTTACTCACACCTACAGGTAAAGTTCTGTAAGCCATGTTTCCAATCCAACACTGCCATAAAGGAATAATAAAATGGGAATTTCACTTTAACATGGTTTTATATCCACTCCCAAGCCCCTCAAAACTGACAGTAAAGTATGAAAAAGTACACTTCCATAAGAACAAAGAGAACAGGAGGGTAGAGACAGCAAATGAGAGATGTCAAAACATTATTACAAAAGACATGAAACATAATCATGGTACAAGGCATGGTATATACAATTCAGCAGTCACAATGTTGTGAATATTGGGGGTGGTGGTGGTGGGATAAATTGGGAGATTGGGATTGACATATATATACTAAAATGTCTAAAATAGATAACTAATAAGAGCCTGCTGTATAAAAAATAAATAAATAAAATAATTTTTTTAAAATGTTGTAAATATTGATACGATTGTGAAAAACAAAAATAATGATAAAATTACACTGAGAGGCAGTGGGAAGGAGAAGTCTTATGTAAGTAAGGTCAATCTTTAATAGTAACAAGAGCCAGTAGATATCTAAAATCAATAAATTAATAGCTAGCATTAGAAGCAGCTTCTTTAGACACATGAAGGAAATTACAGAAGATAGAAAGAAGGGCATGCAGTTTCCCTTGAAGGGGAAGGATCTGGAGTAGAGAGGAGTGAGGCAGAAAACTGCTGTACTTTGTCATAAACTTTTAAACTGTGTGATTTTTAACCCTACATATTTTGGATTGATAAAAATTCAAATTATTTTTCTAAAGTTCAATAAGGCTCAAAATAAGTTCAGTAAATTTATAAAATGTAAGTCTTTTTTTCAAATTTCAGTCTTTACTAAAAGGTGCTCCAGTATTCTCAAAAGATCAATACTATCATTTTTATGACAGTCAATCTCCTATGTGTACCACTGTTAAAGGTTGATGTATATTAATGACCGTCATGTGGCACTAGAAAGAATCTTTTCCTTGGAATGGAGAAAATTGTAAAGGATTATCACCTTACATCTACATTTCTTCCACATCTTAACCAACTTTTGGAAAGTCTTCCCACTACAAACTTCCACTTGATCACCCTCTTACATGATATTTGAGAAAATGTAAACTGGAAAGAG
>NW_006794360.1:0-385 GCF_000442215.2 Lipotes vexillifer | reverse complement strand
ATGGGTGTTGAATTTTGTTGAAAGCTTTCCCTGCATCTATTGAGATGACCATATGGTTTTTCTTCTTCAACTTTTTAATATGGTGTATCACATTCATTGCTTTGTGTATACTGAAGCATCCTTGCATTCCTGGAATAAACCTCACTTGATCATGGTGTATGATTCTTTTAATGTGCTGTTGGATTCTATTTGCTAGTATTTTTTTGAGGATTGTTGTAACTATGTTCATCAGTGATATTGGCATGTAGTTTTCTTTCTTTGTGACATCCTTGTCTGCTTCTGGATATCAGGGTGATGGTGGCCTCATAGAATGAGTTTGGGTGTGTTCCTCCCTCTGCTATATTTGGGAAGAGTTTGAGAAGGATAGGTGTTAGCTCTTCTCTAA
>NW_006794359.1:0-203 GCF_000442215.2 Lipotes vexillifer | reverse complement strand
TAAGATCAGGAACAAGACAAGGATGTCCACTCTCACCACTCTTATTCAACACAGTTTTGGAAGCCGTAGCCACGGCAATCAGAGAAGAAAAAGAAATAAAAGGAATATAGAAAAGAAGAAGTAAAACTGTCACTGTTTAGAGATGCCATGATACTATACATAGAGAATCCTAAAGATGCCACCAGAAAACTACTAGAGCTAAT
>NW_006794358.1:0-204 GCF_000442215.2 Lipotes vexillifer | reverse complement strand
ATGTCTAAAAAACCAATGTACATACCTTAATTTTAAAGTAATGCTAATTGGGAAAATGGCACCGGTGGACTTAGTCAATGCAGGTTTGCCACAAACCTTCAATCTGTAGACAACGTAGTATCAGCAGAGCACAATAAAACTAGATATGCCTGTTTATATACCACACTCTATTTATCCATTCATGAATCTACAGACACTTAGGTT
>NW_006794357.1:0-285 GCF_000442215.2 Lipotes vexillifer | reverse complement strand
GTCTATTTAGGTCTTCTGCCCATTTTTGGATTGGGTTGTTTGTTTTCTTGATATTGAGCTGCACGTGCTGCTTGTAAATTTTGAAGATTAATCCTCTGTCACTTGCTTCATTTGCAAATGTTTTCTCCCATTCTGAGGGTTGTCTTTTCATCTTGTGTATGGTTTCCTTTATGTGCAAAAGCTTTTAAGTTTCATTAGGTCCCATTTATTTGTTTTTATTGACATTTCTCTAGGAGGTGGGTCAAAAAGGATCTTGCTGTGATTTATGTCAAAGAGTGTTCTGAC
>NW_006794356.1:0-243 GCF_000442215.2 Lipotes vexillifer | reverse complement strand
TCTTTCCCTGTGTGGTAATAAGGAAGAATGGCCATGGAAAGTAACCTTTTGTGGAAAGAAATACTTGGCTTTGAGAAGGCTTGAAGTTCATACATTTTTCTTGAATTAATGGGGAACATTAATTACTTTATCCACAAAGAGGTAATTATCAGAGTTATGTAAGCAATTAAGGAGATGCTACTCCACATTCTTTCAGCTTGTTGACCTTTCTCACTTTATTTCATGTGGCTATCTGAAACATCA
>NW_006794355.1:0-1349 GCF_000442215.2 Lipotes vexillifer | reverse complement strand
CGCGGAGCGGCTGGGCCCGTGAGCCATGGCCGCTGAGCCTGCGCGTCTGGAGCCTGTGCTCCCGCAACGGGAGAGACCACAACAGTGAGAGGCCAGCGTACCGCAAAAAAAAAAAAAAGTGCAGTAAAATGTTGCAAGGTAGCTTAGTTCCTTTTTTAAATAAACTGAATTATAAAACTGAAAGTGATGTTATTTCTATATTTCAACTGTGTTGTTAAGGTAAGAAATAAACCCTAATTTGCAAAGGTAGAAATCACTATCATGCAAAATCTGATTTTCTAGACTAAACATTTTAATACCTAACACTCCTTGATACAGATGTCCTCTCACAGACCAGCAGCCTCAGCATCACGTGGGAGGTTATTAGAAATGCAGACTCTCAAGGACCATCCCAGATTACTGAATCAGAATCTACATTTTAACAGGATCCCCAAGTATATGTAAATTTTGAGGTGCACTGTTATAGATAAAGAAGATTAAAAACATCCAGCATGACCTCCCTTAAATTTCTTCTTCTCCTGTAAACATCTCTTCCTGAATCTTCCTCTCCCTGTATCAAAATATACATGTTCCTTTGCTGATGAGCCTCTCTATCCTTGCACTGGATCCCATCTCCTTTCTTTCTGCCTGGAAACAAATTCAGGTATTCAACTTATCTACTACAAACAACCAAAAAAGAAAATTATAAAAAGTACTTTCCTTAAACAATAGAATACACTTAACCGGCACCACCTGTCTCCTTCACTTTACTTACAACTTTGGAATCAACCTGCTACCACCAATCACCTCATTACAGCATTCTGTCAAATAAAAGTGGGTGTCTTAAAATCCAGCAGAGAGCTCTCTCCCCACAACCACCAGCAATGCCCTTATCCATCCTTTTCATTGTGTTTGACTAAGTTATTAAGTCCCTGACTCTTAATAACATATTATATTGACTCTAATCAAAACCTGGTTTAGATTTTAATACAAAGAGAAAAAATAGAATCAAGAAGGGGAGAGAGAACTAATGATTATTAATATAAACACACACACATATATTAGATACAAAGAGATAGATACAAAGCCATAGTAAGAAGTACTCTATAAATAACCAGCAAAATAAATGAGAATTTTACTTAACCTCTTTGTTTGATTAAATCCTTATGCAAAACAAAACTCTACTTTATCTGAATCCCTCTATTTTTTCCAAGAAATTGTGGTGTTTCTTGACATTCCAAAATTCCCCAAATGGAGAACTTCACTATAGGGTATTTTAATCTCTATTGTCCTGCTTTTTGCTTCTCTGTCTCTCTCTCTCTATCTCCCTCTCTCCCTCTCTCTCTCTCTCTCTCTCTCTCTCTCTCTCT
>NW_006794354.1:0-211 GCF_000442215.2 Lipotes vexillifer | reverse complement strand
CACGCTAACAATAACCCTTGCCCTAACACGTACGCTAACCCTAAACCGTTGTCGTACCTTAAAATGTACCCGGAACCGTCCCCGTTCCCTAACCCTAACCCTAGTCCTAACCCGAACCCTAACCCTTACCCGAACCCGAGCCCTAATTGTAAACCGTGCGGTAACACTAACCCTTGTCCTAACACATAAACTAACCCTAAACCGTTGTCAT
>NW_006794353.1:0-2677 GCF_000442215.2 Lipotes vexillifer | reverse complement strand
AAGCCCGTGCGCCACAACTACTGAGCCTGCGCTCTAGAGCCCGTGAGCCACAACTACTGAGACTGCATGCTACAACTACTGAAGCCCGTGCACCTAGAGGCCATGCTCCACAACAAGAGAAGCTACTGCGATGAGAAGCCCGTGTACCGCAACAAAGAGTAGCCCCCCGTTCGCCGCAACTAGAGAAAGCCCGCGCGTAGCAACAAAGACCCAATGCAGCCCAAAATAAATAAATTAATTAAATTAATTTTTTTAAAAAAGAATTATATTTGTGCATGTTTCTGTGGTACACGCAGTGGTCATCAGACACTTCCCAAATGACAGGACAGGCTGAGAGAGATGGAGGCCAGCCAGCTCCAGGGTTCAGGCCCTTCACCACCACAGGGCCTGGCCCCAGGGGTCTCCTCAGGCACACAACACCTGCGGGAGACTCCATCAGTCAGAAGCGCACAGGTTTCTCGTGCCCAACAAGAATCCCCTTCCTCTAGAAAGGCTGTCTTCTGACACACCTTCTCCTCTTGGCTTGAAATGTTATTAAATAGGTGCTTAAAAAAAAAAACTTCCATGTTTTCTATTTCCAGGACTAATTCCTAAGCTTTCTGCCAGCAGGGACCACGTTATTGGCAGATTTTTACTCTGCTGTGATATCTAGCCCAGATACATGCACAGAGTAAGTGATGGATACCCAGCTGCAGATTCAATTTACTTCTGATTTGTAAAAGATATTGAATTATCTGAAGAATAAAGCCTGGAATACCAAATGTAAAGGTGCTGGGAAAACAAAGGAACCAAATGGGGGAAAGTATAAATCCATAAATGGTAGAATTACAAGAGCATTAATAGCTGTATCTGTTGGGTGCCTGCTAACTCTGCCAGGAGTTTTATATACATACTCACATATTAATATGATATATACTGACTCCCTATAACCACCTGTAAGCTGAGTCCCTGCAGCTCCACGATCCCTTACCCCAACCAAAGCTAGATGTGTTTCAGAGTTCAGAACTGTTTGGATTTTGGAAAGGAAATATTGCATATATTATATATTACATAACACTCCCAGTGAAGTCTGGGACAGCGGCCATAAGAAAACACATTAACTAACAGTCTGCAGTGAAATACAGGAATATTCATACCAAGTGGAATAAAGATTATGAAAAGCATCAAAACAGTTCAGGCCAGGTTTTGGCACCAAACCTATGACAAAACCGTTCCATTTTCAGAGGCTCTGTGGCTTCAGAATTGTGGCTGAGAAACTAGGCGCCCACATTATCGTCCTCACTGTATGTGCAGGGGCCCGACGCTCAGGAAGGTCAAGTGACTTGCTCAAGTTCACACTCTCTGCACCAAAGCCTGTCCATCACCTGAACACCCTGCTGAGAAGCACCCTGGGACTCAGCAGGTGTGAGGGAGGGCCTGTGATCCTGCATTTCTAAGGACAGGAATCATCCTTTGGGGAGAGAGAAGTGAGCTCCTTCTACTAAACCACAGGCTCTCAGCCCTGCTGAGGGCACATCATCATGATATCCAGGAAATCTGATTTCTGGAGTCTTAACTGACTGAAATAGTCTGAAGTAAGGCCCCCAGCTTTTGTGTTTCTTTCTAATAATTCTAATGTACAGCTGGGATTCAGAGTCGCTGACATGAAACCATTAAGAGAAAAGAAAAGAAAAAAAAGCACTAACAACAGAAGCCTCTGAGAAGGCAGCCGGCAGCTCAGTCAGGAGTTCCACTTCAGAGTGCCCACAGTCCATCAGAGGAGTCTGAGAGGCTTCCAGTAACGACCAGGAAATGTTATTAAATTCCTCAGGGATGGAATACCTCAACCATGCCAGGCTCTGTTGGGTCACAAGCATTCTTCCCTCCTTTGAAACCAGTGAAATCCGAGACATACCACACTAAAGGCCGAGTCCTATGGGGCAACCACACATCAATTCAGAATCAAGAAGTACTGCTGCCCGCCTGCCAGCAGGAACAGTTGGCAGAAAAGGATGAGAAAAGAAGCTGCCACGCTTAGGCTGCTGCTATACTATGGGTATGAACTCGTGAACTGAGTGCACACACCAGTCAAACAGTGGACTTTAAATTTCATTCACGAACCCTCAGACTGAAAGGGACATCAGTGGTTCTGCAGCCTGCTTCTCCCTGCTCTAACTCCCTCTAACATGTGAGGACACAGTGAAAAGGTGACAAGCTACAAGCCAGGAACAAAACGTTCACCTGGAAACTAAACTGCTTGGCACCTTAATCTTGGACCTTCAGCCTCCAGAACTGTGAGAAATAAGTTCCTGTTGCTTAAGCCACACAATCTATGATATTTTGTTAGGACAACCTGAGCTAATATATGTCTCTTTCATAAAGCGTAACGTCCCAGGTTGAAATGAGCAGTCTGAATTTCTTGAGAACACAGAGAGTGTCTCAGTATTTATACACACACACATACACATATACACACTTACACACACACACACACCCCTAGCATGTAATAGCATGACTGGCATCCATGAAGTGCTTTATAAAAGTTTGCTGACTCCAGAAAGCAGGCAGAGAGGGAACCTACCTCAACACAATAAAGGCCATATATGACAAACCCACAGCTACCACTATACACAACGGTGAAAAGTTGAAAGCATTTCCTCTAAGATCAGGAACAAGACAAGGATGCCCACTCTCACCA
>NW_006794352.1:0-2377 GCF_000442215.2 Lipotes vexillifer | reverse complement strand
GGAAAGACCAGACAGTCACAAATATCTTGAGGCATGGCAATGTCAACATCATCATCAGTACCAGTTAGTATTAGGGAAGGTCAATGTATCTATATTAGTTAACTATTGCCATGAAATTGTTGCGTAACAAACAAGCACAACATCTCAGGCTTATACAACAGAGTAGATTTTTTTCCTCCTGCATCTGCAGGGTTCAGTTGATCTCACCTGGGCTCTTTCTTGTCTGAGGGCTTGCTAGATCTAGTTTGGGCTTGTTCGGGATGACTTGGCTTTGCTCCCGGTGACCCTCATCCTTCTCCTGAAACCCCCAGATAACACACGCATGTACTTGTCATGGTAGGAAACGACAAGCAAAAACACTCAAGGTTTCTCGAGGTCTAGGCTTAGTACTGGCACACCTGTCAGCTCTATCTCATTCTGTTGGCCAAAGCAAGTCATATGTCCAAGACCAGATTCAAGGTATGAGGAAATAGTTTTGCCTTTTTGGTGAGAGAAATTGTAAACTCTCAGGGCAAAGGCATGGATACAAGTAGGGGTGAAGGATTGAGGCCATTCATGTGATCAGCCAGTCAACTGTAAATAAGCTTCTCTTTGAGCTCATTAGCAGCACTTACACGGTTTGGGATTTGCAAATCCCAAATATGAATTTGACTAAGAAAAAAAAGTTTCCTTTTTGCCCCCCAAAGAATACTGATTTTACTGATTTCAGCTGGATCAACTGTATGATTCTCAGTGAAGACATGTTAAGTCAGATTAACCATGTGAAAAATTAGAGAAAGAATAAAAGCAAAAGTAATTAATTGTGTTTTAAAACTCCATAACATATTGATCATGTTTAAGCCACTTTGTTTCTCAATAATATATCAAATCCAGTCCTTAAAGACAAACTTTCTTATCTACCCTGGACTTTTATTCTTCAGTAAACTCCTGGCATTCTGTATCTACAAGGGGTCATCTTATGTATACTTCGGTCTCAAACAGACTTTGTAAACTAAATCCCACCACAGCTTTTTGGGTCGGTTTAATGATTGTGTTCATACTGCATTTCTAATAAGCTGCTGACTCGTAGGTGTAGGGGGTAAGTGCAGCTCGCCCATAGTTGCCAGGTGTGATCATTCGTGAGCAGAGATGCAAAGCAAGGAGAAATCAGTATGTGGAAATGTGCTTCAAGCAGCCAGAGGCAGGGAGATCCCTGCCTTTTTCCCTGCTGGGATCTTTGAAGTGTGAACCCAATAGAAGAAATAGCAAGTATCTATGGTTTAATTGTCTTTAACTTCTGAAAATGAGCATTTCCCCATGTTGGTGGCCAAACATCAATTTTCTTTTTGTTTTTTACATGTAATGAAACAAAATGACTTTTTCCTCACTTCCTTGAGTCTTATAGTTGTTTATGATCTGAAAGAAACCTCAGATCATTTTTGAAAACACTCTTATTTTTCTGGTGAAAATACAAGGCCTAAAGCAACAACAGAACTTACTAAAAGTCACCCCGTTGGTTAAGAAAGGCCAACCAGAGAAGCTAGTTTACCCATTACACTACACTTTTCTTTTGGGAAGGGAGTATTCATGGTTTGATGAATCTAATATAAAATAGATCCAGGACATTAATGGAATTCAATTTTCCCATTTGTGAATTGGAGATAAATATGCTTGTTAGGTGCTTAGAATGTTTGAGTCAGAAACAAGTTCTTTTCTTTTAAAAATTAGGGACTTCTCTGGTGGTGCAGTGGTTAAGAATCCGCCTGCCAATGCAGGAGACGTGGGTTCGAGCCCTGGTCCAGGAAGATCCCACCTGCCGAGGAGCATCTGAGCCCTTGTGCCACAACTACTGAAGCCTGCACGCTCTAGGGCCGGTGTGTGGAAACTACCGAGCCCGAATGCCGCAACTACTGAAGCCCGCGTGCCTGGAGCCCATGCTCTGCAACAAGAGAAGCCATTGCAATGAGAAGCCTGTGGGCCGCAACTAGAGAAAGCTCGCATGCAGCAACGAAGACCCAATGCAGCCAAAAATAAATAAATAAAAATTAGTAATTGTCATTAAGTGACTTGGAAAAAAAGCACCACTGGCTAATCATTTTAAACAAGTTCATGTGGTCAACAGTGAATTCTAATATACTGAGATGGTCTGTGCTAGGGATAGAGTGAGAGATGGAGTTCAATGTCTTTTTCAACAACTGGAGTTATTTGCTTACATATTTATTTATTTATTTATTTATTTATTTATTTATTTATTTTTTACGGTACGTGGGCCTCTTACTGTTGTGGCCTCTCCTGTTGCAGAGCACAGGCTCCAGACGCACAGGCTCAGCGGCCGTAGCTCACGGGCCTAGCCGCTCCGCGGCATGTGGGATCTTCCCGGACCGGGGCACGAACCCGT
>NW_006794351.1:0-1537 GCF_000442215.2 Lipotes vexillifer | reverse complement strand
GGAAAGAGGCGTTAAACAGGTAATTAAACAAACTATTATCTAATTACTGCTGTAATTATGCTTTAAGTGTAGAAAGAAATAAAGATTTTACTCTCCTCAAAGTTATACTAGGTCTAGAAGTTGAATAAGTCTTAATCGAACGTCCAAAAGATGAGTAATAATACTGTTCATTTATCAATGTCAGATACTGCATGTAAATTATCTTGAATCCTCATGACAATTCTGAAAAATAAATATTTCCCATTTTACAGGTAAGTAAACAGAGGTTCAAAGAGTCTAACTAACTTGTTCTTAATGCTTTACAGTTAATTATGCTAGTGTTGGGATTTGAACATAGGCATCTTCCAACAGCTACACATGGGCTTTCCATGATCACACTGCTTCTGTCGACTATGACACGCAGTCATAGGAAAGTTGGGAATTTACTCTCTTACCCTTAAACATAAGGATTCTTTTAGTTTTGAGTTTCAAGATTAGGTTATCCTAAAACTCAGTAAATATCTACCAGTTAATTGACTTCTAAGCTAGAAAAATGCTCCCTTCTTTCCATTTTTGATGCCCATACATCTTGATAGGCTGAGTACCATACTGGTGCGAGTGATTATGGAAAAAACTGACAATTCCTTTTGTTCATTTACTAATATTAAAGCATTTTCATGCCTCATCAGAAGCCAGTATTTCACGTACTATATTTTTAAAATAACAATTCTTTCACTGAACTGAATTGTTTTTCTCCTCTTCAAGCACACCCACCTCCATAATAGAAATCCAGTTTTTAGCTATTGTTTCTGAATGAGTCTCAGTTGGTCCTAGCATTTCTAATTGCAAGTGAAATTTAAACCCACTTATTGTTACATAAACCACCTACCACTCAACCATATAGCAAATAAGGTGTAATTTTGTAATTAATAATATGATAACACTTCCTAAACTATGATCATGAAGCAATACGGAGAAGCTATTCTTCCCAAAGTAAAGGAAATAAATTCAAAGCCAAAAGACTGGATATTAACAGAGGGCTCATAGCAGTGAATTCTCTTTCTTTTTTTATTGTGGAAAAATATACATAACATAAAATTTACCACTTTAGCCATTATCAAGTATATAGTCAATGGCATTAAGTAATTCACAATCTTATGCAACTACCTCCACCACCATATCCAGAACTTTTTCATAACCCCAAACTGACTTTGTACCTATTAAAAAATGATTACCTATTCCTCCCTCCTAAACCCCTGGCAACTACCATTCTACTTTCTGTCTCTATGAATTTCACTACTTTAGGCATCTCATGTATGTTGACTCATGAAATATTTGTCCTTTTGTATCTGGCATAAAAAAGTAAAAGAATTCATTACTATTTTTTATGTGTATTACATGTTTAAATGATAAAATTTTGGCTACAATGTATTAGATAAAATTTATTATTAAAATTAATTTTACCTGTTTGTTTTCTTTTGCTTTTTTAATGTAGTTCCCAGAAAAGTTAAAACTGTGTATGACTCAAATCATGTTTTTTTTTTTTTTTTTTTTTTTG
>NW_006794350.1:0-272 GCF_000442215.2 Lipotes vexillifer | reverse complement strand
TAAACAAAATTGATAAACTATTAGCCAGACTCATCAAGAAAAAAGGGAGAAGACTCAAATCAACAGAATTAGATATGAAAAAGGAGTAGTAACAACTGACAGTGCAGAAATACAAAGGATCATGAGAGATTACTACAATATGCCAATAAAATGGACAACCTGGAAGAAATGGACACATTCTTAGAAAAGCACAACGTTCTGAGACTGAGCCAGGAAGAAATAGAAAATACAAACAGACCAATCACAAGCACTGAAATTGAGACTGTGATTAA
>NW_006794349.1:0-202 GCF_000442215.2 Lipotes vexillifer | reverse complement strand
CTTGCAGGAACCAATGGTGTGTGTGTGTGTGTGTGTGTGTGTGTGTGCGCACACGCATAAGGGAGAGAGAGGGAGAGAAAGTTAGAAATTTACCTAAGAGAAAATACGTAGCCAGCATTAAATGTTCATTCAAATCGACTCCATTCTCTCCCCAAAATACAATTTTCCCGTTATGAACATTTAATTCTATGCGAAATTTTAG
>NW_006794347.1:0-652 GCF_000442215.2 Lipotes vexillifer | reverse complement strand
AAAAAAAAAAAAAAAAAAAAAAAAAAGAATCAGAATAGCTGTTTTAAGGAAACTCAAAGAGCTATAAGAAAACACAAAGACAAAGAAATCAGAGAAGCAATCCATAAACAAAATGAGAAATTTCACAAAGAGATAGAAATCATTTTTTAAAAAGAACCAAACAGAAATTTTGGAGCTTAAAAAAATCAGTGAATAAAATTTTAAAATGCAACAGAAATAATCTATAGCAGAATCAGCCAAACAGAAGATAGAAGATAGAATCGGTGAGCTGGAGGATAGAAACTTTGAAACAACCCAGGCAGAGAAAAACAAAGAAAAAAGAATGAAAAAGAGCAAAGAAATCAATATGATCCCATAAAAGGTACAAATATTCGAATAGTTGGAATTCCACAAAAAGAAGAGGGAGAGAAGGGCACAGTGAGTCTATTTAATGAAATAACCTGGGAACTTCCCAAACCTGGGGAGAGCTATGGATGTCACTGTTCAGCTAATAGATCACTCCATTATTTCAATGAAAAGCTACCTTCTTGGATTTCCCTGGTGACGCAGTGGTTAAGAATCCACTTACCAATGCAGGGGACATGGGTTTGAGCCCTGGTCTGGGAAGATCCCACATGCCGCGGAGCACCTAAGCCCATGCACCACAACTACT
>NW_006794346.1:0-2236 GCF_000442215.2 Lipotes vexillifer | reverse complement strand
ATCAGAAAAAAATAGGAAAGGCTATACAAAATGTTTGGTGGTTATCACTAGGTGATTGGCTGGTAGATATTTTTAACTTTTATCTATAATTTTGAGCATTGTCTGAAAAAATTTTTTACAATTAGCATTTATTCCTTTTATAATCAACACAAGAAATACCCATTTTGGAAACAAAAAGCAAATGCAGTGACAAAAAAAAAAAAAGAAAGAAAGTAAAGGGTTGTGCTGATTATCCTATAGCTGTCTGAATTTTTTTCTCCTTAGCCCCTGGCCAGTGCCTGGCACAAGTTGGCATTCAGTAACCAATTGCTGAATGAATGAACTTATACCCTTCCCGTGATCTCTCTCAGGAAAAACATGTTCATTTAACTTGCTTGTTTTTTTAAGAAGTCTATGCTGTGATTTTGAATAGAATGATCTGAAGATTTCAAAATAAAAACTTGCCTGCAATTATCTAACCATCCTTTCCTTTACCTAACTGTCCTCACTCTGTACATACTTTATATATCTGTGTATTCAGATTGGCTGCTGTTAGCCCTTAAAGCAGAGACTGGAGCATTCTCTGAGTGCCTTTGAAGTTCAGTCAGTGGTAATCTGCACATTTTGTAGCCAGCAGCTTCGTGGGAAATATCCATGTGCTGACTGCCAGTTAGTTTGTACCACAGTTTACTTTCTCAGTGTAGTGGCCTCAACAGTCTTTAGCCCCAAAGTCAAAAGCTCTCGGTTTCTGTTTCTTTCACTACTTTTGACTTCCTTTTTTGAATACGGAAAACTGGGGCACCGCAGGTGTTCCTGTGGACTTTAGCACCTAGAACTGAGCAGAGATTGGGGGCCCCAGGAGGTTTCAAGGTTCACCTCTAGTGAAGGTTACCTACGGCAGGGGAGAAGCCTACTCTATCCGGCCCAGCCCAGAATAACAGCACTAGGAACCAGCGCCCCAGACTTCTTTTTGACCCATGTGGCTTATTCTGAAAGAGGTCTTGTAACTTCTCACATGAGATTTCTTATTCCAGAAAGAGCTCCCTGATAGCTATCAAACGGAAGAGAAAACAAGCACACTTACTCCTGTGCAGCTCTGTGGTTTAAATATCATTTCACAATTCTAGGCATCCTTTAGGTTGCAATAAAATATAAAATAAAAACGAACTCAAAATATCCTCAACGGTTGCAAATCTCTTTGCTTCAGCCATTAAATACCCAATAGTCTTTAACCTTAACCATTCAAGGTAAAAGATCTACAGCAGGAGTTAAGGGGAAGATAACAAAAGACAACTTCCCTGAAATCATTTTAGTGCCCAGTAATGTTTCCAAGAATTTCTGGGACCTTGTCTACAAGCTTGTCTCCTCCGTTCAGTGGTCTTTTCAATGCTTACTGTGCGTAAAAGCCACTTGGAGAGTTTGTTTACGATATAGATTCCTGGGCACTATCCTTCGAGACTGTGATTTAGGTGGGATGGGCTTGGGCCCAGGAATCTGTACCGAGCACCCTCAGGGCTGCTGTCCCTACGGCATAGGGTGCTGTCATGTAGAGAAATGTGGCCCCTCTGCATAGACACAGCTTGGTGAGAATTAGAAAAATACCATCCCTTTCTCCAGGCAGATGTAGCCATGCCAGGGCCTCCAGCTTTCCCGAGGAGCACCGGCTGAACTAGCCCCACTTACCCCTGGGCTGCCTGCCCATGCAGAGACCTGGCGTCTCAGGAGATTCCAGCATCAGTGCCCTTACAGAGGACACTTTGTAACCCATGGCCCTGGGCGTTTTTAGTTCTCTTCTGTTAAGAATAACTGCAGATCCAGCCCACATTAGCAAACATTACTGGGCACCCAACGTGTGTAGCGCTTGTGTTAGATATGGTAGGGGTTCAGGAGAGTCTGTAGTTTCCTCCCCACAGCCGGTAGCTCTACCCATCACTGAGGGACCACACAGCTGTTTCGTTTCATGTTGTCTTTGATGCCACAGAGCAGACAGGTGATGAAAAAAGTTGGTGGGGTGCACTCCGGCAAAAGGAAAAATGGAGGCAGGAGGAATTGAAATGGGAATCTTGGTGGACAAGCTTTGAAGAGAGACTGAGACCCCTTTCTTTAGAAGACCCCTTTCATGGAATGACCTCAATGCCCAGAAACCTTGCAGGATTCGGCCCACATTTTTTTTTTTTGCGGTACGCGGGCCTCCCACTGCTGTGGCTTCTCCCGTTGCGGAGCACAGGCTCCGGACGCGCAGGCTCAGCGGCCATGG
>NW_006794345.1:0-237 GCF_000442215.2 Lipotes vexillifer | reverse complement strand
AAAATGCATCGAGACATTTGGAAGCCACTTTAAATGAAAGGTTTCTCTTCGGAATAGGAGACTGCGAGCGGACTTCAGCAGGTCCTCTCCTTCAGGGTGCTCCGGCTGTGAAGACAAGCGAAAGCCACCAGGGTCCCCAGCTTTTGAGTGGCTCTTTTCCGATTGGGTTTCATTCGTGGAAGCGCCAAGGAGGCTGATCTTCACCAGTCGGGCTTCGCACAGTGAGACTCTGTGGGT
>NW_006794344.1:0-212 GCF_000442215.2 Lipotes vexillifer | reverse complement strand
CTGAACATAATAAAGGCCATATATGACAAACCCACAGCCAACATCATTCTCAATGGTGAAAAAAGGAAAGAATTTCCTCTAAGATCAGGGACAAGACAAGGATATCTGCTCTCACCACTATTATTCAACATAGGATTGGAAGTCCTAGTCATGGCAATCAGAGAAGAAAAAGAAATAAAAGGAATACAGATTGGAAAAGAAGAAGTAAAACT
>NW_006794343.1:0-289 GCF_000442215.2 Lipotes vexillifer | reverse complement strand
CCATTTACATTTAAGGTAATTATCGATATGTATGTTCCTATTACCATTTTCTTAATTTTTTTTTTGTTTTTTATTGTAGGTCTTTTCCTTCTCTTTTGTTTCCTGCCTACAGAAGTTCCTTTAGCATTTGTTGTAAAGCTGGTTTTGTGGTGATTAATTTTCTTAACTTTTGCTTTTTTGTAGAGGTTTTAATTTCTCTGTTGAATTGGAATGAGATCCTTGTTGTGTAGAGTAATCTTGGTTGTAGGTTTTTCCCTTTCATCACTTTAAATATGTCCTGCCACTCACT
>NW_006794342.1:0-267 GCF_000442215.2 Lipotes vexillifer | reverse complement strand
CCCAAGCCATGGAAGAACCCTCTTTAGCTAGAGGAAACTCACTTTCTCTGCAGAGCCAGGCCTACTGTGGCTAGAGTTCTGTCACCAGCACTGAATTTCACATACCGTCAAGGCAACATGAAGGGAGCCTTCAAAATAGGAAAGCAAGGCTAGTTCCATCAGGCCCCCATTTCCATGGGCACACGCAGCATTCATCCCTGTGCCTTCTAACAAGTCAAAAGAGACACAGATGACACACTGGTTCCTTCCCTGAATCAGCTTCTCCAA
>NW_006794341.1:0-212 GCF_000442215.2 Lipotes vexillifer | reverse complement strand
AAAAAAAAAAAAAACAAAATTAAGCTAGGGGTAAGGATTAGGGTTTAGGGTAAGGTTTAGGGTTAGGATACGGGTTAGGATTATCATACGGTTTGGAGTATTGTTTAGGGTTAGGGTTAGGGTTATGGTATGGGTTAGTGTTAGGGTACAGTTTAGGGTATGGCTATGGTTTAGTGTTAGGGTACAGGTTAAGGTATGGGTTAGTGTTAGGG
>NW_006794339.1:0-233 GCF_000442215.2 Lipotes vexillifer | reverse complement strand
TCTGTTTTTGTGCCAGTACCATGCTGTCTTGATTACTGTAGCTTTGTGGTATAGTTTGAAGTCTGGGAGCCTGATTTCTCCAACTCCATTTCTCTTTCTCAAGATTGCTTTGGCTACTCGGAGTCTTTTGTGTTTTCATACGAATTGTAAGATTTTTTGTTCTAATTCTCTGAAAAATGCCATTGGTAGTTTGATAGGGATTGCATTGAATCTGTATATTGCTTTGGGTAGTA
>NW_006794338.1:0-241 GCF_000442215.2 Lipotes vexillifer | reverse complement strand
GGCGGAAGAGTAAGACGCAGAGATCACCTTCCTCCCCACAGATACATCAGAAGTACATCTACATGTGGAACAACTCCTATAGAACACCCACTGAATGCTGGCAGAAGACCTCAGACCTCCCAAAAGGCTCTTGGTGCTGCAGCCAGGAGTCAGTGCTGTGCCTCTGAGGTGGAAGAGTCAACTTCAGGACACTGGTCCACAAGAGACCTCCCAGCTCCACGTAATATCAAATGGAGAAAAT
>NW_006794337.1:0-1077 GCF_000442215.2 Lipotes vexillifer | reverse complement strand
GCCTGCACATCCGGAGCCTGTGCTCCGCAACGGGAGAGGCCACAACAGTGAGAGGCCCGTGTATCACAAACAAACAAACAAACAAACAAAACAACAGACACACTAGAGCAATGGAACAGAATTGAGCCCAGAAATAAATGCACGCATATATGGTTAACTGATATTTGACAAGGTAACCAAGAATACTCAATGAGGAAAAGACAGTCTCTTTGATAAATGGTGCTGGGAAATGGTTTTCATGTGCAAAAGAATAAAACTGGCTTCCTGTTTTACACCACTCATAAAACTTAACTCAAAATGGATTAAAGCCGTAAATGTAAGACCTGAAACCATAAAATTCCTAGAAGAAAACATAGGGAAAAGTCTCCTTGACACTGGTCTTGGCAATGATTTTTTGGGGATGATACCAAAAGCAAAGGTAACAGAAGCAACAATCAACAAGTGGGACTACATCAAAGTAAAAAGCTTCTGCATCGCAAAAGAAAAAAATCAACAAAATGAAAAGGCAGTCTACAGAACAAGAGAAAATGTTTGCAAATCATATATCTGATAAGAAATTAATACCCAAAGTATGTAAGAAACTCATAGAACTCAACAACAAAAAGACAACCTGATTAAAAAATGGGCAGAGACGCTGAATAGACATTTTTCCAAAGAAGACACAAATGGCTAACAGGTACATGAAAAGGTGCTCAACATCACTAATCATCAGACAAATGCCACAGTGAGATATAACCTCACACCTGTCAGAATGGCTATTATCAAAAAGGCAAGAAATAACAAGTGTTGGAGAGCATGTGGAGAAAAGAGAACCCTGTGAACTGTTGCTGGAAATGTAAATCGGTGCAGCCAGTATGCAAAACAGTATGGAGGTTCCTCAAAAAATTAAAAACAGAAGTATCACATAATCCAGCAATTCTAACTCTGGGTGTTTATCCAAAGGAAATGAACTATCTCCAAAAGATACATGCAGCCCCATGTTTGCTGCAGTATTATTTACAAAAGCCAAGACATGGAAACAACCTATGCATCCACTGACAAATGAATGAAGAAAATGTGGTGTGTGTGTGTGTGTGT
>NW_006794336.1:0-221 GCF_000442215.2 Lipotes vexillifer | reverse complement strand
CACGACCCCGTGTCCCCTGCATCGGCAGGCGGACCCCCAACCACTGAGCCACCAGGGAAGCCCTCGGTTTTGCTTTTTTATCCCGTACGTCCATCTCCTTTAACTGGTGTAGAGCTGACCCTTGAACACTGTGGATGTTCATCCACCTATTGCTTATCGTCATCCCTCTGTATCCAAGGTTCCTCCTCATCCGGGGGGTCAACCAAGGCAAGGCCCTCTAA
>NW_006794334.1:0-933 GCF_000442215.2 Lipotes vexillifer | reverse complement strand
AGGATGGCGGCCAGCTCCCAAGAAAGCGAGGGGAGAAAAGGAGCTCAGGGCCACTGTAAATCAAAAAACTGCGGAGTTATAAATGACAGCTTTCATCCAAATATATATTGAAGTAAGGCTGCGAGGAGAACTTGAATGTGAGGCAGAATTGCAGGAAACCGATTTCAGGAGGTGGTTTGGAATTGCATTTAAAGCCTATGAAAATAGGCAGAACGCCGACCAGGATGCCCTTGGCCAAGAAGGGAGTATGCGTTTTTTCCTGAATATATTCAGGAAAAAACGCATACGCCCTTTTTGGCCAACCAAGCAAGCTTGCAATGGAAATCTGCGCTACAATGAACTCTCACCTCCCCCCCAGTCAAAAAGGCCATCTGAAAAAAGTGTAAAATCCAGAAAGGCAGGACAGGCCAGGGATAACAGGGAGCATTGCTATGCTGATGGGCGGGATGTAAATTGCCAACAGCCAGCCTGGAGAAACGTATGGTATTTCCTGAAACATCGAAAAAACAAGGTACATAGCCTCAGGCACTAGGCTTAGGGAAACAGAAATAAAAAAGACAGAGCCACCCCAAAGTTTGGGGTTGCCCTCTTTACAGGAACCTTGTCCACGGTACAAGTTAAATACCCATGGAAGGACAAAATGGATCGCCAAGTTGTGGCACTTATGTGCCATGGAATATCAGTCAGCAATGAAATCCATGTCATCAGGCCCGTAGCATCTTACTGAGAGGATTTAGGTACGATGATTCCAAGTTAAATAAGTCACACGGGAAAAGAAACGTCATACGGTATCACTAATACACGGATGGTATTTTTCTACAAATGGAAGGAATTACAAAACAGAAGACTCTCATTTAGAAATAAAACTTATGCTTGCATAAGGGGAAAGCTGAGTGGGGGTGCTGCATAAAATCAGAGATTGAAATCAGCACA
>NW_006794333.1:0-4262 GCF_000442215.2 Lipotes vexillifer | reverse complement strand
TTCACTTTGTTATAAAGCAGAAACTGACACACCATTGTAAAGCAATTATACCCCAATAAAGATTAAAAAAAAAAAACAAACAGAAAAAAAACCCAAAAAGCTCCCTTCTGGGCTTCAGGCTGCATCCGGGTTCCAGGGAGAGGCCAAGGAGCTGGGCTGCCAGATGCACCTGCTGAGTTTAAAGTCCCCCACTGGGGAGCGTTTCCTTGGCTACCTTGGATGCCTGGCACCTGCAGGGTGCCCAGAGGCCCCGATACTGTGGGGACGAACTCCCTGGGTGCCTGCTATCAGCCCGGGGGACTTCCAAGGCCCTCTGTGCTGACCCACCGTGGGGGCTCCCTTGGCAGTGGGCTCCCAATGGAGCAAAGGGCCCCATGGGGCTCAGAGACCCAGATCAGCATTTTAAAGAAAGGTCAGCCAGAAGGGATTTCTGAGACCTGCTGGGAACAGAGGGGATGATGGCCAGGGAAGTTCACCAGCCCCAGGCCCCCAGCAGGCCCATCTGCTGCCCAGGTGGCATTTGAGAGGGCAGGAAAGGCACAGATAAGAACGGGGGAGAGTTGGACTCCAACTTCAGCTCAGTCACTGGTGAGCAAAGATTTGGGCAGGTTATATAATATTTCCAAGCCTCACTTTCCTCCCTTTCAAAAGAGAAAGTCAGAGAAAATGATCTCTAGAGTCCTTCCAGCTCTAGAGTTAGGATGGTCCCAGGAGGGGCTGAGGGCTGGTTGACCACGAGGCTGACGTTGTCCACTGACCCCAGGGAGGCTTTGGAACAATTACCAGCTCTGTGTGTGGCTCTGGATGAGGAGGGTACATAACCTATTTGAGCCTCAGTTTCTACCTCTGTATAGTGAGGGTAATACCTACTTATGGGATCCTGTTAGAATTAAACCAAGAAGGAAAACACAGCATTTCTCGAAGGATGAGCTGTGTGGCCCCAGGTGGTATACGGGCTGACTTTAGCTCATCCTGCATCCTGGCACTCAATGACAAAGTCAAGCCCTGCTCCATCCTTTCTCAAACCCAGTTGTCACGGAGACAGTTGGAGTGACTGCAACACATCGATATCACTCGCCAGTTTCTCCGTTTAGCAAAGGGAGTCCAGGCCTCAGGGTAAGGGCTGGCTGTTGACAACATCAAGTTCTGACTTGATAACATCGTTTTTATTTATTATGTCTGTTTTTACACTTTCCGTCTATTTCTTATTTATTTCTATGTTTGTATTTTATCTTATTTATTTTAATTTTATTTCTTATTATTTATTTACCTTCTGTGCATAGCAATGCTGGTTTTCCACGAAGGTAGCGTTATAGAATATCCTTTCGATATAAATTTGAGTAAGTAAAAGCAATCAATTGGAGACAAATATTAAGTAACAGTACAGGCAGCATGATGATATGGTAAAAGTTGTGAAGGCGATATAAAGAATTGGGGGAAATGTTTGCATTAAATCTGGGGACATGTCAAGTGCTTCCTATGGTACCTGACCTCTTTAGTGGGTAATCATGACTATTCCTGCCCTTGAAGGAAGGGCATGTACTGCCACCTGCCATTTCTCTTCCTGTCACCTCAGCCCCCAGGTAGTGCTGATGACACCGTCTCCCCAGAGTGAGCCTTCTGGGCGTTGCAGTGTGGGGATAAATCCTGTTCAGTCTTTAGATTGGTTCTGATTCAAATGGTCTCCCCCACTGAGTTTAATGGGAAGTCATTTCAATGGGTCACCAGATTATGAACCATTGAATTTCTACACTAATGATAAAGGGGTTGGAATTCCCACTTGAGCCATTGTACTTTAACCGGAACGTGTATTACCTCATGAAGTAAATGCCACTTGTGCATATCAGCCAGTATGTCTCAGTATAGTGTCACCAAGACAGATCTTGACAGGAGAGTCAGGAGCAAGTGAAATCAAAAGCTGTTAAGTCCATGACTATCCATCACCCAGGGAGTTCCCAGAATGGTTAGGACAACGTGTGCGTTACTTTGTTGAGCTCACAGCTTTCAATTTTGTTACAAGGAGGGAAGAACAAAATGAGATTTACAGATAAGCAAAGAGATGTTTCTGTAAGCCTGCAATCCAGCACAGCGACCTGCAGGGAATGCATTTAGCACAGCATCCTGGGGGTCCCTGGGGCTTTCTGAATGCAAAGACTCAGCCACGTGCTCCGGGTTATCTGCCTCTAACAGTCTGCTCTGTCCCAGCTGCATAGTGCAAGGGATGCATACTTTTTGCATAGTGCATACTTTCTAGAAGTATCTAAAGTATCCAAAGTTTGTGCTTATATAAGCCTATGTCAGAGGCCCCCAGGGAGGAAGAGCTGGTGGGGCACTCAGCGGATGCCGCCAAACAGCTTCAGCACCTGGAGAAACCAGAGGTCACTGCTCTCTGTGTTTGGACTTGTAGGCACTGGCACAGCGCCCTCTCTGGATTAGTAGGACAACCGTGCAGAATTCCCCTTGGTGGCAGACTCAAGGACTCAGCTTGAAACATGGCCGCTCCTTCCATAAAGACTTGTAATGAACTTTCCTCTTGAACTCAGCCACCAGTTTTTGGAGCTGTGTTTCCTCAATGGCTTATTCTTCTGAGACTCCCAGGATATTGCTGGATTGGAATTTTGTCTTATTTTGTTTGTTTTCGCAAAAATATTGCAAAAGCAGAATTTCTTGGTTTCACACAGGTAGCCTTAACTCTCATTAAAATACCGTGGTCTATAATTTGTTAAGCCATTAAATTATTATCTCATCTTTGGGCAGCAGGAAGCTTGGCAACTGTGGGATAGATACTAAAGTTAAAGAAGGGATGTGACTTCAAGGGGGGCCAATTGTCAGTGTGAAACAAAGTGATTCTGCTCTGGATAAAGTTACGCCAAAAGCAGACACCAACAGTATAAGTCAAAATTAGAAGTCAGTGAAACCCACAGAGACGTCTGACTTTTGACTCATCTCTCCTTATTCTCAAGAGGGTTTGTAAGTGGGAAGGATGGCCTCAGCGTTGTCCTGTTTTGCAAAAGTGGCAAGAGCTTCTAGGCAGAGGCAGGATTAAACCCCTTGATTCATCTGCACAGTCCATCCCATTTATTTATTTATTTTTTTCTTTTCTTATTTTTTTCTTTTGGCTGCACCGCACAGCATGCGGGATCTTAGTTCCCTGACCAGGGATCGAACCCATGTCCCCTCCAGTGGAAGCACAGTCTTAACTACAGGACCTCCAGGGAAGTCCCTCCATCCCTTTTATAATGTAGTCAGTCGAGTACCTTGGAGCACGAGGGATGAAGAGTCGAGCTCTAGACTGCCCAGATCTTGAACCAGAGCTTTCGCAAAGATCAAATCAGGGACCTTCTAAGAAAAGGATGAGAAAGTCTATTGGTCTGGGAGTCAGAAGAACCAGTGAGGAGTAGCGAGGAGAACCTCTTTCCTTTGGTGCCTTCTTTTCCCACCGTGAAAACAGGTGGATGAATTTTTGCCCTGCCTACCTCCCAGAGGCAAGGTCCACAGTACCGATGTCCTGATGGGGTGACATTGCTCACAGAGATGAAAGGGAGGCGGGAATTTCCAGAAGTCTGATGGGATGGAAGTGGAAGACGAATTCTAAGCAGGGCATGGTCCATGAGTCGGGCCTACTTTGACCCAGCCATGGATGTATCAGTAGTTTAGGGAAATGAAGGCTACATTCTTTCAGTTTGTATCTTGGCTGGCATTGGGAACAATGACTGAGAAAGATGTGGTGGGACCACAGACACTATTTTCCCCAGAACCGTTGGCTTTCATGTGTGAGAAAAGGGGAGAATTTTCTGTGGGTGCCATGTCCTGGCTCCGAAATTCTTCGCTCGGAATTGGCTGCTATGAGGTCCCTGATATAGGGCAAGGCTGGGGAGTAGCCCACAGGCAGGTTGGCTTGGACATGCACCCTCTCTAGAAGACGCGTGCTGGGGCTAGGAATAAGAATGTCTGTGGAAATCTTCAGGGCATCTTTTTGACTAGTATAAATCACTGACACAGGTTTGGGACTTATTTAATAAGTTTTGGAATAAGCTAAGTGTCAGCAGTACGCCATCTAATAGAATGTTATTCAATTATTATTATTATTATTTATTTTTTTTTTTTAAGGTACGCGGGCCTCTCACTGTCGTGGCCTCTCCCATTGCGGGGCACAGGCTCCGGACACACAGGCTCAGCGGCCATGGCTCATGGGCCCGGCCGCTCTGCGGCATGTGGGATCTTCCCGGACCCGGGCATGAACCCGTGTCCCCTGCATCGGC
>NW_006794332.1:2795313-2841466 GCF_000442215.2 Lipotes vexillifer | reverse complement strand
GCTGCTCCGCGGCATGTGGGATCCTCCCAGACCGGGGCACGAACCCATGTCCCCTGCATCGGCGGGTGGACTCTCAACCACTGCGCCACCAGGGAATCCCCTCAGACTTCTTTAAATACCAGATAAATAACCCAATTTCTTTGAGGTCATTTTCCGTAAACAGACTTGAATTAAGGGCTGTTATGAGTCCATGAGGCCAAACTATAAAGGATGTTAAAATATTACTGGAGTAGATTACAAACATGGCAGTAGCAACTTCCTTGGTGGTCTAGTGGTTAAGACTCCGTGCTTCCACTGCAGGGGTGGGGAGCGCCTGTTCTATCCCTGGTCAGGGAACTAAGATCCCACATGCTGCATGGTGAGGCCAAAAATAAATAAATAAATAAAAGCCACCATTATGGGACTTCTGTGGTGGTCCAGTGGTTGAGACTCCACACTCCCACTGCAGGGGGTGTTGGTTTGATCCCTGGTTGGGGAGCTAAGATCCCATATGCTGCATGACGTGGCCAAAAAAATTAAAAGAAGCATGGCAGTAGTTAGCTCAGTTTTCCATAATGTGGCAAAGAATATAGATTTGAAGGGGAAACCAAATTATTTGCCTAAGATACCCATATGCCTATCTGGCTCTGTCAGTTTCTCAAGCTGTCTAATAGCTCATCAACACTGATGCTCCTTGCCTAAAATTGTCTGGGAGCACAGTGTGATGGTGTGGGAGAATGGAAAGATCACTAGGCAGAGGGTCAAGAGGCATAAGCTGTGGGTTTAACTGTGGAGTTTGCCTTAGTTGTCTCTGTAAATTCTAAATTTGGGGAAAAGGAGTAGAGGAAAGCCACAGTTGCTCTCTGTCTATAGTAGCTCAGGATCTAGGCAGGTTAGAACTAACACACTAGTGTCTTCAGCCCGTTCTGCTTTGGGAAGCTAATGATGGTATCCAAGCATGGAGACGTTCCTATATGCAAAACACTGTGTCAGGATTTTAAAATATTTATTTATTTATTTAAAATTGGAACATAGTTGCTTTACAATGTTGTGTTAGTTTCTGTTGTACAACGAAGTAAATCATCTATATGTATACATATATCCCCTCCCTTTTGGACCTCCCTTCCCCCCATCTAGGTCATCACAGAGCACCGAGCTGAGCTCCCTGTGCTATACAGCAGGTTCCCACTAGCTATCTATTCCTGACAGCTGTCCAAGGTAGATTATGTCATTCATATTTCACAGGTCAAGAAGCTGTCTCACAGGTTAAAAATTTGCCCAAAGTCAAATGGCTAGTAATAGAAAAATCTAAATTCAAATCCCAGTCCTATGTAACTCCAAAACTCATGCTTTTTCTTTCTCCAAGAGAAGCTTAGAATCTATATAAAATCTGTTATTCATTTTTGTATCCTACTGTCTGACTCAATATCTGTCACAGAGTAAGCTAGGAGGAAAGATTAGTGAAGGAAACAATGTGAATAAAGGCACGAGGTATGAAAGCTCAGGTATATTCCACTTAATAATATGTAGTCCAGTGGTTTGAACATAGAATATTTGAAAGAGATTATATCATGTCATTTTGAAAGTTAGATTGAGGTGGGATCATGAAACCCTTTGATGATTAGGTCAAAGGATTTTAGATATTTTCAGTAGTCATTGTGAAGCCCCTGAAGTTTTTTGAGCATTGAAGTGGCAGGAGCACAGTTGTGCTGTAGGAATATTAATTTTGGTAATAGTGGATAGAATGAATTGGGGGTTCAGAGATTAAAGGCAAGGAGACCAGCTAGGTGTTTGCAACAAATTAGGAGAGAGGGCTTGAGAATCCAAACTTTGGGATGGATTAGAGTGGAATTGGAAAAGGGGATATACTTTTGATAAATATTTTGCTATTATACTTTAAGTTAGCAATACCTTGATATGATGGCAGGGAAAGAAGGATCACTTTGAAATTTAAAGCTTAAAAGATTGGGAGAATGACAACATGCCAACCACAAGGGAAAAAGTCAAGGGGTGGAACCATTTTTCCCAAGTTAGGGAAAAATGAGTTTAGTTTGCAGGGTTGTTGAGTTGGAGGTGCAAAGGAGATCATTGGCAGAGCCTGGAAATGCATGATTGGACTTTGGAGAAAGGTCAAGGATTGATAAAGAAATTTGAGAGGCACCCACATAGAAAACCAGCAAAAGGAAAAAATCACTACTAGAGGTCAGCCTATATATGAATGAATGGTACAGCCTACATGGAATACGGTGTTAATTGTTAGTTCCTAACAAGGACTGCCTCTCTATTCCTTGTGACAGATGGGTCTAGTGATGGAGAATTCTGTACCATACTGTTCTTTCCATCTGGTCTAGGAATACTGGGTGAGCTCTCTGAAGACATTTGTTAAGAATTGATAACTAAATTCAAGGGAGATGAATCCTGTTTTTCCTTCTCCTCGTCAGTTTCTCCACCTTTACATTGTCTTTCTTTCACTCCCCTTCTACCCTACTAGTTTCTGTATTCTCACACTTATTTATTCAGTACAAATTTTTGGTGGTATGGTGTAAGAGAAAAATAGAATGGATTGCAGCATTTGGATGTTGAGTGGGAAGATGAAAGCAGTGCATGAGAATAATATATTATTCTGTATTAAAGATCCTAGCATTTCCCCACACTTGAATTGTACTTTGTATCTTTGATAACTGAACGGCATTCATAGTATCTAGTTGCATTAAGAGACATATGAACAAGCTGGACTAGACAGCATCATAGAAAACATGAGACAATTTTTAGGACATGTTTGCTTTGGCAGAATAATAGCACATTTGTTCAGGTGACTATTAGAGAGACAAAAATAAAAATATTTAAAAACATAGGAGCTGGGTTTTTTAGCTGTCGTAAGTCTACCTTTGTGTTTTTCTTTATTGTTATCATGTAAATAAGACAGATGTTCTGCTTTAAATGTTGCCTTAGAAAAAAATTCAGTGCTGATTTTGACTATTGGAGAGTCTTTCATGTTTTTCCACTCTGAAACTTGCTCTGTGCTTTCTTTTTTAAAAAAATAATCCGTTTACAAATACGGTCCTGAAATGCTTTGTTTCCTTTTTTATGCATAAGAGCATGCTCATTGGAACCATATTGTGTGTGAAGATAGTCACTTGTTCCATTTTGTGCACCCGATGGTGAGCAGAAAATCTTTTTAACCTCTTTCTTTGTAAAAATGATTTATACAACACCACTTCAGAATTCAGTGTTAACAGTAAAATTACTTCTAGAGCTATTACAATGAAGAATAAGAGAAAACCCACTATGTTAAAAGTGAATAATGCGTTTATTTTCATCTTGGCTCCACTCCCCACCAGCTTCTTATTTGGCTACTGAAAGGGATGCAGTAAGATTCCCCAAAAGTGTTAATTCTTTTTCTGGAGCTGGTCCAGTAGCATGTCAAAAGAATTTTGAAAAGAACATTCGCTTATGTTTAACAGCTTTAGAATACATAATAGGATGTATTAATATGCTTTTAAAAGGAGCGTGGGTAGATCTTGAAGAACATAAAAGAAGTGTGTGAACTGCTTTATTGTTGTTCATGATTAAAATTGTTTGCATGTGAACAGATTTAATTGTTTACAAAATCTGTATAATACTATGAAGAGAATGGGATGATGGGGGAGGGAGACATAAAAGCTTTTAGCCTGATTATGATTCATAGATGTTCCTCTAATAAATAGCTTTCCCTGTATAATCTGAGAGAATAATAGCAATGAAAACAATTCGCTACTTATAGACAACTAAAAATAATTCTATTGATTCTATATTTTTAATTGCATGTTAATCTGGATCAGGAGAGTAACAAGACTCTTTAGAAAATGAATAAGGTGTCTACAGATTCTTTAGGAGGATCAGTAACAGGGTAACTAGATATCCTTTTTTTAAAGAAATTGCCCTTCTTAAAAATTTGATTTACTCTCCAAAGGAATTTTTCTTCTTTTATTTTAAGTGGTTATATGAAAAGAATAGGAAAGATATAACTATCTTTTTTTTTTTGGGTGGGGGGTGCCTCAGCACAAAGTTGAGTTTATTATATTCCTCAGTTCTTGGTACAATCAATATCAGCATTCTCTCTCTCTTTTAAAATTTTATTGTTATTTTACTGTTTATAACTTAATACTCAACTTATGTTTCCAATTCCTTTTATAGGTTTTCACTTTACGTTGGTCAGATGTGTATGGGTGGGTCTTTAAAAATAGGTAGAGTTGCATTGTTCAGGGTATGTGCCTAACTGCTGTGGTAGTCTGATCGCTCTAATCTCTAGTCTCACACACTTTTAAACCATTCTCCAAGTGTCCTCCAGAGGGATGTTTCTAAAATATAAATTTGATCATGTCAGTTGACTACTTAAGATTCTTGACAGACTTTCCCTTTCTTTAAGAGACTCTTCATAAGTTAAATCCTTGTTGTTCCTCCCAACCATCTCTTATCAAACTCCCCACCTTCTTCACTAAACTTATTACATTTTTGCTGAAGATCCCATGATGGTTCATGACCCTGGCCTTTGCACAAAGTCTTCCTTCTGTTTGTATAATCTGTCACCAACCTTATACCTCCCTCTACTCTACCTGGAAAATCGTTTTCTTTGTCTTCATGACACAACTCAAATGCTCATCTTCTTTTATTATGAGGCTTCCTCCAGACTTTTGTAGGCTGATTTGGTCTCTATCATTTGCCTTTGTGTCTTCACTGAACCTGAAATAGAGTTTCAGGTTGAGTTTATTATATTCCTGAGTTCTTGGTACAATCAATATAGAATTTTGTCATAATACCTGTAACACTTCTTTTTTTTTTTTATTTCTATGTGTCCCTTTTCTAAGTTCTGAAATCTAAAAGAGAAAGGGAAACTCTCTTAGTCAACTTTTTAAGCCAAGTAGTGTTTCCAGATTCCCCCTGAATATTAATCTTTGGGACTCAGGAATGAGAAATTGTAGTTCTTAGGAATTCTTGAGAATTCCTGAAATCGTAAGTTGTTCCTAAAATATTTCCAGCAGTCTTTATATGCTATATTTATTATTATGAATATCTTAAAAATTTGTTTAATATATGAAAAATATTAAGTTTAGTAGTGTTTATAAAGAACCGTAACCTCCAGTGAATATTCAAACAGAAGAAAATACCAGTGAATAGTTACTGGGCTTTTCGAATTATATAACATTCAGATCTCTAGGAAAGATAAAAGTACCACAAAGAACCACATGTCACATTGCCAAAGTAAGGACTTATTTTGCTTCCAAAACCTGTTATTCCTTGAAACACTATTCATAAGATTTGTATGAAGTATATTATGCACATAAATGTATTTATATTTATTTTATTTGCAATAGTGATTCACTGTTGGCAACCAACAGGGCCATGAACATACACTTAAAATTTTTTTTTAAATTGAAGTATAGTTGATTTATAGTATTATATTTGTTTCAGTTGTACAACATAGTGATTCAATATTTTTATAGATTATACTCCATTTAAAGTATTAGAAAACAATGCTTATATTTCCCTGTGTTGTACAATATATCCTTGTTGCTTATTTATTTTATACATAGTAGTTTGTAACTCTTAATCCCTTACCCTATCTTTCCCCTACCCACTTCCTTCTCCTCACTGGTAACCACTAGTTTGTTCTTGTTCTCTATCTCTATGACTCTGTTTCTGTTCTGTTATATAATTCATTTGTTTTAGTTTTTAGGTTCCACATGTGATTGATAACATAGAGTGTTTGTCTTTCTCTATTTCGCTAAACATAATACCCTCTAGGTCTATCCATGTTATTGCAAATGTCAGAATTTCATTCTTTTCTATGGTTGAATAATTTTCCATTATATGTATATACCACCTCTTATTTATCCATTCATCTGTTGATGGACACTTGGGTTGCTTCTACATCTTAGCTGTTGTAAATAATGTTGCTGTGACAATTGGGGTGCATGTATCTTTTCAAATTAGTGTTTTCATTTTTTTTGGATATATACCCAGCAGTGGAATTGCTGGATCATATGGTAGTTCTATTTTTAGTTTCTTGAGGAACTTCCACACTGTTTTCCATAGTGGCTGCACCAACTTAAAGTCCCACTAACAGTATACTAGGGTTCCCTTTTTTCCACATCCTCGCCAACATTGGTTATTTATAGACTTTTTGATGATAGCCACTTTGACAGGTATGAGGTGATGTCTCATTGTGGTTTTGATTTGCATTTCTTTGATGACTAGTGATGTTGAGAATTTTCTCATGTGCCTGTTAGCTGTTTATCTTCTTGGGAAGAATGTTTGTTCAGGTCTTTTGCCCATTTTGGTGGGGGTGTGGGATAGTCTGTAAACAACAGAAATTTATTCTTACAGTTCTGGAGGCTAGGAAATCCAAGGTCAAGGTGCCTGCAGATTTGGTGTCTGGTGAGGACCCCTTCCTGGTCCACTGACAGACTTTTCTCCCTGTGTTCTCACACAGACAGAAAGGGTGAGGGAGCTTTCTGGGGGCACTAATCCCATTCATGAGGGCTCCACCCTTGTGATCTAATCAACTCCCAAAGGCCCCACCTCCAAATACCCTCACATTGGAGATTAGGTTTCAGTATGTGAATTTGGGGGGACACACATTATTTATTCAGTCTGTAGCAAATAGCAAGCACTTATACAATGTCTACTGTATGCCAGATTTTGTTTTAGGTAGTTTGCATGGATTCTCCAGTGTCCAGCCCTAGTGGTCAATAACTCAGTAAGTCTTGGGAGGTGCATATTGAGGTGGAGAACAGAAGGCAGAGGGATTGATGGGACTTGGTGAATGGGTTTATTTAGGAAGAAGCGTCAAAGAGCATGGTCCTGAAATGCCAGTCCGTGAACCTGTTACCACTCTCATCTAGGTGCCCTTGTGAACTTTAAACCTGGCAGCAGGGCTTCCCTGGTGGTGCAGTGGTTGAGAATCTGCCTGCCAAAGCAGGGGACATGGGTTCGAGCCCTGGTCTAGGAAGATCCCACATGCCATGGAGCAACTAAGCCCGTGCACCACAACTACTGAGCCTGAGCACCTGGAATCCGTGCTCTGCAACAAGAGAATCCACCGCAGTGAGAAGACTGCATACCGCAACAAAGAGTAGCTCCCACTTGCCACAACTAAAGAAAGCCCATGCACAGCAACAAAGACCCAATGCAGCTAAAAGTAAATAAATAAATAAATAAATTTATAAAAAATAAAAAAATAAAAAAAACTGGCAGCAGTGGGGATTCCAATGAAGGGAGGACTGGGAGGCAGAGGGCCAGAGTGGTTGGTGGAGGTGAGCTGGATCTGAGTCCCAGGCCATGTCCACCTTCTTGACCCCAACCATGAGCAGGGGGAGCGGGTGTTAGGTAGTGCCTCTTGGACCCATCTCTTTCACCGTGAGTCTTCCTGCAACTCAGGCTGGGCTTTTTATTCTCAGAATGCTTTCATGAAACTTAAATCCACTAGTAAATTTAGAGAGTAGGGAGAGGGACAGTCAGCTACATGATAAAGAGGAGGCTGCTGTCCAGGTTAGAATTTAGTCTCTGACTATGGTGTTGAAGGTGGATCTTACAGAACACATGCTCATACACAGATCAGATGCACACTCACACACAGACACACACAGACTCACATTCTTATACTCCTGCAAATCTCACACTCATACACATACTCACACAGTCACAGACCTGCACAAAACACACATATTCACACACTCATTTATACCCATGTGCTCACACATATACACACTCACAGTTCTGCCTAGTTTTTAAACTTTTTTGTTTTTTTTTGATAGGGTTGGGGTTAGGGTTGGGATTTGAGTTGTATGAGCTGTTTATATATTTTGGATATAACCCCTTATCAGACACCAAATCTGCAGGCACCTTGCTGTTGGACTTCCCAGCCTCCAGAACTGTAAGAATAAATTTCTGTTGTTTATAAATATATCCAAAATATTCTCCCATCTGTCTTCATTTTGTCAATGGTCTTCTTTGCTATGCAAGAGCTTTGAAGTTTAATTAGGTCCCATTTGCTTATTTTTGCTTTTGTTTTGCCTTAGACAGATCCAAAAAATATTGCTAAGATTTATGTCAAAGAGTGTTTTGCCTTTTTCTTCAAGGAGTGTTACAGTTTCAGGTCTTAGATTTAGGTCTTTAATTGATTTAGAGTTTATTTTTGTATATGATGTGAGAAAATGTTCAAATTTCATTCTTTTACATGTAGCTGTCATTTTCCCAGCACCACTTATTGAAGAGACTGTTTTTCCTCCATTGTGTATTCCTACCTCATTTGTTGTAGATTAATTGATCACAGGTGTCTGGGTTTATTTTTGGACTCTTTGTTCTGTTCCATTGATCTATGTATCTGTTTTTGTGCCAGTACTATGCTTTTTTGATTACCATAGCTTTGTGGTATAGTCTGAAGTCTGGGAGTGTGATACCTCCAGCTTTGTTTTTTCTCAAGATTGCGTTGGCAATTAAATTTTAGGATTTAATTGAAATCAAATAAAATCAGTTGTGTAGTTCCATATACATTTTAGGATTGTTTTTTCTAGTTCTGTGAAAAATGTTGTAGGTATTTTGACAGGGATTGCATTAAATCTGTAGATTGCTTTGGGTGGTATTTTAATAATATTCTTCCAATCCAAGAGCACAGGATATCTTTCCATTTCTTTGAATAATCTTCAGTTTATTTCATAGTGTTTTATAGTTTTCAGAGTATAGGTCTTTCACTTCCCTGGTTAAGTTTATTCCTAGGTTTTTTTTTTTTTCTTTGATGTCATTTTAACTGGGATTGTTTTCCTGCTTTCTCTTTCTGATAGTTCATTATTAGTTCATAGAAAAGCAACAGATTTATGTATATTAATCTTGTATCCTGAAACTTTACTGAATTCATTTATTTTTTCTAGTAGTTTTTTTGTGGAGAGTTTAGGGTTTTCTATATAGACTATCATGTTATCTGCAAATACTGACAGTTTTACATCTTCCTTTCCAATTTGGATGCCTTTTATTTCTTTTCTTGTCTGATTGCTGTGGCTAGGACTTCCAATACTATGTTAAATAGAAGTGGCAAGAGTGGGCATCCTTGGGGACTTCCCTGGTGGTGCAGTGGTTAAGAAGCTGCCTGCCAGTGCAGTGGACATGGGTTCAAGCCCTGCTCCAGGAAGATCCCACATGCTGTGGAGCAACTAAGGCCATGCACCACAACTACTGAGCCTGCACTCTAGAGCCCACGAGCCACAACTACTGAGTCTGCATGCCACAACTACTGAAGCCTGCACTTAAGCCTACCGCAAAAAAAAAAAAAGAGTGGGCATCCTTGTCTTGTTTCTGAATTTAGAGGAAAGGGTTTTAGCTTTTTACTGTTGAGCATGATGTTAGCTGTGGGTTTGTCATAATGGCCTTTATTATGTTGCGATGTGTTCTCTCTATACCAGCTTTTTTTTTGCGGTATGCGGGCCTCTCACTGTTGTGGCCTCTCCTGTTGCAGAGCACAGGCTCCAGACGTGCAGGCTCAGCGGCCATGGCTCACGGGCCTAGCTGCTCCGTGGCATGTGGGATCTTCCTGGACCGGGGCAAGAACCCGTGTCCCCTGCATCGGCAGGCGGACTCTCAACCACTGCGCCACCAGGGAAGCCCTCTATACCAGCTTTGATGAGCGTTTTTTTTATCATGAATGGATGTTGGATTTTGTCAAATCCTTTTTCTGCATCTGTTGAGATGATCATGTGATTTTTATTCTTTCTCTTGTTAATATGGTGTATCACATTGATTTGTGAATATTGAACCATCCTTGGATCCCTGCAATAAATCTCACTTGATCATGGTGTATGGTCCTTTTTATATATTGTTGAATTCCGTTTGCTAATATTTTGTTGAGAATTTTTTGCATCTATATTCATCAGAGATATTGGCCTGTAATTTTTTCTTTTTATAGTGTCTTTGTCTGGTTTTGGTATCAAGGGTAATGGTGGCCTCATAGAATGAATTTGGGAGTGTTTCATCCTCTGCAATTTTTTGGAATAGCTTGAGAAAGATAGTCCTGGTGGGATAATAGGAGGGCTGTGGGAAGCCTGGACTCTGCTCGTGAGTAGTGTTTACATGCTTGCTTACTCCTGATACAGGCATAGAGGATGGATTGAAACTGCACAGGTGGCTGGCTGGTTTCCCCCAACTGCCTTGCCTTGCACCCCCGCCTGAGCCAAGTGACCGCACTGACCCCACTTTATTCATAATGCAGCTCCATATCAGGATGAGGGCTGCTGCTTGCTGAAGGGAGAGCTCAGGTGTGAGGGACACTCAGACCTGAAGTGGTGTCTGAGTAGGGAAGGGGCAGCCATTTCTGGTGCTTACACAGGTAGAGCATCAGAAGCAGTCTGGTTCTCTGACTGTGGCCTGAACATGTTATAGCTAGGACTTTGCTCAAATTATTTTCAATACTGTATTTCTGCCACAGAAAACCAAGCCAACAGAGTAGTTTTCTATATTTTGATGATTTCCAGGGCTTCAAATGGTCAGGGTAGAAAAAAACTCAGTTCAGTTCCACACCAGAATAGTTTCTGGAGCTGGAAAATATAGAGGTAGAGAATGGCTATGGAGTCAGAATATTTGGTCATTGTCATGTCATGGAGAACTAAAATTTAGAGTGAAAATATAATACCCTATTGGTGCAGATTGTTTTGGAAAGTCAAAAAGGAATGAAAGGAGGGGAACATATTATTTAGTTACTCTTGTGCTCTTTAATTTTCATTATACTAATTCTTGAATTTTTATCAGATGTTTTTGATTTATTTTAGTTGTGGGGAACTTGGACTAGAGTGTATATCTGTGGCTGATTAAGAGTATGTTTAATTAGCTTCTGAAAAGGTTTTTCCCATGTGTCTTTGTCAAAAGCAATAAAACTATTAATTTTAAGCTTGTCATTAACATAGTCTTCACTAAAGAAGAGCAATCAAGCAAATTTAATCTATTCATACAAAATTAACTCTGTCCCTTGAGTCACTTAACATAATTGGGGTATTTCTTCTTTGGATTATAAAATATTTCCAGCTGTTTTGTAGGGATAAAAAAGAAAGACAAAAATGGGAATCATATATTTATAAAAACCTAGAATTATTGATATGTTTTATGTATTACAAATTTGAGTTAGATGATAGAGAATTTGGTTTATTTTGAAGTCATACATGTAAAACAAAGGCTACAGCAAGAGGATAGAACTTTCAGGTTACTACGAGATTTAAGATGTGTTAGAGACAAGAAAGAGTTTATAAAAATAAATAACTCAGAGACAATGAATGAACATTTTTGAAAAATAAACCAGTGATTTAAAATACAATTAAAATAATTATTTCAGGATGCAAGGAAAAAATACAAAGAAAGAGAGAAATGCGAGAGAAAAAGATGTACGTGATATATCTGGGGATCTAACATTCTAATCATAGATGTTCTAGAAAGGGAAAATAAGTATCAATAGATAGAGGAAACAATAATAAAAACAAAATAAAGTAACATTTCCCTGAAATGAAGACAAATTTGAATCTTTCATTGAAAGTGCAGAGAAAGTGCTGTTGACCTGAAACTAATAAACTGCTAGTTATTTCTCTAGCAAAATGAGTTTATTTGGGATCAACAAAGTATTGCAGTTTTGGGTTTACAACCACAGTGAGCTACACATGCAAGAGTCCTATATAGCTAGGAGAGGAGAACTCTTTTAAAGAGGGGAAAAGGAAGTTGGGAGGGGTATAGTGAACAAATAGGCTATTGGAGGAATTGAAATTTGGATATATAGTGGCTTTTCATTGGCTGAGCTCTTGCCAGACAAGAAGGGGAAGTGTTTCTTCTTCCTTTTGGGCTGTGCTATCATCATAGAGCATGAGAGCGTCCTCTTCTGGCCTCCTGTCTGTTTAAATTGAGGTTTCTGTTTATTAAATTTTCAGTGTTAACCAAAACTATTGAGAGAAAAAAACTACACTTAGATATATCCCAGTGGAATTTCTGAATCCTATGGACAAAGAGACACTTTGTAAAATTTTAGACTGAAAAAGCAGGTATTGTCTTTTCAGTCTAAATGGAGAAAAAATCAAATTGATATTCGTCTTCTTGTCTGTAACAGTGGATGCTAAAAGACAGTGGAGCAGTGTATTCAGAGTTCCACAGGAAAAATATTCTGGCAGTATTGTATGCATTCAACTTATAGATGTGTAGCTATTTTTTATGGTACTGTGATATCGTGACTTGTAATAAGAAATATATATATTTGGTCTTTGTCCAGTTTCTGGCACAGAGCTCCTAAAACCCTAGGAATATCTTAAGAGATAAGAGCAATAAAGGTATCTTTTGTCATATTAATGAGGTGACTTTTGGACTGCACCTAAGGATAGGGGTTGGTTGCCAGGAGACCCAACTGAGTGATTAGAGGGTTAGAACTTTGAGTCCCACCTCTGTGACCTCAGAGAAGGGGAGAGGGACTGGAGGAACCAATCTCTAATGGCCATTGATTTAATCAATCATGCTTATGTAATGAAGCCTTCATAAAAACTCCCAAAGGACTGGGTTTAGAGCAGGGGCCCCCAACCCCCAGGCCGAGGACTGTGGGCCGCACAGCAGGAGGTGAGCAGTGAGCTAGCGAGCGAAGCTTCATCTGCCGCTCCCCATTGCCCATTGCTCCCCATCGCTCACATTACTGCCTGAACCATCCCCCCAGCCCCGCCTGTGGAAAAATTGCCTTTCATGAAACCGGTCCCTGGTGCCAAAAAGGTTGGGGACCGCTGGTTTAGAGAGCTTCCAGGTTGGTGAATATGGGCGACTGGGGGAGAGTTGTGCACCTAGAGAGAGCATGGAAGTTCTGTGCCCTTTTCCCTTACCTTGCTCTATGTATCTCTTTAGCTGGCTCTTTCTGAGCTATATCCTCTTATAATAAACCAGTAATCTAGTAAGTGCAATGAGTTCTGAATCCTGTGAACTGTTCTAGCAAATTAATTGAAGCCAAGGAGGGGTTTGTAGGACCCTCTGATTTATAGCCAGCTGCCCAGAAGTCTAGGTGACAACCTAGACTTGTGATTGGCCTCCTGAGTTGGAGGGGGTCATTGGAATCTCCAGTTTGTAGCTGGTTGGTCAGAAGCACAAGTAACAACCTGGGCTTGAGATTGACATCTGAAGTGGAGGGCAGTCTTGTTGGACAGAGAGCCCTTTACCTGCGGAATATGATGCTATCTCTGGGTAGATAGTGTTAGACCTGAGTTGAATTAAGTTGAATTCTTAGATACCATGCTGGTGTCTGAGAACTGTTTGGTATTGTGTGGGAGCCCTACCCCCCACCCCCGGCCCCTACACACATTGGAATTAGTTCCAGGAACCCAAGAAAGGTACCAAGATAGACTTCTCAGACAAAATTCCTCAAGGAAGTTCTCTGGCCAAATGAAGTTGAATCAGAATAAATACCTCAAGTAGAGGTGAATCGGAATAAATATCTCAAGTAAAGGAAAGATTAATTGATATAACTGAACTAATTGAAAATTCTTATGTCATGAGGTATAAATCTTACAAAACAAATTTTTTTTTTTTTCTATTACCACTGTGTTCTGTAGAAATTCTCTTGCCTGGTGAATGAATAGCATGCTCTTTAATGACATCTAACTCTAATTCTATATGTTTTTACTTTCTTTTATTAAAATAGTCACATTCCAGCTATTAAGACTTACTCTTGCTCATTTTGTTTAAATAAACCCACAGAGAAGTACATACATAATTGTAAAATACAATGAATTATATTATGTCACATCTGTTACATGAGCATGATTGATTAAATCACTGGCCATTAGAGATTGGTTCCTCCAGCCCCCCTCCCCTTCTCTGAGGTCACAGAGGTGGGACTCAAAAGTTCTAACCCTCTAATCACTCGGTTGGGTCTCCTGGCAACCAACCCCTACCCAAAAGTCACCTCATTAATATGACAAAAGATACCTTTATTGCTCTTATCACTTAGGAAATTCCTAGGGTTTTAGGAGCTCTGTGCCAGAAACTGGACAAAGACCAAATATATATATTTCTTATTACAAGTCACGATATCCCAGTACCATAAAAAATAGCTACACATCTATAAGTTGAATGCATACAATACCGTCAGAATATTTTTCCTGTGGAACTCTGAATACACTGCTCCACTGTCTTTTAGCATCCACTGTTACACACAAGAAGGCCAATATCAATTTGACTTTTTCTCCTTTTAGACTGAAAAATCAAGAAATAGAATTTTACTAACACTCCAGAAACCCCAGTTGTGCTGTGTTCTACTTACTATACCCTCTAAGGGTAATTATTGTCTTGATTTCTAACACAGTAAATTAGCTTTCCTCATTTTGAACTTATTCAGATGGAACATACCATATGATTCTTTTATATATGACTTTTTTTGCTCAGTTTTATGTTTGTAAAACATTCATTTGTGGAGAATAATTTATTCCTTTTCATTGCTGTGTAATATTCTATTGTACTTTGTGAATATACTACAGTTTATTTCTATAATTGATGGATAGTTTTTTACTATTATGAATGGTATATGCTTGTACATGTCTTTTGGTAAATATAGGTAAGAATTCTTGAACTGCTAGTCATAGGGTGTGCATATGTGAATTTTTAAATTATTTAATTAAATACATAATTTTTATGTATTTAATTTTTAAGTAAATACTGTTAAATAACTTTTCAGTCTTTGAAAAGTTATGCTATGTTTCTGCTAGCAGCATATGAGAATTCTAGTTGCTTCACATCCTTGCTAACACTTGGTTTTCATTTTAGTCATTATGGTGGATGTAGTGGTATCTCGTTGTGGTATTAATTTGCGTTTTTCTTGATGACTAATGAAGTTGAGCAGTTCTCTGTGTGTGTGTGTATGTCTGACAAGGGTCTTGTAACCAAACACATAAAGAACTCCTAAAAATCAATTAAAAAATTTTTAATGGCACACAAACTAATACAAAGTGGACAGATATTGAACAGGCATTTCAGAAAATAGATAGCAAATACACACATTATCTTCTCTCACTCTGTTGTTTTGTCTTTTTATTGTGTTAATGGTGTCCATTGATGAAAAACAGTTTTTTTAATGTAGTCCAGTTGGTCAAGTATTTTCCTTCATGGTGCTTTTTGTCTGCTGCTTTCATGGAAATTTTTGTTTGAAGGTCATGGATATATTGTATTTTCTCTAGTAGTTTTATTGCTTTATTTTTCATATTTATATCTATAATTAATCTAGAATTCATTTTTATATATAACTTAAGGTGGGGGTTGAGATTCATTTTTTTTATTATAGATATCAAATTGACTCAGCATTATTTAATAAGAAGACCATAATTGCCTCATTGTGCTTCTGTATCACCTTTGTCATAAATCAAGGGGTCATATAGATTGGAGTCTATTTCTGGGCTCTGTTCTGTTCCATTGATCTATTTATGTCAACACCTCACTGTCTGAACTGTACTGTTTTACATTAAGTCTTGATATATGGTAGTTTAGGTCTTCAGTTTTGTTGGTCCCGTCCGTTTGAAAGCTTCATTCTCATGTTTCATTCAAAGCTTTCTCCCTTTGTATTGTGTGAAGGGGAATATGTAGACAGCACTCATACCTCTTCCCTCACCTTCCTGTTCCCTCTGCCCCTGAATCCCCTCTTCACTTTTCTAGGAGGAGGGCAAAAGGCCAAAAGATGTCTTCTTATACAATGTGACAGCCCATGGCAAGGTTTTTGACCCTTTTCTCCTTGTCATTATTCCTAAACTGGTTTGTCCACAGCTTCCCACAGGTAGATGCTGCCACACCTAGCAGGAAGCCTCAGGCTATATTCCTCTAGTGCCTTTTTACCTCCTGCTGCATTGATTGATGGTCTGCCTGTGGCTCCCAATTGCATCTACCATTTGCTACCACAATTTAGGCTCCCCTGGGTCTGGACAGAATCCATATTCCATACTTTTAGAAAATATGCTTTCTGACCAGGAACTGTTTGCCATTCCAGACCAATTTTTCCCCATCTTCTTCCTCCACTCCCACTCTGCCTCAACTCCAGAAGGTCTGGGGTAGGTCAGCAAAGAGAATGTTTAATCCTGGATAGAACTTGTCAGTTATTCCTTCTTACAGACACTCCCCAACTTTTTTCTTGGTACCCCCCACTTTAACTGAGGGAAATCAGTTAAGTGTTTTTCCCCTACACTTGGTGGAGGGGAGGAGAACAGACAGCCTCTCTACACAAAGACTACATTCCCCCAAATGTGACCATGTTATACTCCTGTTGACTTAAAGAAAAATGAACAACACAAGAGTTGTGAATTTAAGTTGTATTCAGGGAAGAGGACTATAGTCCAGGAGACAGCCTCTCAGTAGCTCTGAGAAAGTTGCTCTAAAGAGATAGGAGAGAAGCGAATATATATATGATTTGGCTAGGGACTACGTGCAGTCAAGCATACATCTTGGTAAAAGATTACTGCTAGTCACAAAGAACAGATATCTCAAGTTAATGATTTTAGTGATACTAAAGTGATACAGAAGATACTCTTCTGTGTATGGGAAGATGCAAGAATCTGGGTTCATTAAACTTCTTCCTGAGATATACATCAACTTTCTAAGGGGCTTGTCTTTTCAAAGCACAGGATGCCTCATCCTGTTTTTTATCCCGAATTCCTCTCAGGGTGCACTGTTGGTCAGCAACTACAGTGGCTAATGATTTATTCCTTATAGAACTGGTTGGTGAGCAACATTCTTTGTTTTACACTCTCAGTCCTTGTTTCTTATCTCTTAAAGACTCCTTGCAGATCTGAGGTGGAAGAATCTCATGCCAGTACCTATGCCTTTCATGAACATGGCTATCCTTGTTGTAGTCCTTGTGACTGTTGGTTACCTCAAGGCAGCAAAAGATATTAACCATATTACATATAATCTTGTTAAATAAGAAACCACGTTGAGTAGGAAACTAGAAAAACCTAAATCACTGTTGATAATATGGTTATAAAATATAACACAATTATTAGGAAATGTTTCTGAAATAAAAGTCATAAAGAGGAAATAGTAATATAGCATTAAAATTCCACATTATTTCATCAAGCCTTTGGAGTGAAGATGAGAAAAAAAAGATGCAAATTATACTTTGTTAAGGATGGACATGGTTACAATTTAATTCTTGACACCAGTAAGAAATAACAGTTTAATGTGTTTGCAAAAATGTAGAGGACTAATATAATAGAAATAAAATGATAAGGAAGAATAACTAGACAAGAATAAAGAAATGAAGAAAGCTTGAACATGAAAACAGAAAAAAGAGGAAAAAAGAACAGGATAATAAAGACATTACATAAAATTTAGTCATAGGAATAATACCAAATGTAATAGAGACACAGACGTAGAGAACAAATGTATGGACACCAAGGGGGCAAAGTGGTGGGGGTGTGATTGTGGGATGAATTGGGAGATTGGGATTGACATATATACACTAATATGTATAAAATGGATAACTAATAAGAACCTGCTGTATAAAAAATAAATAAAATTCATAAAAAATTAAAAGACAAAGCTACTTAGATTATAAAACAAAAAAAGCCAACCGTGGCTATGCTGTTTTCAAGAGATATAGCCAAGATAAAATGATAGAAATAGAAGGAAAATAAATGGATAGTCAAAACTATACCAGTTATATATAAACAAAGAGAAAGCTGAGCTGGCAATATTAATAACAGACAAAATATATTTTAAGATAGAGACCATTATATGGAATTAAACCAATTTTTTGGTAATACATAATTTATAAAGATGTATCACTCTTTTGCTCAACTGAAGAATATAACAAAATAAGCAAATTTAGAAATTCAAAGAAAGTTTGATGACAGTTCAATCACAGAGATATACTTACTATGCATGGTAACACTTCTCAGAATTTGATGATGAAGTAGAGAAACTAGGCTTATAGATGGTATGAATTATGCAGTTAATAAGCTTGAAAAATATACATCTCACCTTTAGAACCAGAGAATACACTTACTGCTTATGTAACATAAAACTACATACTAGTTTTCAAAGAAAATTTAAATAAATTATTTGAAGTTGAATAATTATGCTGTGAGTATAATGTGGTATTGGGTGGGCCAAAAAGTACCTTCGGTTTTTTAAGTAAAAATAAAAGACACATTTTTCATTTTCACCAAGAACTTTATTGAACAACGTATTCGGTCTTTTGTTCCACTACCTTCTTCCATTTTTCAGGCAACTTCATAATTCCATCTTCCCAAATTTTTTTTATCTTTTTGAGCAAAGAACTGTTCCAGGTGCCTTTTACAGTCTTCCAGGGAATTGAAATTTTCTCCATTCAGAGAATTTTGTAAAGACTGAAATAAATGGAAATCCGAAGGTGCAATGTCTGGTGAATACGGCAGATGAATCAGAACTTCCCAGCCAAGCTGTAACAGTGTTTGCCTGGTCATCAAAGAAACAGGCAGTCTTATGTTATCCTGATGGAAGATTATGCATTTTCTATTGACTAATTCTGGATGCTTTTCATCTAGTGTCGCTTTCACTTGGTCTGATTGGGAGCAGTACTTGTTGGAATTAATCGTTTGTTTTTCTGGAGGGAGCTCATAACAGAGGAGTCCCTTCCAATCCCACCATATACACAACATCACCTTCTTTGGATGAAGACCGGCCTTTGGCGTGGTTGGTGGTGGTTCACATTTCGCTTGCCCTACAATCTCTTCTATTCCACATAATTGTACAGTATCCACTTTTCGTTGCCCGTCACAATTTGTTTTAAAAATGGAGCGTTTTCATTATGTTTAAGTAGAGAATTGCATGCGGAAATATGGTTAAAAAGGTTTTTTTCGCTTAAGTTGTGTGGAACCCATAACATCAAGGTGATTCACATAAACAAGCTGGTGCAAATGGTTGTCAAGACTTGCTTTGTATATTTTGAGTATGTCAGCTATCTCCCGCGTGGTATAACGTTGATTGTCTTCAATTATTGTTTCGATTTGATCACTATCAACTTCAACTGATCTACCTGACCGTGGAGCATTGTCCAGCGAGAAATCTCCAGCACAAAACTTCACAAATCACTTTTGACATGTTCGATCTGTCACAGCGCCTTCTTACACTGCACAAATCTTTTTGTGTGTTTCAGTTGCGTTTTTACCCTTCTTGAAATAATGAAACATAATATGCCGAAAATGTTGCCTTTTTCTTCCATCTTCAATATTAAAACGTCTGCAAAAATCCACCAATTTTGATGCTGATATGACAGCTGTCACATACAATCTAACAAAATTGTTTCGAATGAAGTTAAAGACAACTAAGTATTACTAGAGGCATCTTACTGAAAAAACAGAATGAACCTTTTGGCCCACCCAATAAAACTGGAAATATATCATTAAGAGAAAATGAATCTAAACACTTAACAAATTTTAAAATGAGTACAATTTTCAGGGTAAAAGGGAAATCACAGCTGAATTACACACTGTATATGTAGCAATTGATATGAAAATATGACTTGTCAAAACCTAAGTGATGTGGACAAACCTACAGTCAGTAGAAATGTCATAACCTGTAATGCTCTTTAAAAAAAAAATTTATTTATTTTTTGGCCACGGCACAGCATGTGATATCTTACTTCCTCAACCAGGGATTGGACCTGAGCCCCCTGTGGTGTAAGCACCGAGTCTTAGCCATTGGACTGCCAGGGAAGTCCCGCTTTTAAATAAGAAAGAATAAAATTAAATGAGTTAAGCATTCAATTCAAAGAGCTAGAAAAAAAGGATATAATATAATAAATAGATGATTGAATTCTTATAGTTAAGAACAGAAAGTAATTAGAAAGTAAACAAATACATGAATAAGTAACATATTCAGTAGATGTTTGATAAAAATAAAGCTAATTGAATCTTTGAATATGACAATAAAATAGACCCACCTAGGCAAACCGAGGAAAGAAGAATAATATAGCACATTAGGAATGAAAATGGTAATAGAACTATAAATACATAAGATAGTAATAAATATAAAAATATGTGCAATTTTTTCAATAAATTAGAAAACCTAAATGGAAATAGTTGATTTCCTAGGAAAAATGTAAATTACAGAATTGATCCAAGATGAGGTTGACAGTACCGATAGATCAGTAACCATAGTAGACACTGGAAGTTTTAAGGATTTACTCCAAAAAAGTGCTAGTCCTAGATGATTTTACATATTTGTTCTTTCAAATATTCAAGTAACAGACACTTTCTATGTTAGTTGATTTATTCTGGAGATTAAAAAAAGGCAGAAAACTCTTCATTTACATAACCCTGATACCAAAACTGAAGAGACCAGAAAACTGGTGACTGATTTTACATATGAATATGGATGCAAAACCCTAAATTACAAATAGCAATCCAGGATTACATTAAAATATACCCCATAGGTAGACAAGTTTACCTTCAGGAGTGTAAAGACGGTTCTCATCAAGAATTAATTAGGGTTTGTCTGGTGGCACAGTGGTTAAGCATCTGCCTGACAATGCAGGGGACGCAGGTTCAAGCCCTGGTCCGGGAAGATCCCACATGCTGTAGAGCAACTAAGCACGTGTGCCACAACTACTGAGCCTGCGCTCTAGAGCCCATGTGCCACAACTACTGAAGCCCGCATGTCTGGAGCCCATGCTGCACAACAAGAGAAGCCACTGCAATGAGAAGCCCTGCACATTGCAACAAAAAGTAGCTCCCGTGCGTAGCAGTGAAGACCCAACACAGCTAAAAATTAAATAAATAAGTAAATAAATAAATAGATAAATTTATTTTAAAAAAAAGAATTGGGTTCCCTGGTGGTACAGTGGTTGAGAATCTGCCTGCCAATGCAGGGGACATGGGTTCAATTCGAGCCCTGGCCCAGGAAAATCCCACATGCTGCGGAGCAACTAAGCACGTGTGCCACAACTACTGAGCCTGTGCTCTAGAGCCCGCGAGCCACAACTACTGAAGCCTGCGTGCCTAGAGCCCGCACACCGCAACAAGAGAAACCACCACGCATCACAACAAAGAGTAGCGTCCTCTCGCTGCAACTAGAGAAAGCCCGTGCGCAGCAGCAAAGACCCAGTGCAGCCATAAATAAATAAATAAATAAATAAATAAAAATAATAATACTAATGTATTAAAGGAGAAAACATATACTCATTCTGAAAGACCCTAAATAAATTTAACAAATCATAAGAACATTCCTTCCTTACCCTTCCTACAGACATGATGATTACTATGTGTCAGGCACTGTACTAGCACTTTTCATGGGTCTATCTGATCTTCACAACATCCTTATGAAGTAGCTAATACTGGTATGTTCATTTTATAGATGAGGAAACTGGGGCACAGAGTGGTTACATAGTCTTCCCAAGGTCATGCAGTTAGAAATAGAATCAGTATTCGAACTTAGGCAGTTTGAATCCTGAGTGTGCTTTTTATCCACTATGCTATTTTGCTGCTTCTTGTTCATTAACAAAGTAATAAAAACTTCCTTAATATGGTGAAAATGTATCCATGAGAAGCCAACAGCAGACATCATACTAAATGGTGAAACCCTACCAGGCATGCCATTAAGTTCATCAACAAGATAAGAATTATACTCTCATTATTTTAGTGGTTCTAGCCATGCAGTTTTAAGAAAAAAAAATCCAGGATAAGGTCAGCTGATTAGCAGTGTAATTCCATCTACAACTTTAATTCTCGCTTGCCATGCAGTGTGACATATTCTCAGATTCCAGTGATTAGGACATAGACATCTTTGGGGTACCATTATTCTGCCTACCACAGTACCCTTGGAAATGTTACCTAAGAAAAGAATATGAGGATAAGAACAATTGCCACCAAAATCAGTGCTTGCATAGCAATGAGAGCTTAATCTGCCTCGTCTGTTAGTTTATTTTTCAGGAGTTATATCCAGGTGAGGAAAAGTTGAGGGCTGGAAGGAATACGTTTTACACTTAACACTAATTACAAAGTTGAAACTGGGTTGAAACAGATGCTCTAGTTTTACTCTTAGGTTTTCTTAACTATGTTTCTCTTCATGGTTGCAAATTCCTTCTCATATTATAAAATGCTATCTTGTGGTGTATACTGTATATTTAGTAGAGAGATGATAAGTTGTGTGATTATAACTCAAGGAGTTATTTCTGCTCACAGTTCACCGATTCTGATTTGCTGTGTGAATAGTTATTATTGAGAGTTATATCAAGCAATCAAGGTGCATATTATTTATTAGAAAACGTTTGGTTAGTATAATTTTGGCTATGGTGCTCCCTAATATTACTTATGTAATATTGTGCCTTTACAGTCTCTGATGTGACTATATACTGGGTCTATTACATATTTTACCTTGCTCAAACGGTAAGAAATTGTTAAAGATATTTTCTGGGACTCAATCACATGGGCATTTATTTGCTACAAAGCCAGTCTTTTCAGTTATTTTTAGAAGGCATTTAAAATTTTCAGAGTTAATCTTGTTTTTTCTTTTTTCTGAAAATAATTATATAGGACTACCCTATGTAGTGCAATAGAGTAGCCACTGTCCATGTGAGGCTATAAAGCACTTGAAATATGACTAGTCCTAATTGCAGTGTGCTATAAATGTAAAATAAACACTGATTTTGACAACAGTACAGAAAATGTAAAATACCTTAATAATTTTTATATTCCATATTGAAATGATGATGTTTGGATATACTAGGTTAAATAAAGTATACAAAAAACTAATTTCATCTCTTTTTAAAATCTTTTTAATGTGGCTACTAGAACATTTAAATTTACATGTATGGCCCACGTTATTCCAGACTTATTACACCAATATTAGATATTTCTAGCCCATGTTAATAAAATTACATCATCACTATGGAGATGAGAACTTAACTTATAGTACTCAATTGCTTGTGCACGTGTCCAGTTCATCCAAAGATGGAAGCAAACTGTTAAGATATGGATTGAAAAGAACAGGGCTTTGTTTTCATTGCTTGAAATTATATGACATGTCAGAAGACCATTTCTACATACTCTGACCCTGCTTGAGGCGTTCGATGTACATTCTGTATGTTTTCATATCTGGAGCCTTGGAGTGACCTCAAGTGTCAAGAGTCAGATAAGAATCAAGAAAAGCTGAAAGGTTTTATGTTGCTCCTGAAGAATTTGTCCCATAGGTTGGTAGAGGGTATAATGATGATCAATTTGTGGAGTAACTGTGTTTAAGTCTTGTTTGCTATACACAAGATTGTATTGACCCAAGAAACTCAGACTTACAGTTTATTTAGGTATAATCTTAAATATGTGAGAGCTTAGGGAACATAGTATTTTCATTAATGAACGTCCAGGTTATTTGGAATTTCTGTGGAAAACCTATTTTGTTTATATTTGTTGTAAAATGTACTAATCCAGTTTGATATATTAGTACAAATAGCATAACAAAGGAAATTAAATCTTTGGTAATTGGGGGTCTCATATTGTATCAGAGCATTCATTCGCAGTATGAATTCTCACATACAGAATATAAAATATAGACAAGTTAGTATAGGAGATGGAATTGAGTATATATTAGACTAAGACCAAGGATCTATATATTTCCTTTTTGGGAATAAATACGTAATAAGATTTAAAACTTTTTCAAGACATCTCTTAAAGGTATTTAGAAATTCTTGTATTTTATAAAACAGCCTTAAGTTTATCAAGGTTTTAATATAGGCCCTCTTTTTGAATTTAAATATTATCATTGAGAAACAAGAGGAGTGCAGTGCAAAAAGTTGGTATGAAGTAGAACATTAGCTCAAAGCTTGAGCTTATAAACATCAAAGTTTATTCTATTTTTAATTAACTTTTTAGTTGGAAGGTCTGAGTCTGGCTTATTTGTAATCTTTCAAGTGTGTGTGGATGTTCTATGAATATGTGGATATGTGCCTAAGGTAGTCAAATATATTTATATGTATGCTAAATTTCTATTCTGAACCTCCTTGTTTAGAAAAAGATGTATCCACATTCATTCTGTTTAGGAAAGGAGACATGCATTGGAGATTTTTTTCCCCATGCTCCTATTATAATTAATTCTTTTTTTTTTTTTTTGATAGTGGGGAACTGAGATGGTATAGGTAAATGAAATCTATAGACCTTGAATCTTACTTTTGTTATAAATATCATATCTCCCCCTACTAAATATTTATAAGGTCTAATAACATGCAGGAAATTTAAAAATAATCTGAGTTAATTTACAGTATTTTCTCATTTCTTTTCCATCCTTTGCCAGAGGTATTCCTGAGCAACATAGTGTACTAGTCACCTTTAACTAAAACTTGGCTTTCCCCAAAAGACACCAGTGCCCTCGCAGTTCTCTCTAATGGAGATATCCCATCTTCCATGCATTTCACTCATGGTAGAAATCTCAGTCATTCTTTTGTTCTTATCCTATTCACATGGATACCATCTCCCATAGGTTTTTATTTTAGACATGTCTACTTGAGTTTCCTCCCTCTTCTCTACCTCTGTATATCCACTAGTTCAGATTTGTTTCTTCCCTAGATTGTTAAAACAGACTACTAACCGGACTCCCTGCAACCAAATTGTTCACTCTCTTGACCTTCCAGCTGTCTTTAGAAAGAGCTCTCATTATAAAATACTGACCCCAGGGACTTCCCTGGTGGTCCAGTGGTTAAGAATCCTCCTTCCAATGCAGGGGATGCATGTTCGATCCCTGGTCAGGGATCTAAGATCCCCCATGCCACGGGGCAACTAAGCCCACACACTCTGGAGCCTGTGTGCCACAATGAAAGATCCCACTTGCTGCAACTAAGACTCCATGCAGGGCTTCCCTGGTGGCACAGTGGTTGAGAATCTGCCTGCCAATGCAGCGGACACGGGTTTGAGCCCTGGGCTGGCAAGATCCCACATGCCGTGGAGCAACTAGGCCCGTGAGCCACAACTACTGAGCCTGCACGTCTGGAACCTGCTCCGCAACAAGAGAGGCTGCGACAGTGAGAGGCCCGCGCACCGCGATGAAGAGTGGCCCCCGCTCGCCGCAACTAGAGAAAGCCCATGCACAGAAATGAAGACCTAACACAGCCAAAAATAAATAAATAAATAAATAAAATAATAAAAAAAAAGACTCCATGCAGCCAAATAAATATTTTAAAAAATAAAAAATATAAAAAAAATAATAAAACACCCGATCCAGAAACATGCATAGTATCTTTCTGATAACCCTCTAGGTCCACGGTGCTTATAGAATAAAGGCTAAGCTTCTTGGCATGTTATAAGGCTCTTCACAATCTGGAGCAAACCTGTCTTTTCTCCTTCATATTTTATTGGTTTTAAAAAAATTTTCCTTGAAAAATACTTGATAATTTTGACTATTCAAACAATTCAGAGGCGACTAATTATTTCTGCATGCATTTTTCTATGTTAATGCAAATGTTTAACAGCAGTATAATGGGAATAATAACAGTCTCTGTCTTATAGTTGTGTGGATGTAAATGAGTCAATGTATGTAAAGCATTTAGGATATTGACACATTCACACAATATTATGCAACTTGCTTTTTTCATTTAATATGTTTTCAAGGTCAGTACATATAGATCAAACTTGTTTTAATAGTTGCATAATATTCCATCTTGTAGATAAATTCTAATTAATTTTTCCCTTTTTGATGGGCATTCATGAGCTTTCTCTTTTTTACTATTAAAATTATACAGTAAATATTTTTGTGCCTGTAGTCTTCATATTAATACTTTTATTTCATAGGCATCTAGAGGAATTTGCAGGAAAAAGATTGTGAAATTAAGTCATTATGGGATCTATATACCACCAATTATAGACAATACTAAAAAAAAAAAAGTGATTCTAGTGCCAGAATAGAGAAATTGGTGAATACAAGAGAACCCCTAGAAACAGACCAACAGTACATACTGGCTTATCTTCAGGATATTGTCAGTTCGGTTCCAGACCACTGCAGTAAAGCATATATCGCAATAAAGCAAGTCACATGAACTGTTTTTGTTTCCCAGTGCATATAGAAGTTATGTTTACTCTATACTGTAGTCTGTTAAGTGTACAATACCATTATATTAAAAAAGCAATGTACATACCTTAATTGAAAAATTCTTTATTGCTAAAAAATCATAACCATCATCTGAGCCTTTAGCAAGTTGTAATCTTTTTGCTGGTGGAGGGTCTTACTTCTGTATTGATAGCTGCTGACTGATCTGGGTGGTGGTTGCTGAAGTTTGGGGCGGCTGTGGCAATGTCTTAAAATAAGACGACAATGAAGTTTGCCCCATCGATGAACTCTTCCTTCCATGAACGATTTCTTTGTAGCAGGGGGTGTTGTCTCATAGCATTTTACCCATACTGTAACCTCTTTCAAATTTGGAGTCAGTCCTCTCAAACCTTGTGGCTGCTTTATCAACTAAGTTTATGTGGTATTCTAAATTCTTTGTTGTCATTTCAACAGGAATAGATTCTGTCTCAAGAAACCACTTTTGTTGCTCATTCATAAGAAGCACCTCTTCATCTGTTCAAGGTATATCATGAGATGGCAGCAGTTTGGTCACATCTTTGGTTTCTACTTCTAATTCTAGTTCTCTTGCTACTTCCACCACATCTGCAGTTATTTCCTCCACTGAAGTCTTGAGCCCCTCAAAGTCAGCCGTGAGAGTTGGAATCAACTTCTTCCAAATTCCTGTTAGTATTTTGACCTCTTCCCATGAATCACAAACGTTCTTAATGTCTTTCAGAAGGGTGAATCCTTTCCAGAAGGTTTTCTTTTTTTTTTTTAACATCTTTATTGGGGTATAATTGCTTTACAATGGTGTTAGTTTCCTCTTTATAACAAAGTGAATCAGCTATACATATACATATATCCCCATATCTCCTCCCTCTTGCGTCTAAGTCAGAAAGTTTTCAATTGACTTTGCCCAGATCCATCAGAGGAATCATTATCTATGGCAGATTTAGCCTTATCAAATGTATCTTAAATAATAAGACTTGAAAGTTGAAGTTACTTCTTGATATGTGGGCTGTAGAATGGATGTTGTGTTAGCAGGTGTGAAAACAACATTAATCTTATTGTACATCTCCATCAGAGTTCTTGGGTGACCAGGTGTATTGTCATTGAGCAGTAATATTTGGAAAGGAATCTTGTTTTCTGAGCAGTTGGTCTCAACAGTGGGCTTAAAATATTCAGTAGACCATGTTGTAAACAGATGTGCTATCATCCAGGCTTTCTTGTTCCATTTATAGAACATAGAGTAGATTTAGCATAAGTCTTAAGGGCCCTAGGATCTTCAGAATGGTAAATGAGCATTGGCTTCAATTTATTTTTAATTGATTAATTAATTTTTAAAAATTGAAGTATAGTTGATTTACAGTTGGCTTGAAGTCACCAGGTGCATTAGTTCCTAACAAGAGAGTCAGCCTGTCCTTTGAAGCTTTGAAGCCAGATGTTGACTTCTCCTAGATATGAAAGTCCTAGATGGCATAGTCTTCTAAAGTAAGACTGTTTGGTCTACACTGAAAATCTGTTGTTTAGTGCAGCTACTTTCATTAGTTATTTTAGTTAGATCTTCTGGATAGCTTGCTATAGCTTCTAAATTAGCACTTGCTGCTTCATCTTGCACTTGTGTGTGTGTGTGTTGGTTTTTAAAATTTATCTATCTATCTATCTATCTATCTATCTTACTGGAATCTTAGTTCCCCAACCAGGGAACAAACCCAGGCCCCCTGTAGTGGGAGTGCAGAGTCCTAACCACTGGACTGCCAGGGAATTCCCTCATCTTGCACTTTTATGTGATGGAGATAGAGTCTTTCCTTAAATCTCATGAACCAGCCTCTGCTGGCTTCAAACTTTTCTTCTGCAGCTTTTTCACCTCCCTCTCAGCCTTCACAGAATTGAAGAGTTAGGGTCTTGCTCTGCATTAGGTTTTTGCTTAAGGGAATGTTGTGGCTCATTTGATCTTCTATCCAGACCACTAAAACTTTCTTCTTATCAGCGGTAAGCCTGTTTCACTTTTTTATCATTTATGTGTTCATTGGAGTTGCACTTTTAATTTCCTTCAAAAACTTTTCCCTTGCATTCACAATGTGGCTAACTGTTTAGTGCAACAGGCCTAGATTTTAACCTATCGTGGCTTTTGACATGTCTTCACTAAGCTTAATCATTTCTTGCTTTTGATTTAAAGTGAGAGATGTGTGATTCTTTCTTTCACTTGAACACTTAGAGGCCACTGTAGGGTTATTAATTGTCCTCATTTCAATACTGTGTCTTGGGGAAGAGGGAGGCCTCAGGAGAGGGAGAGAGGTGGAGAATGGCGGTCTGTGGAGCTGTCAGAACACGTACAAGATTCATCAAGTTCACTGTCTTATGTGGACATATTTCTTGATGCCCCAAAACAATTCATAGATCATCATAACAAATATAGTAATAAATAAGAATTTGAAATATTGTGAGAATTACTAAAATGAATTGCAGAGACATGAATTGAGCAAATGCTGTTAGAAAACAGTGAAGATAGACTTGTTCAACACAGAGTTGCAACAAATCTTCAGTTAAAAAGAAAAGCAAGTCCATTCTCTACGTCTGCGTCTTTATGCCTGCCCTGCCACTAGGACACAGTGGGGGAAGGGGAAGCTGGGACAAAGCAAGAGAGTAGCGTCGACATACATACACTACCAAATGTAAAATAGATAGCTAGTGGGAAGTTACCGCATAGTACAGGGAGATCAGCTGGATGCTTTGTGACCACCTAGAAGGGTGGGATAGGGGGGGTGGGAGAGAGGCTTAAGAGGGAGGGGATATGGGGATATATGTATACATATTGCTGATTCACTTTGTTGTACAGCAGAAACTCACACAACATTGTAAAGCAATTATACTCCAATAAAGATATAAAAAAAAATCAGTATCTGCAAAACACAGTAAATTGAAGTGCAATAAAATGGGGTATACCTGTATAAAATTTTAGTTTAAGATAAAGTTAACACTTGAAAGAAGCAGGAAGAGGAAGAACGATTCAATAAAAAATCCTGAAAAAGTGTTTTAATTATTGAGAGGGAAAAAAAGTTCAGTTCCTTACCTCATACGATTTAGCTCCCCTGCCCTCATCTGGGCCTGTTGCCTCTAATCCAGAGACTATGTGTTTTATTCATTTCAGGGGATAAATCTCCCATTCTGCTGTTTCAAGAAGAAGAAGCAATCTGAGAACCTGACTGATTTAGATTTTCAGCGAATGTTGTTGGATATTTGAATATTTCATTCCTCTTTATTGCTGAGTAGCATTCCATTGTATGAACATATCACAATTTTTTCTTTTTTTTTTTCTTTTTTTTTTTTTGCGGTACGTGGGCCTCTCACTGTTGTGGCCTCTCCTGTTGTGGAGCACAGGCTCCGGACTCAAAGGCTCAGCGGCCATGGCTCACAGGCCCAGCCGCTCCGCCGCATGTGGGATCTTCCTGGACCGGGGCATGAACCCGTGTCCCCTGCATTGGCAGGCGGACTCTCAACCACTGCGCCACCAGGGAAGCCCCATATCACAATTTTTTAAATCAATTTACCTGTTAATAGACATTTGGGTTATTTCAGTTTGGGGCTAGTATAAATAAAGCTGCTATGTATATTTATGTATAAGTCTTTGTATAGAAACATGCTGTCATTTCTGTTGATTAAATATCTAGAGTGGAATGACTGGATTGTATGGTACTTCAGTGTTTGAGAGTTGTGGTTGATTTACATCCCTGTCAACATTGGTATGTGAAGTATTAATCAGCACCATTGTAATAGATATGAGTAGTATCTCATGGTTTTAATTTGCATTTCTCTCAAGACAAATGATGTTGAGCACCTTTCCATATTCTTACTTGCCATGTGTATATCTTCTTTGTTGAAGTATCAACAAATCCTTTGCCCATTTTTTTTTTTAAGGTCATTGATTTTTTTATCTATTATGGATCAAAGAATAGAAAAGAAAATGTGATTTGCAAGATTTTTCTCCCAGTCCCCATTTCCTTTTCATTCTCTTAACAGTGTCTTTGAAGAACGGAAGCTCATAATTTTGTTAAAGTCCAATTTGTCAAATTTTCTTGTGTGGGTTGTGCTTTGGTATTAAAATCTAGAAATTTTTTTGCTTAATCCAAGGTCACAAAAATTTCCCTGTGCATTTTCTTGTAGAAGTTTTATGGTTTTAGGTTTTGCTTTTAGATCTATGATTTATTTTTAAGTGACTTTTTGTATATGGTGTGGTGAGGATATACAGTTTTGTTTTGGATATGGTATGGCCTAAGGATATCCATTTGTTCCAACACAATTTTTTGATAAGACTGTTCGTTCTTTAATGAATTGCTGTTGCACCTGTGTCAAAATCACTTGCATAGGGCTTCCCTGGTGGTGCAGTGGTTGAGAGTCCGCCTGCCGATGCAGTGGACACGGGTTCGTGCCCCGGTCCGGGGAGATCCCACATGCCGCGGAGCGGCTGGGCCCGTGAGCCATGGCCGCTGAGCCTGCGCGTCTGGAGCCTGTGCTCCGCAACGGGACAGCCCACAACAGTGAGAGGCCCGTGTACCGCAAAAAAAAAAAAAAAAAATCACTTGCATATATGTGTAGGTGGACTTTATATTCCTCTATTCTCTTCAAATAATCTACCTTTAATACCATACAATGTCTTGTTTGCTGTAGTTTTATCATAGTTTGAAATCAGGTAGTGTAAGTATCCAACTTTGTTCTTCTTTTTCAGAGTTGCTTTGGCTATCCTAGGTCCTTTGTATTTCCACATGAATTTTAGAATTAGTGAATTTCTACAAAAAAAGCTTGCTGGGATTCTGATTGCATTGTATTGAATCTAAAGATAAATCTGTGGAAAATTAACATCATAAAAATATTTAGTCTTCTGATTCATGAACTTGATATTATCTCACCATTTGTTTAGGTCCTCTTTAACTTCTCACAACAATATTTTGTAGTTTTTAGTGTACAACTTTGCACATATTTTGTCAAATTTATTCTTAAGTATTTAATATTTTTCTTGATATTGTAAATGATATTTAAAAATTTTTTGATTTCTAATTGTTCTTTGCTAGCATATAGAAATATAGTTGACTTTTACCTATTGAGTTGTTTCTTGCAAACTTGCTAAACACACTTTTTTGGTTGTGTTTTTTTTTTTTTTTGAGTAAGGTTTTCTTTCTTTTTAAACATTTTATTTTGAAATAATTTTAGATTTATGGAAGTATTATGAAGAAAGGTCAGAGAGTTCCCTATATTTTTTACACAGCTTCCCCTAATTAAACACAATTTTAATTTTAGTAGCTTTTTTTGTAGATTTCATAGGATTTTTTATGTACATGACTATGTTGTCTTCAAGTAAAGACAGATTTTCTTCTTTCTTTACAATCTGGATGTCTTTTATTTCCTTTTCTTGTCACTGCATTTCTAAATGCATTGGCTAAAATCTCTGGTACAAAATTTTTTTTTGACTGTGTACATTATAATTATTGGTGGTATATGAAAAGGTAGGGATCTCTGAGCCCCTCCCATTCTTTAAGTGGTCTGGGATTGAAACTGTATTGAGAATAGGAGATTCTCAGTGTGTTGGGGGATTGAGTTGGGGCAAGGACTCCCCAGCAGCTGAGCATATCTCTATTCCTCTCATGTTCTCGCTGTGGCTGGTGGCCCAGAGGGCTTTTACTCCTTGGAGGCCATGTGGATGATCAGTCCACTGCCCTATTACCGTAGCCAAATTCATGGTCCTACCAGGAAATGAGCTTGACAAAGTGGTTATTGAGGGCCATGCAAACCACGGTATCAAGGGTGAAAGAGTGGGTGTCACTGGTAAAGTTGCAGGAGACAGCAAGATTTTCAGTGTAGCCCAGGATGCTCTTTAATGGGCCCTCTGATGCCTGCTTCACCACCTTTTTGGTGTCATTATATTTGCAACTTTCTCCAGATGGCAAGTCAGATCTATGATCATCATACTGTTGGTGGGGACACAGAAGGCCATGCCAGTATGCTTCCTCTTCACCTCAGGGATGACTTTGCCAACAGTCTTGGCAGTACTAGTAGATGCCAAAATGATGTTTTGGGAAACCCTGTGGCTGTCACTGTATAGTTTCCCAGAGGGGCCATCAGTTTTCAGTCTTCTGGGTGGCACTGATGGCATTGACTGTGGTCATGAGTCCCTCTACGATGCCAAAGTTTTCATGGTTACCTTGGCCAGGGGTTCCAGGCAGTTGATGGTGCAGGAGACATTGCTGACAATCTTGAGGGAGTTGACATACTTCTCATGGTTTATGCCCATCACAAACATGGGGGTTTCAGCAAAAGGGGCAGAGATGATGACCCTTTTGGCTCCACCCTTCAGGCGAACCTTAGCTTACTCCAAGGTAGTGAAGACATGAGTGGACTTCACCATGTATCCAGCAGCAGCATCACCCCGTTTGACATTGGCAGGATCTCATTACTGGAAGATGGAGATGGACTTTTCATTGATGACAAGCTTCCCAGTTTCAACCTTGACTGTGCCTTCAAACTTGCCATGGGTAGAATCACATTGAAACATGTAGACCATGAAGTTGAGGTCTATGAAGGGTCATTGACGGCAACGTTTTTCACTTTGCCAGAGTTAAAAGCAGCCCTGGTGACCAGATATCTGATACAGACAAATCCATTTACTCCAGTTTTCACTATCATGTCTTAGGGATGCAGCTGGCACTGCACAGGAAAATCAGCTGTCTGTTGAATGAATAAAAGCAGAGAGCCTCCAGAAACATGTTGAGTAGAAGTGGGAAACAGACATAACTTGCCCTGTTCTTGATCTTAAGGGGAATACATTCAGTCTTTCATCATTAAGATTATGTTAGCTATAAGTTTTTTGTAGATGTCTTTTATAGGTTGATGAAATTTCCTTCTATTCCCAGTTTAGTAACAGTTTTTATTAGGAATTGATGTTGGAGTTTGGCAAGTACTATTTCCATATCTGTTGAGATAATAATGATTTTTCTGTTTTAGTTTGTTAATATAGTAATTTATGAATGTTAAAACAAATTTGCATTCCTGAAATAAACTCCATTTCATCATGGTGTAGTATTCTTTTCATATATTGTTAGATTCAACTTGCTAGAATTTCTGCTTCTGTATTCATGAGTGATATATTGATCTGTAGTTCTTTCTTGTCATATGTCTTTGCTGTCATAGAATATTAGGCAGTATTTGTGCCTCTTCAATATTTTGGAATGATTTTTGTAGAACTCATACTATTTCTTCCTTAAATATCTGGCGTAATTCCCCATTGAAGCCACCTGGACCTGGACGTTTTTTTGTGTGTGTGTGTGGGGAACGTTTTGTAACCACAAGTTCAAGTTCAGTTTCCTTAATAGATGTAGGGCTATTCAGTTTATCCTATTTTTAAAAATGAGTTTTGGTGGTTTGTGTTTTTTAAGAAAATTGCCCATTTCATCTAAGTTTTTAAATTTATTGGTATAAAGTTATTAAAAATATTCTCTTACTGTTCATATATTTAGAATATGTAGTGATATTACCTCTCTGCTCCTGATTTAGTAATTTGTATCTTCTATTTTAATCCTTATCAGTTTGCCTATAGATTTTTAAATTTTATAGAGTATTTTAAAGAATCACTTTTTGATTTCATTGATTGTCTCTATTGTTATCCTGTTTTCTTTTTCATAGGTTTCCTTTTTCACTGGTTTACTTTGGGATTAATATGCTCATCTTTTCCTGTTTCTAAAAGTGGAAGCTGAGGTCATCAATGTGGGACCTTTCTCTGATCTATCAGTGTCATTTTAATACTATAAATTTTTCTTTAGGTACTACTTTAGTTGCATCCCCAAATTTTTGATATTTTGTGTTTTCTTTCTCTTTCAGTTGTAAATACATTCCAAAATCTTTTTGATATCTTCTTTGACTTATGTGTTATTCAGTTTCTAATATGTGTGGGTATTAAAGATACCTTTCGGTGAACGATTTTTAATTTTTAGTTTAATTGGAGTCAGAGAATATAGTTTTGTGATTTGAATCTTTTATTTTTAATTTTTTTTAAACATCTTTATTGGAGTATAATTGTTTTACAATGGTGTGTTAGTTTCTGCTTTATAACAAAGTGAATCAGCTATACATATACATATGTCACAATATCTCCTCCCTCTTGCGTCTCCCTCCCACCCTCCCTATCCCACCCCTTTAGGTGGTCACAAAGCACAGAGCTGATCTCCCTGTGCTATGCGGGGGCTTCCGACCTAGCTATCTTATTACATTTGGTAGTATATATAAGTCTATGCCACTCTCTCATTTCACCCAGCACACCCTTCCCCCTCCCAGTGTCCTCAAGTCCATTCTCTATGTCTTTATTCCAGTCCTGCCCCTAGGTTCTTCAGAACCTTTTTTTTTTTTTTTTTAGATTCCATATATATGTGCTAGCATACAGTATTTGTTTTTCTGTTTCTGACTTACGTCACTCTGTATGACAGATTCTAGGTCCATCCACCTCACTACAAATAACTCAATTTCGTTTTGTTTTATGGCTGAGTAATATTCCACTGTGTATATATGCCACATCTTCTTTATCCATTCATCTGTCGATGGACACTTAGGTTGCTTCCATGTCCTAGCTATTGTAAATAGAGCTGCAGTGAACATTGTGTACATGACTCTTTTTGAATTATGGTTTTCTCAGGATATATGCCCAGTAGTGAGATTGCTGGGTCCTATGGTAGTTCTGTTTGTAGTTTTTTAAAGAACCTCCATACTGTTCTACATAGTGGCTGTACCAATTCACATTCCCACCAGCAGTGCAAGAGTGTTCCCTTTTCTCTACACCCTCTCCAGCGTTTATTGTTTCTAGATTTTTTGATGATGGCCATTCTGAATTCTGTGAGGTGATATCTCATTGTAGTTTTGATTTGCATTTCTCTAATGATTAAGGATGTTGAGCATTCTTTCATGTGTTTGTTGGCAGTCTGTATATCTTCTTTGGAGAAATGTCTATTTAGGTTTTCTGCCCATTTTTGGATTGGGTTGTTTTGTTTATATTGAGCTGCATGAGCTGCTTGTATATTTTGGAGATTAATCCTTTGTCAGTTGCTTCGTCGGCAAATATTTTCTCCCATTCTGAGGGTTTTCTTTTTGTCCTGTTTATGGTTTCCTTTGCTTTGCAAAAGCTTTTAAGTTTCATTAGGTCCCACTTGTTTATTTTTGTTTTTATTTCCATTTCTTTAGGAGGTGGGTCAAAAAGGATCTTGCTGTGATTTATGTCATAGAGTGTTCTGCCTATGTTTTCCTCTAAGAGTTTTATAGTGTCTGGCCTTACATTTAGGTCTTAATCCATTTTGAGTTTATTTTTGTGTATGGTGTTAGGGAGTGTTCTAATTTCTTTCTTTTACATGTAGCTTTCCAGTTTTCCCTGCACCACTTATTGAAGAGATTGTTTTTTCTCCATTGTATATTCTTGCCTTCTTTATCAAAAATAAGGTGACCGTAGGTGTGTGGGTTTATCTCTGGGCTTTCTATTCTGTTCCACTGATCTATATTTCTATTTATGTGCCAATACCATACTGTCTTGATTACTGTAGCTTTGTAGTATAGTCTGAAGTCCAGGAGCCTGATTCCTCCAGCTCCATTTTTCTTTCTCAAGATTGCTTTGGCTATTCGTGGTCTTTTGTGTTTCCATACATATTGTGCAATTTTTTGTTCTAGTTTTGTGAAAAATGCCATTGGTAGTTTGATAGGGATTACATTGAATCTGTAGATTGCTTTGGGTAGTATAGTCATTTTCACAATGTTGATTCTTCCAATCCAAGAACATGTTATATCTCTCCATCTGTTGATATCATCTTTAATTTCTTTCATCAGTGTCTTATAGTTTTCCACATACAGGTCTTTTGTCTCCTTAGGTGGGTTTATTCCTAGGTATTTTATTCTTTTTGTTGCAAAGGTAAATGGGAGTGTTTTCTTATTTTCTCTTTCAGATTTTTCATCATTAGTGGATAGGAATGCAAAAGATGTCTGTGCATTAATTTTGTATCCTTCTACTTTACCAAGTTCATTGATTAGCTCTAGTAGTTTTCTGGTAACATCTTTAGGATTCTCTATGTATAGTATCATGTCATCTGCAAACAGTGACAGTTTTACTTCTTCTTTTCCAATTTGGATTCCTTTTATTTCTTTTTGTTCTCTGAGTGTTGTGGCTAAAACTTCCAAAACTATGTTGAATAATAGTGGTGAGAGTAGACAACCTTGTCTTGTTCCTGATCTTAGAGGAAATGGTTTCCGTTTTTCACCATTGAGAATGATGTTGGCTGTGTGTTTCTCATGTGTGGCCTTTATTATGCTGAGGTAAGTTCCCTATGTGCCTGCTTTCTGGAGGGTTTTTATCATAAGTGGATGTTGAATTTTGTTGGAAGCTTTTTCCGCATCTATTGAGATGATCATATGGATTTCTCCTTCAATTTGTTAATATGGTTTATCACATTGGTTGATTTGCATATATTGACGAATCCTTGCATTCCTGGGATAAACCCTACTTGATCATGGTGAATGATCCTTTTAATGTGCTGTTGGATTCTGTTTGCTAGTATTTGTTGAGGATTTTTGTATCTATGTTCATCAGTGATATTGGTCTGTAGTTCTCTTTTTTGTGACATCTTTATCTGGTTTTGGTATCAGGGTGATGGTGGCCTCATAGAATGAGTTTGGGAGTGTTCCTCCCTCTGCTGTATTTTGGAAGAGTTTGAGAAGGATAGTTGTTAGGTCTTCTGTAAATGTTTGATAGAATTCACTTGTGAAGCCATCTGGTCCTGGGCTTTTGTTTCTTGGAAAATTTTTAATCACAGTCAAAATTTCTGTGCTTGTGATTGGTCTGTTTATATTTTCTGTTTATTCCTGGTTCAGTCTTGGAAGGTTGTCTTTTTCTAAGAATTTGTCCAATTCTTCCAGGTTGTCCATTTTAGTGGCATATAGTTGCTTGTAGTAATCTCTCATGATCCTTTGTATTTCTGCAGTGTCAGTTGTTACTTCTCCTTTTTCATTTCTAATTCTGATTTGAGTCTTCTTTTGTTTCTTGATGAGTCTGGTTAATGGCTTATCTTCACAGACAACCGGCTTTTAGTTTTTTTGATCTTTGCTATTGTTTTCTTCATTTATTTTTTGTTTTTGTCTAATGTGGTCTTTGTGATTTCTTTCCTTTTGCTAACTTTGGGGTTTTTTTTTGTTCTTCTCTAGTTGCTTTAGGTGTAAGGTTAGGTTGTTTATTTGAGACGTTTCTTGTTTCTTTAGGATTCTATTGCTATAAACTTCCATCTTAGAAGTGCTTTTGCTGCATCCCATAGGTCTTGGGTCATCCTGTTTTCATTGTCATTTGTTTCTAGGTATTTTTTGATTTCCTCTTTGATTTCTTCAGTGATCTCTTGGTTATTAAGTAGTGTACTGTTTAGCCTCCATGTGTTTGTGTTTTTTACAGACTTTTTTCTGTAATTGATATCTAGTCTCATAGCATTGTGGTCAGAAAAGATACTTGATATGATTTCAGTTTTCTTAAATTTACCAAGGCTTGATTTGTGACCCAAGATTTGATCTATCCTGGAGAATGTTCCATGAGCACTTGAGAAGAAAGTGTATTCTCTTGTTTTGGGATGGAATGTCCTATAAATATCAATTAAGTTCATCTTGTTTAATGTGTCATTTAAATCTTGTGTTTCCTCATTTATTTTCATTTTGGATGATCTGTCCATTGGTGACAGTGGGGTGTTAAAAGTTCCCTACTGTGATTGTGTTACTGTTGATTTCCCCATTTATGGCTGTTAGCGTTTGCCTTATGTATTGAGGTGCTCCTATGTTGGGTGCATAAATATTTACAATTGTTATGTCTTCTTCTTGGATTGATCCCTTGATCATTATGTAGTGTCCTTCTTTGTCTCTTGTAATGATCTTTATTTTAAAGTCGATTTTGTCTGATATGAGAATTGCTACTCCAGCTTTCTTGTGATTTTCATTTGCATGGAATATCTTTTTTCATCCCCTCACTTTCAGTCTGTATGTGCCCCTAGGGCTGAAGTGGGTCTCTTGTAGACAGCATATATATATAGGTCTTGTTTTTGTATCCATTCAGCCAGTCTATTTCTTTTGGTTGGAGCATTTAATCCATTTACATTTAGGATAATTATCGATATGTATGTTCCTATTACCATTACCATTTTCTTAATTTTTGTAGGTCTTTTCCTTCTCTTGTGTTTCCTGCCTAGAGAAGTTCCTTTAACATTTGTTGTAACGCTGGTTTGGTGGTGCTGAATTCTCTTAACTTTTACTTGTCTGTAAAAGTTTTAATTTCTCTGTTGAAGCTAAATGCGATCCTTGCTGTGTAGAGTAATCTTGGTTGTAGGTTTTTCCCTTTCGTCACTTTCAGTATGTACTGCCTCTCCCTTCTGGCTTGCAGAGTTTCTGCTGAAAGATCAGCTGTTAACCTTACAGGGATTCCCTTGTATGTTAATTGTTGTTTTTCCCTTGTTGCTTTTAATATATTTTCTTTGTATTTAATTTTTGATAGTCTGATTAATATGTGTCTTGGCGTGTTTCTCCTTGGTTTTATCCTGCATGGGACTCTCTGTGCTAACTGGACTTTTTGACTCTTTCGTTTCCCATATTAAGGATGTGTTCAACTGTAAAATCTTCAAATATTTTGTCAGTCCCCTTCTTTTCCTCTTCTTCTGCTGGGACCCCTATAATTGGAATGTTGGTGTGTTTAATGTTGTCCCATGGGTCTCAGATTGTCCTCCATTCTTTTCCTTCTTTTTTCTTTATTCTGCTCTGCAGTAGTTATTTCCACTATTTTATCTTCGAAGTCACTTATCTGTTCTTCTGCCTCAGTTATTCTGCTATTGATCCCTTCTACAGAATTTTTAATTTCATCTATTGTGTTGTTCATCATTGTTTGTTTGTTCTTTAGTTCTTCTACGTCCTTGTTAAAAGTTCTGGTATTTTCTCCATTCTTTTTCCAAGAATTTGGATCATCTTTACTATCATTATTCTGAATTCTTTTCCAGGTAGAATGCCTGTTACCTCTTCATTTGTTTGTTCTGGTGGGTTTTTACTTTACTCTTTCATCTGTTGTGTGTTTCTGTGTCTTCTCATTTCACTTCACTCACTGTGTTTTGGGTCTCCTTTTTGCAGGCTGCAGGTCCCTAGGTCCTGTAATTTTTGGTGTCTGCCCCCAGTGGCTAAGGTTGCTTCAGTGTGTTGTGTAGGCTTCCTGGTGGAGGGACTAGTGCCTGTGTTCTGGTGGATGTGGCTGGATCATGTCTTTCTGGTGGATAGGACTGCATCTGGTTTTGTGTTTTTGGGTGTCTATGACCTTATGATTTTAGGCAGCCTCTCTGCTAATGGATGGGGTTGTGTTCCTGTCTTGCTAGTTGTTTGGCATAGGGTTTCCAGCACTGGCTTGCTGGTCGTTGAGTGGAGCTGGGTCTTAGCCTTGAGATGGAGATCTCTGGGAGAGAGCTTTTGCCATTTGATATTACATGGAGCTGGGAGGTCTCTGGTGGACCAATGTCCTGAACTCGGCTCTCCCACATCAGAGGCTCAGCTCTGACACCCAGCCAGAGCATGAAGACCCTGTCAGCCACATGGCTCAGAAGAAAAATGAGAAAAAAAGAAAGAAAAATAAAATAAAATAAAGTTATTAAAATAAAAAATAAAAAAATTATTGAAAATTTAAAAAATTAAAAAGTAAGAAAAAAAAAGGAAGAAAAAAACAATGGACAGACAGAACCCTAGGCCGAATGGTAAAAGCAAAGCCATATAGACAAAATCATACAAAGAACCAGACACATACACACTCACAAAAAGAGAAAAAGGAAAAAAATATATATATTAAAAAAAGGAAGAGAACAACCAAATCAATAAATCTACTAATGATAATAAAGTCTAAATAGTAAAGTAAAATAAACATAAAACCAGAAACAAATTAGATGCAGAAAGCAAACCGTAAGTCTACGGTTGCTCCCAAAGTGTACTGCATCAATTTTGGGATGATTAGTTGTCTATTCAGGTAATCTACAGATGCAGGGTACATCAAATTGATTGTGGAGATATAATCTGGTACTCCTGAGGCTGCTGGTAGAAATTTCTGTTTCTCTTCTTTGTTTGTACTGCTCCTGGGGTTCAGGATTTGGCCCCGCCTCTGCGTGTAGGTCACCTGAGGGTGTCTGTTCTTCGCTCAGACAGGACGGGGTTAAAGTAGCAGCTGATTAGGGGACTCTGGCTCACTCATTTGGGGGGGTGGGAGGGGTACGGAATGTGGGGAGAACCTGCAGTGGCAGAGGCTGGTGTGATGTTGCAACAGCCTTAGGCGCGCCGTGTGTTCTCCTGGGGAAGTTGTCCCTGGATCACAGGACCCTGGCAGTGGCGGCCTGCACAGACTCTTGGGAGGGGAGGTGTGGATAGTGACCTGTGCTTGCACACAGCGTTCTTGGTGGCTGCAGCAGTAGCCTTAGCCTCTCACGCCTGTCTCTGGTGTCCACGCTGATAGCCGCGGCTCGTGCCCGTTTCTGGAGCTCATATAGGCAGTGCTTTGAATCCCCTCTCCTTGTGCGCCCCAAAACTGTGTTCTCTTGCCTCTTTGGCAGGTCCAGATTTTCCCCAGACTCCCTCCCGGCTAGCTGTGGCGCACTAGCCCCCTTCAGGCTGTGTTCACGCCGCCAACCCCAGTCCTCTCCCTGGGATCTGACCTCCGAAGCTCGAGCCTCAGCTCCCAGCTCCCGCCCGCCCCGGGTGGAGGGTGCAGACAAGCCTCTCGGGCTGGTGAGTGCTGGTCGGTACCAATCCTCTGTGTGGGAATCTCTCCGTTTTCCTCTGCATCCCTGTTGCTGCGCTCTCCTCCGTGGTTCTGAAGCTTCCCCATGCCGCCCAACCCCCGTCTTTACCAGTGAAGGGACTTCCTAGTGTGTGGAACCTTTTCCTCCTTCACAGCTCCCTCCCAGAGGGGCAGGTCCCGTCCCTAATTCTTTTGTCTCTGTTTTTTCTTTTGCCCTCCCCAGGTACGTGGGGGAGTTTCTTGCCTTTTGGGAAGTCTGAGGTTTTCTGCCAGCATTCAGTAGGTGTTCTGTAGGGGTTGTTCCATACGTAGATGTATTTTTGATGTATTTGTGGGGAGGAAGGTGATCTCCAAGTCTTAGTCCTCCGGCATCTTGAACGTCTCCCTTCTGAATCTTGTAGATTTATTGAGATTTATGATCCACAATATGGGATATATTGGTAAATGTCTTGTGTTCACTTGAAAAGAATATGTATTCAGATGTTATTGGGTAAGTGTTCTATAAATGTCAGTTATGTCAAGTTGGTTGGTAGTGTTATTTAATTCTTGTATACCCTTAATGATTTTCTGTTTACTTGTTCTTTCAGTTATTGAGAGAGACGTATTGAAATCTCCAAGTGTCAGTGGGTAGGTCTCTGTCAGTGGTGAGGGTCTCTCTTTGCAGTTGTATCAGTTTTTTGCTTCATGTATTTTGAAGTTCTGTTGTTAGAGGCAAAAAACATTTAGGATTCCCATATTCTTCAGGTAAATCGACACCTTTGTCATTCTGAAATGATTTTCTTTATGCCTTGTAATATTCTTAGCTTTGAAATCTGGTTTGTCCAATGTCAATATAGTTATTCAGCTTATTTTGATTAGTGTTAGTATGATTTTTCTGTCCTTTACTTTTTTCCTATTTGTATCTCTATATTTAAACTGAATTTCATTTAGTAAGTATATAGTTGGGTCTTACTTTCTTTAATCCAGTCTTATGATTTTTCTTTTTTAATTGGAGTGATCAGACTATTAATAATGTAATTATTGATATGGTTATTGTTATTGATATGGTTAAATCTGTCATCTAACAATTTGCTTTGTATTTGTCTTACCTATTCTTTGTTCCTCTTTTCTGCTTTTTTTTTCTTTTGCCTCTTTTGGATTTTTTTTAAAGATTTCATAGATTATTTTAAATAAGTACATTCCATTGTCTTAACACTTCTGTTTTACCTGTGGCTTATTTATTCATTAAAAATAATCCTTTATTTGATGTTTAAATTTATATAATTTAGCACACATTTATTAAATAGCTGTTGTATTCAGTACTTAGAGAAAGAGTTATTGGAGTAGGTGAATCTTGATCAGGGCTTTGGAGGAATGGTAAGGTATGATTGGTTAGAGAATCTATTGTAGGTGAGTAGAAGGGCATGATTAAAGGCACAGAGGTGGAAATTAATAGAGCAAGATGGGTGAGCTAGCAGGAGGAACAAAAGTATAAAAATTCTAAGAATGTAATAGGAGGTTGAAAATGCTTCAAGGATTGATTAAAAAAAAATTGGTAAAAACCTAACAATCTTAATGAAATTGTAAAGCATATGCACATTTTATAACTTTACTTGTTTAACTGTCACTTTTTTTATTCTCAGGAAGTAAGCTACCATTAAAGAAAAAACCACTGAATTGAAATAAGGTTAAGATCAAAATAATGTTAAATCCTTACAACTGACTAATTATATTTGGCCATTAATTTCTTCAAGACCTTTTAAATTACCAAATAAATTGTTTAACTCTTACGTAACTTGATTTTTTTTTTTTAACAGTTTTCTGTTTTAAATTGTATAATGCTCTCTCTTGGTTTTATTTACTCTTGGACAACTCTCAATGTCCTTCATATAACCTTTTTCCTGTGCTGGACCCTCCAGTATTGTTAATATCCATGGTTCTATTGTCTGTCCCATATTTTTCTTTCTTTCTTTTTTTTTCCTCACAATGTATTTTCATATAAGTTCTCTGACAGTTTCAGTGAGGGCTGGGAAGTTTTCAGATTTTGAGCTGCCTTGAACTTGGGACTGTCTACCCAAGTCAGGTTTGATTTTTTTTTTTTTTAAACCAGGGATTGATAGATTTTAATAGATTTGATAGATTTTAATTAATATCAACCTTTGAGAAAAGGTTTCACCTTGCCCCCATATACAAATTATCCACTGGGGTATTTGAGTCTGATGGCCTCCCTCTTAAAGAGTCTGATATCAGGCACTCCCTTGGTTTTACCTTCTATTTAATAATAATTTGTTCAAACAATTTGTTGAACTATGTTCTAACAAATATATTAGATGCTAGTACTATGTTCAACTACTGCTGTAAGAGCTTTGTAGGTATTGATTTATTTGATTCTCACAGCATTATAAGGTAGTACTATTATTATCATCTCTACTTTTCAGAAGAGGAATTGAATTTCAGAGAGGTTAAACACTTCATGCAGGGCTACACCCAGCAAGTAACGGAGCCAGGTGTTTGAACTCAGGTAGTCTAACTTCAGGGCCATGCTTCTAACTAGATATTTTTATAATCTTCTGGAGATCCTTACTTTTATGTAAGTATGTCTCCAAACCTGAAGTCATTGTTTGCTTTCCATCTGCACTGTCTTCCCCAAGGAAATTTGCTTCTCTTTTCACATCTTAGTTAATGTTGTCGTTTTCCTTTTGGTCATTTAGGCATTAAATTTGAGTCATTCTCAAATGATTCAGAAAGTGCTACTACTTTCTCCTTCCTTCAATTGATCCCTGCATCTTATTGATTTGTCCTTTAAATAACTGTTGAAAAAGTACATTCTGCTCATTTTCATTGTCTCAACTTAGTTAAAGTCAGTTGTGATCTCTCATTTGGAATAGCTATTCATTCTCTTCTCAGAGATGCTTGTGTGCTCTCTGATACCTTGATTATCTTAGCACTCTGTAATTGTTAGCTTATGTGTCTCTCTTCTCCGTTAGACTCTGTTCTCGTAAAGAAGGACCGTGAATTATGATTTTGTACTCTCAGTGCCTAGCTTAATATGTGACATACAATTGGTGTACAATAAATATTTTGTGAATACATGAATTAGTTTGTCATTAGATGTTAGTTTTGATGGCTTTGATAACAGTTTGTTTTTGTTTTCTTTTTTATTTTGGTCTAGTTTTGGAAAAGTGTCTTTCAATGCCTAATTTTTTCAAAAGCTGTACATAGTTTCTGTAATTGTAGTGATCAAGGATAAAATGGATTCTTTCATGTAGTTACATGTTATCTTCAGAATATATTGTATATAAAATAACTTCAAAACTGTTAGAATCTTTTTATGGTTTATGATAGTCCAAATCTTTAATTATTTTCAAGAATGAAATATGTATTATATTCTCTTAGTAGCAATGGAACAGAAAGAAGTGTTTATGTTCTTTACATATGCAAAAATAAAATTTATATAAACCACTGCCATCTCAGAATGAGTGTGTTAAAAAGGAGTAGGCAGGTGTCATAAATCTTTATTCTTGGTAAAGAATATAATCGTTGAATGTTAATTGCATCCAATATTTAAGTAATGACAGAAAGTGATAGGGAATTTTTGGGTCCAAATTTAATGCATGGCAGTGGGCCTACATTTACTAATTTCTGAAGGTAGCTATATTCCCTGATAATTTCCCTGCATCAAATAAATGAAGATATTGTTCTGAGGGGAATGCACAAAAGGTGGCAGTTGTTTTCTACATGAGTAAAATTTTCATATGCAACATGCTGCTGACTGTGGGACTATCAGGCTTCTTTTTGTTTTTCAAAGCACCATTCTGCTTAACTGTTAACTCTGTGCTTGTGCTTTATTTGCAGCATCTGGCGAGGCCCCAATGTGAACTGCACAGACAGTTCGGGTTACACTGCTTTACACCATGCAGCCTTAAATGGACATAAGTAAGTGCCACTTATTTGGACTGGAATCTTTGTGTATTTAGTTACATGTGATGAAGTTAATTATGTCTGATGGTACCTGTCTCACGTTGCCATGAGTCCCCTGGGCTTAGATGAATTTCGAGAGGCACCAGGTGTTCAATACCTGACAAGCTGAAAGTGGTAGGAATGTTGCTGAGATGATTATGTGCAGAGTGTAAGTCAAGTCAAATATCACACAGGGAAAATGGAAGAAGTGACAGAACCATGTTAGTCGTGTGTACCTTTGGTGAGGGAATGGGATACATCACTTAATGACACCTCCCTACTTTTTTGGGTGTCTTCACCAAATATGGGATTATTCACTAGGAGTGCACTCTTCAATAGAGTCTTGCTGTTATAAGGCATAGGCATTTACATGAACCACTTCAAAATCCTCAAACTAAGCTAAAATGCTTTGTCTTTGTCATTCATGGATGGTCTTTCAGGTTTTAAACTTCTTTAACCTGTTTTTCAGAAGGAAAGTGACCCTGTTCATGTGTCTCCCCTCCTATGTGTTTTTCCTTTGCTTTAATGATTCAAGTTCGTCTTTTCAGATCTGGATCATTTCATTTCACTTCAGTTTTATTAGATGTGCTAATTACTGCCTTAAAAGTGCTAGTTACCTTTTATTTTCACACTTAACATTTCTTTCATTCTGTGAATTGAGACACAAGGGACTTAGTTATACTTGATCACATTTTAAGGCCTTAAAGCTCTCATGGAAGAAACATCATTTTTGTCATTATTTATCATTATGACATTTTAATCTAACGTATTGCATAAATTGAACATTATCATTCTGTTTGAAGAATCATACAAATTATATAAAATACCATGAACTGAATGTTTCATCACTTAGATTTTTAGTATTGGAATTCCCAAATTACATTTCTTTTCATCCACTCCTGATTCTTTATTATATCAACTTATACCATCTAATTTAGAACTTTTTATTTTGCCGAGTGTTTTTCAGCTATATGCTATCCTTCTGTAGAGTGGAAAATGTGTCCAGATCCCTAACATCTGAATCTTTTAAAGGAATTACTATTTATTCTTCTTTGTACCTGAGTCATCAGGTGTGAAATCTATTAAATAAGCCCAAGCTGGCTTCTTTGGCCTTCTAAGTTGTAGATTCAGGGTGGTACCATATTTTTTAGTTCCAATGGGGAAGACAAACTATCAAATCTAATGGATAGAAGATCTTGAGCTTGACCATTTGAGCTATACAACTTTTCTTGTTCTATCTCAGCTTGGCATTATAAGTATTTCTCAAAGTAATATTGTCCCCAAATGGACATATCGCTTCTTGATTTTCAGTGAAGTTTTTTTTTTTTTTTAACATCTTTATTGGGGTATAATTGCTTTACAATGGTGTGTTAGTTTCTGCTTTATAACAGAGTGAGTCAGTTATAC
>NW_006794332.1:2782709-2795263 GCF_000442215.2 Lipotes vexillifer | reverse complement strand
GGCCTCTCACCGCTGCGGCCTCTCCCATTGCGGAGCACAGGCTCCGGACGCGCAGGCTCAGCGGCCATGGCTCACGGGCCCAGCCGCTCCGCGACATGTGGGATCCTCCCGGACCGGGTCACGAACCTGCGTCCCCTGCATCGGCAGGCGGACTCTCAACCACTGCGCCACCAGGGAAGCCCTTCAGTGAAGTTTTTAGTAAATGTTATTGGTTTCTACATGACATCCTGTGAAGTTCTAACCATTGATATATATTTCTCTGAGGCCTCTTGCATAATTCTTTTTTTCTTTTATTGTGGTACGTGGGCCTCTCACTGTTGTGGCCTCTCCCGTTGCGGAGCACAGGCTCCGGACGCGCAGGCTTAGCAGCCATGGCTCACGGGCCCAGCTGCTCCGCGGCATGTGGGATCTTCCCGGACCGGGGCACGAACTCGTGTCCCCTGCATCTGCAGGCGGACTCTCAACCACTGCGCCGCCCGGGAAGCCCTCTTGCACAATTCTTAGTTTTTATTGGCAGTATACAAAGTGAGGCTAATTTAGGTGATTGAATAGCAATCATTAAGATTATCAAAAAGAGATGAGGCTTTGACTGTATATCTTTTAAGATCTCTTTAATTGCAGATGTTCTCTGAGAATTATATATCTCTGCTTTGCTTTTATATAAAGGTCTCATTTATCTTTTCTTTTAAACTCTTTCTAGAAAGATTTTGCTTAGTGTCATTCTGTAGGCATTGGAAAAAAGCAGGAAAATTCTAATCCCATCTCTCCCTCCCTGCTAGTTATGTGACCTTGGGCCATTTCATTAACCTATTTAGGCCTCAGTTCAGTGTACTGAATACAGTGGCTGGATATTTTTTGTTGTTACTTCCAATTATAACATTTTATGATACACTGTTTTATTATTGTTTGCAGTTCAGTTATGTACTATGATGTTACAATTCTGAAATTTGGATTTTCATCTAGAGTATAAGATTTCTTGATTTTAAATTATTTAAGTTACCAAGGACTTTTAAAGTTAGAGATCATTTATTCTACCCTGCCCTCCTCACTTCTTTCATTTTATAAATGGAGAAACAAGACCATTCTGGATAAGTGACTTAGTGGCCACTTATTTATTAAGGTGGGGCTGTTTCTAGAGTCTAAGTGTTCCTACTTCCAAGTGTATGCTTTTACCAGTACTTCACATTATATCCCCTCTGTGGCTGTATGCACATCAGTTTTCTAAATTCTTGTTGGTTTTTCTCTGTCACATTATGTATTTCTTGTTCCCATTGTCAACAAGTAGTGTGTTCTCATGGAATGCTGGTTTAAATATTGGCATAAGAAAAGATATTTGACAGATAAAGAAGCGTCATAGAAGATACCTCAGAGCCAGAGGAGAATGACTTTTCTTTTCTTTGTCTTTGCTATTCTCACTTAGCATAGGTAATAAACTATTGTGTTGTATTCTTCCCAAGCAAAAGACATTTTTTTATGTCATATACATTCTTCTGTGTCAGCACAGAAACACATCATTTCTATCTTTATTCCTGCTACTGTTATGTCCATCAGCTCTAGGTTGTTTTCATAAGCATTACGATTTCTAGGCTGAAGTTCATGGAATTATAGAGCTGGAAGAAATATTACAGGGTCCTATAGTTTATTCTTTTGCTTTGGGCACAGGCTTTCCCCTTCCCTCCAATATATAATCTATGGCCTTGTGACTTCCCTGATAGTCCAGTGGCTAAGACTCCGCACTCCCAATGCAGGGGGCCCGGGTTCGATCCCTGGTCAGGGAACTAGATCCCACATGCTGCAACTAAGATCTAGCATGCCTCAACTAAAGATCCTGTGTGGCACAACTAAAAGATCTCACATGCTGCAACTGAAGATCCCACATGCCACAACGAAGGTCCCATGTGCCACAACTAAGACCCAGTGCAGAAATTAAAAAAAAACAACTATGGCCTTCATACTACAAATTAAGCCTGTATCCTCTTTATTTTGTATGTTTTATTGGGAGTTCTTATTTATCAATGTTAGTTAATCCACAAGTGGAGCAGCATTTTATACCTGAAATACATTATTTCATAATGAATAATTCATCTCCACTTAGCCAAATCAGGACACAATAGAAAATGTAATGTACTCTGGTGATTTCTGAGTCATTTGTAATTACAGATTAGAAAATTTTTACCTTCAAATGATATAAAAAACATGGTCAGTAGAACAAATTTAACTAGTGATGATTATAAATAAATTATTTCAATAGATAGGCTAGAGATTTTTCTCTTTTTCAAAATACGGAGGATTCATTGTCTCGCTCACGTATTTCTACTGCAAATTTGATTCACTTAATTCTCTTCTGAATAGCAATTAGCCAGGTTTCCTCCCTCCTTCCCTCCTTCCCTCATTCCTTCCCTTATTCCCTCCTTTCTTTTCTTCCTTCTTCATGCCTTTCTTCTTTCCCTCTCTTCCTCTGTCCTTCTTTTCTTTCTTCTTTCCTTTCCCCTGTCTTTTTAACTAATAATCTTATCATTCCCTGTAAGGTTTTACTAAACCTGTATATTCATGTTTCATTTCAATTCTCCTTCTTTTCTTAGCAACTTGCTCCTTTTTTTTTTTAAAGTTCCATCTCATTAAACTATGTTGGGTACATTGTAATTCTTGGCTACTGTTTTGGAAAATGTCAGTACTAAATTGTTATTGTATCTTTGAAATATGTATGTTATTCGATATGTACAGGGTTAAAATATTTTCTATTCTCACTTCTCATTCTTTAAATATTTAATGCTTGAATCCTAGACTCCATTATCTATAATCCAAATTGTATCTCAAATTGGATCTAGAATCCACATAGTAAGCTATCTGCTGCACTTTTGATTTGCTCAGAGTAGACTTTCTAATGAAAGAAGGGTACTTCCTCTAAAAATTTGTATAATCTAGTCCATGAAATTGCCCTTTGAGTCACCTACAAATATCTTTGGTTGATTGCTTCTTTCTTGGATAAGAATATTAACTAGTTAAACTTTGGCTTTATTCACTCTATCTGGAAATCTGTGAGAGTGAATTCAGTATATAAAGGAGCTCCAGTTAGAAAATGGAGTGTATTGTCCTAAAGGCTTTTGACCATGTTGAACACATTTGCAACTTTATTTTCATTAAGGAGAAGTAAAATCTTCAAGAAAGTGTGAAATCAAGAGGGCCTTCATGAATTTGAGAATTTCATTAGTTTGTTAATACTACATCCATATGAAGATGATTTGCATTTATTTCAAAATTCTTTGCATTACCAACAAATACAGGAGGATGGAACAAAATAAATGTCTTTGGTTAATTATAGGGAAACTTGCTGTTGAGGTAAAGAAATTTGAGTGTTGAATCTTCCCAATTAATTTAATTTTGCTCAGAACATATACTGAACTTCTTAAAAGATATTTCATATTAATCAGAAGTATTATTTATGTCTGTCAGAAAATGAAACAACTTAAACATAGTAGCAAAAATCAATACTTTTAGAATTCCTGTTTTTACCTGAACTTACATATAATAGCCTCAAGCTACAAAATGTTACAGTGATTTAAGTTGGATTATTATTAAATTTAATTTGATTTTTTTGTTTTGTTCCTGGGAAATGGAATTATTTTTCCTGTGATCTCATCAACTACATTTATTTTAGTGTTTTGGAACATTTCTTATTTATCAAATGCTGTTAAGAAAGAATACCACTTTATCTTTAAGATATAGGGATTACTTCTTTGCTTGCTATTCTGTAGACAGTGTTCATTAATATAACTTAATATTTCATGCCAGGTAACCAAGTATGGTCAAAATATTCATTTCTGGATACCTCTGGGAGATATAAGATGCAACTTAAATAAAAATTTAAACATAGGTGTTAACTAGGCTTATTATGGTGATCAGTTTGCAGTATATACATATATCAGATCATTATGTTGTATACTTGAAACTAAAGTCATGTTATATGTCAATTATATCTCAAAAAAAACCTTGATTTGGTGGGATCCTGTATTAACTACTCTTCTTGTTTAGACATTAAAGAAAGTACCTGAAATTTAATTTGCTCTTGATGAGCCTGGATGAAAAAGGCCTGTATAATACATATTGCTTGTCATATACAAGGGATATACAATCATAAGAAATTAATGACACTATATTGATTAATATTTTGCTTAAGATTCAGCAAGACTAACAGGCACTTATTTGATCAAAGATAAACTTTATATTTCACAGATATGTTTTCACTTTAGAAATCTGAGTTCAACCAGTTTATTAGCTGGTATCTCTGAACAAGAAGAAAGGCTCAACTTAAATAAAAATTTTAAAATAAATTTAAATTTAAAAATAAATTTAATAAGATATTTAATAAAATGAATAAACTTAAAAAACTGAAATAAAAATAATACTATTTATTTAGGAGCTTGGTGTTCACCAAAGATAATTTCATAAACATGAAGGTTTTTCTTTTCTGATTTAGATGATAGTAATACTATACAATACAAATGATCAGTATTAGTCAGTTTTTTCACTATATCATACATCTTCCTGATAGATAAAGAATGAATGCATATCACATACATTATTAGAAAATGTCAACAAAAATTGAGCCAAATAACAAATGAAATTCTGAATGGTTTGAGTGAGAGTAAAAGAAAATAGTATTGATGATCCCATCAAACTTTTCTTTACTCCTAGAAAGGAAATGCTTTTAGAAATTTCAGACTTTTTTTTTTGCTTAGGCTTTGAGGGATGAAATTAAAACCCTTCACATAATTGTCTTTCTTGGTATATGAATTGGGAGAAGGCTGTTTTTTTGTAGGATAGATCCTACTCGTTACATCCAGGGATTTAACTGTGCTTCTTTTGGTATTATTTTAACTTTTATTTAAATGCTGATATATTTCAGTTAAAAAAAATCACTAGAATTGTTCAGTCTTGCAGTAAACTGCTTTAAGAATAGTTTTTGATTGTGTACAGTTTTACAGTCATTTTCCTTTCTCATTTGATTCACACCAAAACTCTTTGAGACTGGCAACAATATATAATCTCTAAATTCTATTTTAACAATATCTGAAAGAGAGACAGAGGTTATTTGAATTGTCCAAGGTATCCAAGTTAGAAAGTACTAGTAGAAAGTTGGGACTTCAAACCAGATCTTCTGGTTCTCAGCTGCTTTTGTTATTCATAAGTATTGAATTCTTTTTACCACTTTGTAAGTTATTGATCTCAGAATGGATGGCCCTATATAACAACTTTTACGTGGCAGAGAGGTGAGAAGAAGCATAGAAACTGGACAAACTTCAGGTTTTCTTCTGATTTTCAGACTGTTTTTGCCAAAGGTGATTTGAAGGAAGCATTTTTACTTTTAAAGGATTTTATTTTTATTGGGGGCAACAACTAATATTTGTATAGTATTTTACTGTTATTGAGTGGCTTCTCTTTTATGTTCTCATTTACTGTTCTTACCAGTCTTGAGCAACAGGCACTATTATTATTATTTATATTATTTTCTACAGGAAAGAAAAAGAAAAATGAGACTAAATAATACTCTAGGGGTCATATCATTAGGTAGTTTGCATAGCTGGGACTTTAAATTCAAGTCATTTAAATTCAAAGCTTATAAAATAATACTGATTTTAGAAAAGAAATGTTAAAATGAGGTTTATTTTTATTTTCTCTGAAATCTTATCATTAGAAACTGCGTCAGTGATAGAATTTGTCTCATAAATGAATTTCCCTCTTAAAATCATTACTTAGCCTTGGAGGAGGAAGGTGAAAGAGTGCACAAGTATAAACAACACACATTCAAAGTATGTCCTGTGTTATGGTTAAAAGTTATTAAATTTTTTTTCAACCTTGGGCTTATACTGCAGGGTCTCTTTCCTACTGTGCTGCTTTCTCTTTTATATGTATCTTCAGTCCCTTATTCCAGTTCTCTGTAGGGATGATGTGTAAACTCCCTAAATGTCTCTTGGTAGTATGATAACTTTTTTTTGTAAACAGGGAGTTTGCTTGCACCTCAACTCTTCCTTCAGACTAAATCTCAGATACAGGTTATCTGGAAATATACCCTTTTTGAAAAAGATGAGAGGAGGTATTCTTTTAAGTTATTTGACTAAATTCATTCAGTTAATAAAATTAGATAAATTTTGCTGAAATGAATTCTATTAGGTAGTTTTATGGTTAGTCAGTGCTCTGTGTGTGTATGGTGGTGGCTTGTTCCAGGTAAGTAAAATAGCCAAATGCTGAAGAGGCAAACTCTTAAACCCAATTGTATATCTCAGTACCTTGAATGATTACTATAAATTGCCAGCCAGTATCTAGTATACTTTTATAATTATCTGTTTAATAAATGCTGCATTGTTCAGCATATTTTCTTTTCTGTTGTATTCTTTTGGTTTTTCTACTTCTTAGGGACATAGTTCTCAAACTGCTTCAATATGAGGCATCAACAAATGTAGCAGACAACAAAGGTTATTTTCCTATTCACCTGGCTGCCTGGAAAGGAGATGTGGAAATTGTGAAGATTCTTATTCATCATGGACCATCGCATTCCAGAGTCAACGAACAGGTGCACTTGACAAATATTTGCTCATGCTATGATTTTTCGAGAGTTTTGCGGAGCCAATGACACATTGAAAAATTGATTATTTCTATCTTTACCCTGCCAAAGACCTTTCTACTGCTGAATTTCCTAAAGGAGAAAGTTGAAAACTTCTTTGGCATTTGTATATGGTACAAATGGTACAAATATGGTACATTGGCACTAAGTTGGACATTTGTAAAGATATTTGTTAACAAGAAAATCCCACATAAAGGAAGTAGTTGTAGTATTTTTGCCTGCTTTACGTAAGCATCTATTTTATATTTATTGAATATTTAAAGATATAACAGAATTCACATTTGTAATGTGAAGTAGTTTTTCTTAATAAAATTTTAAATGCTAAAATGGTGACAACTATCATTTGCATAATGCTTTACCATTTACATAGCACTTTCACATTAAGTACAATTTTGTGAATTAAAATGCAAAATACAATGTATACAGTTGCTAGTCACATGTTAAATTAAAAATTTCCTGTATGTGTAGAGATTATATCTATATCTACACATACATATATATATGTATATATATATATGTATATACACATATATATATATATACATATATATACACATACACACACACACACACACACACCCGCCCACAGTAAGTTGAGTAAAAAAAAGCAGCAGGACGTTACTGATAGATAAAGTCAAAATATTTGCAAGTACATAGTATCCATGTTACGTATAATGCATATATTTAAAAAGTAATGCCATTCTCGGTATTCTAAATAAATAAGACCACAGATTCCAGAAAGTAAAATACAGTCCTCTGGTACAGTATAACAAACATCTTGAGCTCTGAATGCCCCCTACTGTTCCCATTTTGTAAAACCATATTTGAAAACCAGCATGTAGTCCAACAACTGAATTACAAATATGGCATTAAGCTGCAGGTTGGCAGTTATCCAATATCAATGGAAGTAGGTTACTCCAGGGTAAGCACATCTAATGAAGTACAATTAGCATATTGCTCAAATGGATACAGACTTTGCAGACCTTTGACTGAAATTCAGATTAAAGAATAAAAAGTAACACTTGCCAGCTGTGAACAGCAAAGGGAAGAAAAATGTATATTTTTTTCTTACATCAAAAGGTAGTTGTATAAAAACTAATCAAGAAAAATGTTTTATTAATTGGAACATTGTCATTAATATTTATCACAATAAAATGTCTGTTTACAGGTTACAGAATACAGAATATTTTTTATTAGAATACACTCATTAATTCAAATCTATAAAAAATGACAGATATGGCTATCTTTATTGGCATATCATGCTAAAAGGAAATTTATGAGAATGCTGACTGTTCCTCAGAAAACCAAGTTAAAAGATCATTTGTGGAATGAGCCATCTGGTGGTTATTCTTAAAACTGTCTGAATGCCCCAAAGCAAACCTGAAATAATAAGATGGAAAAACAAACCAAGGTTAAGCAAGGGAATGTTAGTTTCTTCAAACAATATTTTTTAAATGACATGAAAATAAGAAAGAAAAACCCTAGAATTTATTTACATTTGAAAGCTGAATATTTTAAATGGCATATAACTGTAATGGTGTGTTTTAAAGAGAAACAGTTATTTTTTGTGATGTTGAATAAATCAATTTAAATATAAAAAAGGTTTTTTTGAGGTGATTGGACTTCAGAATTCCTTTTTCACTTCTCTTGCTTTATGTTGTGGTTTCTACTGGAAACAAGTTGAAATTTCTTGAGGTTTTTAATACCATGCTTTCAGTATTTTTTGTTTGTTACTATGTATATATGCTTTTAGTGCTGACTTAGTTCTCTCATTCAATGTCATTTCTTAAAGTTTCTGATGTCAGAATTTTGTTTTCACAGGTAAATTCTGAGTTTAGCTTTATTTCTTTTTTCCCCATGAATGGGACAGAAATGTGCTAATTGATTATAAGCCTTTATGTATTTAAGCAATAGAGGGCAGGAATGAAAATGGTAATGAACATTTATTGAGACCTATGATAACAAGGCACTGTGCTAAGCACTTTTACCTGTGATATGTTATTTACTTAGTTCTCGCAATCCTCTGAAGTGATTTTTATCACTTCCATTTTATAGATGGGAAATCAGGCTCAGTAAAGCTAAGTAACTCTTCTAAGTTCACACATTACTGAGTGACTTAAACTGAGACTTGTATTCAGATCTCTGTAATTTCAGAGCCCTCCACAATAGCACATTGGTATTCTAAGTGGTAAATCCTATCACTTATGGAGTGTTTACTATATGCCAGGCATGGTGCAAGAGTACTTAATCTACATTATCTTTCTAAGCTTTACCACAGCCTGATGAGGTAGGTATTAATTACTATTCCTACCTTATATATGGGGAAAGTACCTTAGAGAGATTAAGTAACTTGCCCATGATATCACAGCTTCTAAAAAATGCAGCCAGTATTTGAATTCAGGTTTTTCTGATCCAAAGCCCAAGCTTTTAACCAGTAATACACTATGTTATAATGTTAAAATTATGCATAACTGTCAGGGTTTCATTCTGATTTCTGAATGCTGTCTTTGGTTTCTAATACAACTTTCTTTAAAAGTAATTCTACCTTATGTTTTAATGTTTAAAGCTTATAAGGCATCTTCCTATATGTTATCTCCTTTGGTTTATAAGCTGTATTCTAAGGTTATAGGGAAGGTAGTATTCTAATTTTACAGTAAGATAAGTTAAGAGAGATAGAGTGATTTATTGTTGCTAATAAGTACCTGTTAGCACTTCAACCTGGATCACCATTTTATACTGCCTTAGAATTAGTGGTCAACTTAGCGTGACATAATTTTGAAAATAAAGTGGACTCTGCCCTGATTTTGGTTTTTATAATTGCCACATCCTTCCTGTCTTTTGTCAACAGGTTTATTTCCTTTCTTCTGATGTTATGTGTGTTTTCAATTTATATTTCTCTGTATATTCGTTTCCCTCCTGCCTTTCCTTCCTCTTTCCTTTTCTTCCACCTTCTCTTCCTCTTTTCTTCTGTATTTTAACATTAGAGTAAAAACCAGAGGAGCCTTAATCTCATAAGTATATTCCCTTGCCATTCACCAGAACTCAAATCCAGCTAGTGTTAGATAGTTTCCATTAGTTTGACTTTGAAGTAAGATCTTTGGTAAATAACTTTTGTTAGCCAGTTTTGTACTGCCACCCATTGTCTGGAAGTGTCCTAATTTTTCAGAGAACACTCATCTGGTAAAAAAGAAGGAATTTAAAACAGTTTAAGAATATTTAATGTAGACATACTAGCAATTATTAATTAGTGCTTTATCGCAGCCTATTTATTTCAAATTGGATTTTTTTAGACCACTAGTGAGTATTGACATGAGTATACAACCATGCCTTTTTGTAAAGGTAGCACAGTTGTGATCTTCACTGACGTGACAAGCCAAGTGTGTGTTCGATATTACAGATAAACTCTATGAACATTTTCTCCTGAGTAAGACTTGAATGATTGAAATAACTTTTTCTTGAGATCTGAACAGTGATAACTGGAGTTAATAGAAAAATTTCAATTTTGCACTTATAATTTCCTAGGCTAAGGCCTTTGCAAAGGTAGAGAGGTCTTTGAGGTATTGTTTCATAATTTACTTTTCTTTTCCTCAAAGAGGTAGTATATCTTAAAAAATGAGATTGAATCTCTTTTCAACCAATGGGAAATTTGGTTTGGTCAGAAGGCATATTTCTATATCATATTTTCATGGTTTAAGGTAATAAGGTTGATTTTTAAATCAGGTTTATAAAACTTGGCCAGATAATAAAATCAGGGAGTGCAAGCCTCTATGTTGTCAGTCTGTGAGGAAATAGACTATGATAACACATTTAAACTAAGAATAAGAATGGCTCCCGCAAAATGCTGGAAAAAACAATACCTCCAGCTAGATTCCCCATCTGTCAGATCTTAACTTTTTGTTGACTGTCTTCAAGGAGTAGCTTTCCCTTTGCGTTTGGCCTTCAAATACCCTCTTCTGATACTTGTTTTGGAAAAGTAAAGTCGTAAGAAGACTTTTCTGTGCTTTTTTTCTCCCATCACTCCTCTTTAAGTTTTCAAATCTTCTCTCTACTCTCAACTTACTTATCTGCATTGTTTTATCATCCAGAGCAAGGCTGAGTTACTTTCTGGAACGATAAGATTTGTTTGGGTTTGTACCCTTAGAACAGCTATCTAAGCAGCTACTTCCTATTTCAACTCAGTTGGTGTTCTTTTGGGAAAAATCTATAGAAATTCTGCTTTCAGATCACTAGCTCCATGTTTTTCTTCTTTGGCAGTAAAGAAACACATGGCAGGCAGTGTGGTACAGTGGAAAGAGCATAAATGGGTTTTTGATTCTGATGGATACAGGTTCCAAAAGATACTGAATCTGCTTGGGCATGTAATTTAACTTTTTTGTATTTTAGTTTCCTCATCCATGAAGTGGAGATGTTAATACCAATCTTGTAGGATCATTTGTAAGAGTTAAAGGAGACAATGTATGTAAAGTTTTTAGACACTCAGCAAATGGTAGTAGTAATAGTTTCTACTGTGGAAGATGGTATTAAAAGTACCAACTTTGGGTCTAGGCTATTTAGGTTCAAATTCTGGCCCCAATACTAAATGGCTGTATAATTGAAGGGCAGTTATTCAACTACTTACTACCTCAGTTTCCTCATCTGTAAAATGGGGATAATGATAATAATATTTATATCCTAGTGAGGATTAGATGAGTAAACATGAAATGCAACTGTACCTGGCACATAGTGATAGCTATGATAATGACTCTGATGATGAAATCCTCCCTTGCTCCCTAGAGCCCTCATTTAGGACATTGCATTTTTGTTACTAAAATTTCTTGTTCACATTTCTCCTGATTGACCCTTCTGCCTCCTGACATAGTCATACTGCATATACCTACACCATCTGCCCAAAGAATCTGAAAGGGTACATCTCCCTTGCAACTGGGTTCAGTTTTCTCCATTTTAACATTTTTTATTCTGCTAAATTCCTGGGGAAATCTCATTGATTTTCAACTGAAACACTTATAAGCTACACGTGTAATACTGTGATACTCCTTATAACTTGTATGGTATAGGTATGGTCTGCTTCTCAATCCATGATTATATTTCAGGAAGATATGGTTTAATCTTAGGGCAAGTATGTCTTTATTCTCTTTGCAAAAGAAGCACTGATTTATACTTAAACGAAAGATAAAATGAAAGTTAACTTGGGAAGCCTTTCTGTAAATCTTTCATTATCAAAGAATGTACTATCTCAACTATCTTTTGGAAAGCCAGTCTGTTAAAAGTGTATTATAATTCTTATTAATCTCTCTCATTAACAAATGTCATGGAGGCACAATACACAGTGCAGATAGCACTGACCATCTGGGCCCAGCAGGGCTACTGACTAACATGGCTAAATCATTTATCACTCTTGGAAGTTGGAATATATAGTGGAGGGAAAAGTTTGATTTTTTCATTTGAAGTAATAAAAATAAAATGTGATATTTTTGGTGTAATAAATGATAGGTAATAGTATCAAATATAAAATTCTATTAGGCATACTTATTAAAACAGATAAATCTTAAACTTACATTTTCAAAGCATCTCAGGTTTTAAATGACTGTATATAGGTTTTGATAAAGGATTGAATTTCTGAAAACTTGCACTTTATGTCTTTGTCTTAACAGAACAATGAAAATGAAACTGCCCTACACTGTGCAGCTCAGTATGGACACTCAGAAGTAGTTGCTGTTCTCCTGGAAGAGCTCACTGATCCTACCATCAGGAACAGCAAGCTGGAAACTCCTCTGGACCTGGCAGCCCTCTATGGACGGCTTAGAGTGGTCAAAATGATCATCAGTGCACACCCTAACTTAATGAGCTGCAACACTCGAAAGCACACACCACTACACCTTGCTGCACGCAATGGTCACAAAGCAGTTGTTCAGGTGCTGCTGGAAGCAGGAAT
>NW_006794332.1:2758519-2782680 GCF_000442215.2 Lipotes vexillifer | reverse complement strand
CAGGAATGGATGTGAGCTGTCAAGTGAGTCTTCTTTTAGCTATGCTTCAAAAGCTATGGTGCTCTTGTTTTGCTTTGAGATACAGATGTTAAAACTTACAGGAAGAAATCTTACCATTTTTTAATTGGTCAAATGGTCTACATGTATCTTTGTAACTACTCAATTCAAAATACCCCACCACACAGCTGGGATATATGAAGAAATATAAGGCATAATCTCTAACCTCATTCTACCTTGAGGGCTATACACATGAAAAATTATTACTAGATGGCAGTTGTATGTGGTCTCCTTAGTAATTGTTTCCTTTCTCCCAGCATCTAGCACACAGCCTGACATACACCAGTAATTCAATCCAGTCGAAGTTGAATGAATGAATGAATGAAAGGAACGAAATTCACTTTAACATTTTTGAGTTGTACTTTGTGTTTAATATGTTGACACATTCAGAATACAAATCTCACAGCTATCCTGTGGGATTGAGAGCCATTAAATTCCAGTACAGAGATGAGGAATCAGATTCAAAGACTAGGAAACTTGCCTAAGGATACATAGCTCGTAAACCCAGAATGTGAATTTAGACTTACTGATTAAAGTCCAGGCCTTTTTCCACAGTAATGTACCTCTATACATGGCTAATAAAGGAAGGATCACTGTGCTTAAGGGCAATAAGAAAAAAATTTATTGGGAGGTGTGATTTGAGTTGAGCTTTGAAGGACAGATAACATTTGGATAGGTTTTGTTTCTCCACAAGGAAAAGCAACTTGCTTTTGTTATCTGTCTCGTTAGCCGTAATTCCAAGATGAGCGTTTCTTTTTCTTTTTTTTTTTTTTTTACCATTTTCTCCTTTTATGACTGTTTTATTTTAGCCCCCAAGTCACTGGCAACATACTTAGCTTCCAGAGATCCTTTTGGTTCCCGTCAGATTATGACTTTTCTCCCCTGTATATGGACAAGTTATTGCTGCATAATAAACTGTACCAAAATTTAACAGCTTAACACAATAACTATTTATTTAGTTTATAATTCTGAGGTTATGGTTTAGTCTTAGCTTATATGGGCAGTTCTTCTGTCCTGACTGGGCTCTCTCTCAATGTGTCTTGGGTCAGTTGTAAATCAGTTAAGTGTCTGTGCTTCAGGGGGTGACTGGCTGTTACCTGGGATAATGGGTGAGACTGCTATGTGTCTTTCATAATCAAGCAGTCCACCTTGGGCTTGTTCACATGGTAGAGAGAGAGAGAGAGAAACAGGATTATACAAGGCCTCTTGAGGTCTAGCTTTGGAACAAACATATTGTGTCTTTTGCCATGTTTGATTGGGCAATACGTCACAAAGGCATCCCAAATTCAAGGGGTAGGAAAACAGATGCTACCTTTCAAGTAGAAGAGGGTGTGAATTATGAAAGGGGTGTGAATACCCAGAGGCAATAAATGCAGACAGTTTTGTAAACAAATCTACACATTCAAGGTGGAATTAGTGCTCAACTGTGAGGTTACTTTCCTAGGAATTGTTGAGGTTGAATACTGTGTCTCTCAGGTTTTTTGTTTGTTGTTTTTTTAAGTTTTAAAAATCCTAGGCCTTCTAATCTTAGGTTTCAGGCTGACTCCCTGCATCAGAATTTTCCTTAGACCTTTGCCTGTGTTATTTAGATATTTGTAATATCTTTTCTAAATTGCTTATTCTACTTTGGCAGCCTTGAAAATAAGCACAAGAATTTTTTTTAGCCCTCATATTTAAGAAAAAACCAACTTTGCTTGCAAAGGGGTATTGAAATGAGATAGATACATGTTTACTATTTATTATAGGTGACTAACAAAGTTACTTTTTTAAAGTATGTTTAATGATAAGCTAGATTTATTGTCTAAATGTTGAATTTCTCTAATCTAGATTTATTGCTTTTATTAACACTTTTGGAATATTTCTAAACTTTATTGCACAGATTGCATTATAACCAAGGACTTTAACTATGACTGTTTGAGATCAATAATTCACTTTATGTCCCATGACTAGAAAAGTAAGAGTTCAGATTCAATTTTATAAATTTATATTTTTATGCAAAACACTGTATTTTGTGCTTTTGGAGAATTAAAGATAAAAAAGATCTGTGCCCAAAATTTGGTGGAGAACACAAAAACTTGCAAGAATAACTTCTGTTACATGACATATTAAAATAAATGCTAGGGCGAAGTGCTATGAAGATATAGGTGAGAAAAATATAGATTTAAAGAGGGAGAACTTGGGAAGACATTGAAGAGTGATGTTTGAAGACCTTGAAAGTCTAAAAGGACTTTGAATTTTAGGTGTAATTTAGCTTGCAGATGTGCATTATTTGGCTAAAACAGTGTTTTAAAATGTTGAATTTTAAATACTTCCCGATGGAGTATATACCTTCTAAGATCTCAGCCTCTCTCTATGATTCATTCCTTTAGATTCTTCTACTTGGCCACTGATAGCATTTGGTTTTGTTACTCACAAATCAGATGAAAGTGTACACAGTATGTTCAGAATACGTGAACACTTAATCAGAAGCATCAGGGCAGGTTCCCAAGCAGGATGGGCAACATTTTGGTTGCTCTACCTCTTTCACTGATGCTCACTCTATGATTTCATCTTGAAGGTTCCAGGAAGCAGAGCTGACAACATCTTTCTACAATACATCTCAATGACTTGACTCTTCCATTAGATATAGTTAGTGTTAGTTGATTTTTTGTTTTTATTATTATTGCTTTGTTCATATAAAACATTTTTTGGCATCTCATTACCCTTTTTTGTGATTATTTAATTTTTTATGTTATTCAAATTAACTGTCACCTAGGTTTACCATCAGATTCACTATAACATTTTTTAATATTAAATTTGAAGTAGAGATTTGTTGATATTCTCACTGGCTGAGAGTGAACCATACCAGTTAGTAACCTTAAACTGTTTCAGTGGCTTTAATATTCATTAATTTGTTAACTAGTTGGAAGTTAACAGTATTAAAAGTAATCCTATTTGGTAAATCACAGTGCTACATTTTTAGACTTCAGTTACATTCAAGTTATTATGAATAATTCTTCAAAATTTACAGATGGCATTGGAGGATCTTTTCTTTTAATTACAAATATTTTTAAATGCAACATTTATGTTTGTACTTTTTGTAGAAGTTTTGTTTTCTGCTTCATTTCTTTCTGAGCAAATTTGAATTATAACACCTATTTGAACTAGTGAGCAAAATAATTTAATTCCTATTTGGCTGAATTTCATAGTGTATATTTACTTATAAATCCTTTAGCATTAAAAATGTCTTAATAGGGCTTCCCTGGTGGCGCAGTGGTTGAGAGTCCGCCTGCCGATGCAGGGGACGCGGGTTCATGCCCCGGTCCGGGAAGATCCCACATGCCACGGAGCGGCTGGGCCTGTGAGCCATGGCCGCTGGGCCTGCACGTACGGAGCCTGTGCTCCACAATGGGGGAGGCCACAACAGTGAGAGGCCCGCGTACAGCAAAAAAAAAAAAAAAAAAAAATGTCTTAATAAAGAGAATCAATCGTATTAAGATATTAAGAAAGTAGGGTTTAATTGGCATGATTCTTTTGAAATTAACAATTATTTCTATGGATTTCAAACCTGATTTTGGGTAACTAGGTGGTGATAGTGTCATATTATGCTAGTGCTTTAACTGTATGTGTTTATCTTATTAAAACTCAAAGAGTTAAAGCACTAGCATAATATTAAGAAATTGGGTTTTATATGAATGTAAAAGGAAAGGAAAGTAAAATTACAGAAAATTAATAGTAAAGAGTACAAGTTAGCATGCTAGGAGCTGTTAAGGTGCAAAGCTGAGTAAGGTATAATTTTTGCTCTCCAGGTGCTTACAGTGGCAGGAGAAATATGTGCCTAAATGGATAGATTACATTTTAATAATCCATTTACTCTTTTTTAAAAAATTTTTATTTATTTATTTTTGGCTGCACTAAGTCTTCATTGCAGTGCGCAGACTTCTTATTGCGGTAGCTTCTCTTGTTGCGGAGCATGGGCTCTAGGTGCGTGGGCTTCAGTAGTTGTGGCACGTGGGCTTCAGTAGTTGTGGCATGAGGGCTTAAGTAATTGTGGCATGTGGGCTCTAGAGTGCAGGCTCAGTAGTTGTGGCGCATGGGCTTAGTTGCTCCGTAGCATGTGGGATCTTCCCGGCCCAGGGCTCGAACCCTTGTCCCCTGCATTGGTAGGCAGATTCTTAACCACCAAGCCACCAGGGAAGCCCAAAACGAGAAGATTGCACTTACTCTTCTACTTCCTGAGATGATTATTTTAAAATTTCTCCTCTTTTCTGAAAACTTCAACACTTCCTTCATTGTCATCCCTCTGTGATCACAACTTTGCTTTTATTTCACTGAGATAACAGAAACAATCACATATTCTCATCTCCACAGTTGCCAATATGTGTATATTTGCTTTCCTTCCTTGCTTTAAATTAACTTTCTAGGCTTATATCTGAGGCTAACTTCTCTACTTGTACGTTGGCTCCTATCCCCTCTTATTGACTTGGGATACATTGCTCTGGCAAATATTCCCTCTTTAATACAATGTTTTCCCCCTCTTAACTGCATTATTTCCCAAAGGATGCAAAGATGTTGCAATATTTCCCGTCTTTAAAAAACCCTCTCCTTTGAACCTGAATTTTCCTCTAGCTGTCTTCTTCTTTCTCTGATCCTCTTTATGGCAACATATTTATTTTTAAGTAAAATGAAATTTATTGTAGACTTAATGCACGTAATAAAATGACTTACAAGCAATTTTTGTTAGCAGTAGCTAGAGAATGGGTAACTGACCATTCTGGTGAATGTAGTGGTAATCCCACATCTGGTCATTCTTGTCACGTTTCTAAAAGAGCCCCCTGCAAAGATCTATCTTGCTGACTACAGGTGAAATTAAAGAACATATTCTAGAGGAAGTAATATCCACAGAACTAAAAAAAAAAAGGCAAAATATTTAGAAAGACTTGTTTTTACTCATATCAAATTCTTTCCTTCATCTCTGTTGAAACCGTTCCAATTCTATTACTCTATAAAAATTCTTTGTTTTTATCCTTTGGTGAAAGTAACTAATGACTGCCGTATTGTTAGATCCATAGCCAGTTCTTAGTCCTCATCTTACTTGATTTATCATCAGCATTGATTTATCATCAGCATTGACAAAGTTGATCTCTCTCTCCTCTTTTTTTTTTTTTTTTTTTGCTGTACGCGGGCATCTCACTGCTGTGGCCTCTCCCATTGTGGAGCACAGGCTCCGGACGCGCAGGCTCGGCGGCCATGGCTCACAGGCCCAGCCACTCCGCGGCATGTGGGATCTTCCTGGACTGGGGCACGAACCCGTGTCCCTTGCATCTGCAGGTGGACTCTCAACCACTGCGCCACCAGGGAAGCCCTCTCCCTCCTCTTTGAAACACTTTTTTCTTTTGACATCTGAGATACCACTCTCTCTTGGTTCTCATGTAGTTCACTGGCTGTTCCTTCTCAGTATAAGGTTGAGCCAAAGATTTTGATTGCCTGCCATTCAGTGTTGCAGCTAGATAAATCTGCAAGGCCTCATGAACCTGTTATCACTAGTTGCTTAAGAATTAAGTCTTTCTGTTTTCTGTCCTCTTTTGTAGATTCATACTCCTTTTCCCTGAGCCAGCCTTTATTTTCATTCCTTCCCAATGAACCTTTACATTGGAACTCTGTAACTCTGTTACTCTCTCTTAGCTATTGCCACAATACTGCTGTAGGATAAACACAGAAATCTCAGACATTCATAAACAGTAGCATTCTTTTTCATTCTTAAGTTGCAGGTCAGCTGGGAAAGCTTTGTTTTATGTTGTAAGTTAGTCTGGGCAGCTCTGCTCCATGTGTTTATTATCTTCCTCCTGGGACTAGCCAGGACATGACCTAAGCCCAACCAAGCAAACACACTTTGGGCCTCTGCTTGCATCATGTTAGCTATCATCCATTGGCTAAAGCAAGTCACAAACTAAGCTCCAAATCAATGGGTAGGGATATATACTCCACCCACATAAGTGCAAAGAGCTGCAGTGTTGTATGGCAGAGGACATGCAATAGGAGGAACTAATAATGTAATCTGTGACATCCCTATTCTGTGGTTAACCATTCTCATCTTCTTGATCTCTAAGCATCTGAGTCTCCCAGGTCTTAGTACTTAAACCTCTTTTCTTCTCTGTCTTTACTTACTTCCTAGTTGGCCTCATCCAGTCTCTCGGCTTCAAATGACATCTTTATCTAACAATAAAAATTTTATTTATTCATCCTGGACCTTACCATAAACTCTAAATTAGGTGTCTGCTGGACATGTCTATTGGATGCTAATGGGCATCCAAACTTAGCATTCCAAAAACTGAATACTTAGCCTCCATAACCCCTTCTCCCCAAATTCGTCCATCTTCCAATATTTCCCATTTCAGCAAATGGTAGCGCTGTCCTTCTAGTTGTTTGGCCCCAAAACTTTAGGGTTTCTTCACATTTTAATTTAGTTCTTCATCAGATTTTATTAGCTTTGTGCTCAAACTATATCCAGAATTTCAGTACTTTTCATTCCCTTCACTACTACCACCAGAGCCCAAGTCTTGATTATCTCTTGCCTCCTAACTGGTTTCCCTGCTTCTTCCTTTGCTTCTGTATTAGTCTGCTTGGGCTACTATAACAAAATACTATAGACTGGGTGGCTTAAACAGCACACATTTGTTTTATCACAGTCTGGAGGCTAGAAAGTCCAAGATCAAGGTTCTGGCCAATTTGGTTCTTGGCGAGAGCTTGTAGGTGGCTGCCTTCTCCTGTGTCCTCAAACGACCTTTCTTCTGTGCACAAATGGAGAGAGAAGGAGAGAGCTCTCTGATGTTTCCCCCTCCTCTTATAAGGACACCAATACCATAGAATTGGGTTCCCACCCTTACAACCTCATTTAACCTTAAATACTTCTGTAAAGTCCCTATCACCAAATATGGTCACATTGGGGTTTAGGGCTTCAACATATGAATTTGGGGGGGGGGTACAAACATTCAGTCCATAACAGACTCCTTCAGTCTATTTTCAACAAAGCAGCCATAAGTGATCCCATTAAACTAAATCAGGTTGCTCAGAAACCTTCACTGGTATTCCAGCTCACTTGGAACAAAAGCCACACTCCTTACAGTGACTGACAGTGTCTTATCTGACCTAGTCCCACTCTCCCTGAAGCTACCTCCTGCTACTCTTTGCCGTTTTCATATAGTTTCAGCCACAGTGGCCTCGTTGCTCTTGCTGGAACACACTGTGTGTGCTACGACCATAATGCTTTGCCTTACTGACCTGCATAACTTCTTCCTCTACTTTCTTCAGGTATCTGCTCAAATGTCACCTTAATAGGGAGGCCTTCCCTGATCTGTCTCACTTACCACCTTAGCAACTCCATTTCCTTCCCACTAGTTTCCCTTTCAGGACACCATATCCCCTCCAGCCTTCTGAGGAGAGGATACCAGGCACATGCTACATCAACAAGAAAATTTGTTCCGTACTCTTATGGATTTGAGAGCCTGGGTGCGAAAACAGAAAATAAACATATAAACAAACAAAAATTACAAATTGCAGTAAGTGGTATAAAGGAAAAAAGCAGGTTCTTGTGTTTGAGAATGAAGGGTTGGGGAAGTCTCTCTTAGGATGTGCCACTTAAATGGTGCTAACTCAGAGAAGTGAGAGATGAAGCCATGGAAACATATGGGTTTACAAGAAAGAGACTATAGTGAGAGAGAAGAAGCCGAATAAAGACTATTCAGGTAGTTTCTGGAAAAGAAGTCTGTAAAGAAGCAGTTAGTTACAAGAGGAATGCCAAGACAGTACAATTATAATAATCAATTCATCCATACACCATGTATTTATGGAGTGCTGCTCTGTGCCAGGCATTGCCTACTATGTGCCAGAGGATATAGCACTAACAGAATAGACAAAAATTTTGCCTTCAAAAGGGAAGATGATATTTAATAAAGTGTGGAGTAAGGAAAAGTGAGATATGGGATAGAAGCTTGAAATCATAGCAGGTTCACAGGAAGTTTCTATGGTTGTTTGTTTTGGTAGATAGTGAAAAGGTATGTATTTTTATGGAGAGCAGAAGGATCCAATGAAGAGACTGAAATTGAAGATGCAAGAAAATGGTGAAGATACTTCATGAGCAAAATTCAAGAAGCAGAAAATGATAGAAAAAAGAGCACAAGTGGAGGATTAGCTTTTTTAAAAAATTTTTTATTGGAGTATGGTTGCTTTACAATGTTGTGTTAGCCTCCACTGCACAACAAAATAAATCAGCCATACACATACAGATATGCCCTCCCTTTTGGACTTCCCTCCCATTTAGGTTACCACAGTGCATTAAGTAGAGTTCCCTATGCTATGCAATAAAAATATGGAACACTTCATGAATTTGTGTGTCATCCTTGCACAGGGACCATGCTAATCTCTGTATCGTTCCAATTTTAGTATATGTGCTGCTGAAGCGAGCATGAGGATTAGCTTTAATGAGGGGAATGGATGCTTCCTCTGAGACAGAAGTGAAGGAAGACAGGAAAGGTAAAGACATTGGCCAGAAGTCCCTAGTTAAATAGGAGGAGAGGAAGAGATCTTCTTTAGAATAGGAGAAATGGTATTTCTGAGTTTTTTGAAGACACATCCTGTTTCTCTTATGCCATTTCCACCCCCAGTCTAAACCTACTTATAACTTTCAGCTATTCTTCACATGATGTTTCTCTAGATTCTTGTTTTGGGATGCTCTTCTCTGGATATATTCCAATCTGTTGATGTTCCTGTGAAAGTTTAGTATCCACGCTTGAACACAGTACTCTGGATATACTCTAGCTAATGTAGGGTACAAAGGATCTGTTGCTTCTCAAGTTGTTTAGACATTTATTCATTTACAAAGGCTAGGATGTTCTTATCTTTTAAGTTCTTGCCTTTCATCCCAAGAGATGCCTACAGGGCTAATTGGTACCAGCCAGGGCATCAGGGGTTGTTACTTCTGTGTTAAATGGCATTCTCATTGGCTTTTCTTCTTTTTTCTCTATCAGGTTTATCTTTGCTAACTGGTTGTTACTTCTTTTGGTAGTGGGTCTTGTTTCTCAATAGTTTTTATTTCCCCTGCTACCTGTGCTATTTTCTCTACTGATCATCATCACAATCCCACTTTATATCTTTGTTCTATTTATTTTCTCCTTTAATAAAAAATTGGTCTTCCTTTATCTGGTCATTCTCTTTTGCAAGCTTCAGAAGGGCTATGGTTAGAGTTTTAAATTTGGAAGGGAGAGCCAGTGCAGGCAAACTGACATCTTCACATCCCCTTTCTGTCTGCTGTTTTGGCACTCTTAGAATACAACCCCAAAAGCCATTTTGAAACATCTAGAGATTTTGGATAAAATATAACAAAGATCTCTTTAAATGCATAATTGAGCTTTCATGTATCAGGGAAACACATACAGTCAAACCAAAAAGGAAGCTAAAACCCAAGGCTTAAAAATAGGAACATTCTTTTGTATATCCTCTCCCCTTTTCCTACCATTTGTTTTTCTCAGTTTTGGTGCTACTGAGACTTAACTTTAATAGCCATTTCCAATTGGAGAGAGAATTTCTTTTGCTTTTATCAGCAATTCAGCATTAAGATATATATCATGCCATGTCTTCTCACTAAGCTGTTTTCATCACTAATTGTGATTGGAGGTTTTTTTTTTTCCCTGAAAGGTGCTAAGGCGTTGTGAGTGCTTCATATCTGTTTACTGTATAAATATTGAAGTGTTACTATATTATCAACTGCATAATTGTCTATTCAGAAACTATGTTTATTTTAAAGAAATGGAGAAATTTGATCCATTGTAAAAGCAGGCCCCAAATTTGGGTTCACCTATTTTAGTGTTATTTCTTTTTTTTTTTTAGGGGCACCAAGGGCTGTGGGCCCATTTGCTCGTGCATCCACAGCCAGTGTTAGCTCTCTCCTAAGACTGCCTTCTTATTTATTTATTTTGGCTGCATTGGGTCTTTGTTGCTGTGTGCAGGCTTTCTCTAGTTGCGGTGAGGGGGGCTACTCTTTGTTGTGGTATGCAGGCTTTTCATTGCGGTGGCTTCTCTTGTTGCGGAGCATGGGCTCTAGGCGCGTGGGCTTCAGTAGTTGCAGCACGCAGGCTCAGTAGTTGTGGTGCGTGGGCTCTAGGGCATGTGGGCTTCAGTAGTTATGGCATGTGGGCTCAGAAGTTGTGGCTCGCGGGCTCTAGAGTGCAGGGTCAGTAGTTGTGGCGCATGGATTTAGTTGCTCCGCGGCATGTGGGATCTTCCCAGACCAGGGATCGAACCCATGTCCCCTGCATTGATTGGCAGGCAGGTTCTTAACCACTGCTCCACCAGGGAAGTCCTAGTGTTATTTCTTTGTATATATTCCACTTGCTTTTAGAATGTTTTAGACTAAACATTATTTCATGAGAACACAGTTTTTCAAGGTTTGGCCAATTATGGATTGTGGATTTGAGGGAGAGTGCTGAGGTGAACAGAATGGTAGTAAGTAATTTGAATGAGAATAGTAAATGCTGACTCAAGGTAGGGGATGATAAATTACAAAATATTATGGAATTAACCTATATTTTGAAAAGGAAAAGTCTATAAATTTGCCCTATTTAAATTTTATACTATTTGTGATAATACTGGGATAGCAGTAGATAGTTCCTAGTTCCACTGTTTCCCTTAAGTTTATGAGAATGATCCATTCCATTTTGACATTTCTCACATTCTCTTACCAAAGAAGCTAATTACATCAACCATGGGTTTGGAAAGATTGACTAATTTTTACAGTCCAAAAGTATAGTTGGACCGTACTGTTGGACAGTACAAACAAAAGTATAGTTGGACTGTACTGTACAGGTGGATTCTTAACCACTGCATCACCAGGGAAGTCCATTATCTTCTTTTTTGTTTCTACTATTTCTTACTCATAGTGGCTTATTTCCTTTCATGTTCAGTGGTTTCTAAATTTGAATTTGTGTTTTTTAAAGCTTTAACTCTTGGAACTCTTGGAGGCCTGAGTTTAAAGTATATTTTTTCAGAGAGGATTTATATCTGCTTCTGCTAAGCATTTATGTCTACCTCTGGTACTACGAACCCAAATCACTTTATTCTACATTTTTGGCTCTGAGGGGCACAGAGATTGTGTTAACTTTGGCCTCAAACCCTTGTGAGGACAGAATTGTGGTTAGGAATTCTTAGAGCAGTGGGATTTATTTCTGTCATTCTAATCTGTTTAGAGCTAAAACCTTACTCTCCCTCTCTGCAACAGATTTTTGTAACAAGTTTTTAATTTTTATTTTATTTTTTTTTTACTGAGGCTGTTGTTCTTTGGGGGTTTTAATTTTTGTAGGAGTCCTTGATCTATCCTCTCAGCTTGCTTGACTTTCAGACTTTGTCTCCTGCTCTCTTCCCAGTCCCACCTTGGTTAAAGCCCAGGTACTAATCTATCAGGGATTGGTAGATTTCCTTGAACAAATTCTTCTTCTAGTGCTCAATGCCTGGATTCATACTTTCTGTCCCTCATTCCCTTCCCCAGGCTCTGAGGAATTCCATTTTCCTTTTCATCTCTATATTTAAAATATTGTTTAGTTTTTCAGAATTTTAAGGTGTGCTATTCCAGGAAGGGTTTTTCTAACATTAAGTCCAAACTTTTGTGAAAATTTGAAGGAAATCAAATTAGTAGTAAGAAAGTTGGTTGAAAGACATAGAATGAGAGTGAGAAGAATTAGATTATTTCAAGGGATATTTTTTTAGGGAGTGAAAAAAATTAACTTTTTATGCCATACATTGAAACACTGTTTTAAGGAGCTGCATAAGTTTCTACAGTTTAATTTTCCTTCTGTATAGTGCTATATATATTTATAAATTATTTTATTTCCATGTTTATTAATGTCTATACATATCATACCCAGAAAATTATAAATCAAGTGCATTTCAGTTATGCCTTTCTGGCAATAAATTCAGATCACGTTGATAGATCTTCAGTGGTCCTCAAGCCTCCTTAACAATGCATTTATAAACCACTTTATACTGGGTTAATTATACACTATTTTATTAATTAAAAACAGTTTTACATTATATATTATTTTATAGTGATATTTCTTTTTTGTATTGAGATGAAAAATCCCATACTAGAGATTACTTTTAGTACAAGAGGACAAAGTTGCCATAATGACAGTGTTCAGTTTAACACACAGAGACATGTGCACATACTAAGGACCTGGTAGACATTTTAAAATTCTTGAGAGGAAAAAATGTTTTTTAATGTATAGAAGCTATACATTAAAAATGTAAAAAAGCTATACATTTTTTTAATGTATAGCTAAAAAAGCTTCCTCTTTGAAATCTTCCTTAATCTTCCTCAAGGCAGAAACCAATCTCTCCCTGCAATACTCACATATTCTTGTCTTCTATGTTATGTTCCTACCTTCTTCTACCTTTTGCCCTCAAATAATTCTTAAATGTCTACATTTTTGAGGTACTTTTTTCTAGGCATTGTTGATACCACGATGAAAAAAATAGATGTGGTCTACATTTCCACTAAACTTACAGTTTATTAAAGGGAATAGACAATCACATAACATTATAATGTAGTACTATAAATGCTATGATGAGGAAGATTACCAACATGACAAGGTCAAATGGCTACACAGAAGCAGAGGTGTTTCACAAATTCAAGCTTTTGGGTTTTGTTTCTAGAATCTCTTCTTTATTTCACACTACCTTTCTGTCAGAGTGCTAAGATTACAGAGAATATGTATGAATACACAAAATGACAGAATTGTTTAACCTAAGCATTCCTAATGCAACTGTGCTTCTTTTTCCTTCTTTTTTTTTTTTTTCCAGACAGAAAAAGGGAGTGCACTTCACGAAGCAGCTTTGTTTGGAAAGGTAGATGTTGTGCGAGTTCTATTAGAAACAGGTAACTATCATGATTCTCCATGGAACTTATCTTGGTTCTCCATGGGGCTTATCTTGCCATAAACTATTTGTATTTCAGGAGTAGACAAAGGAAAATGACACTTTTTTTTCTTTTCTTGACAATCACCCTTATTTCTTACCTTCACTCTAAATTGCAGGTATGTATTCATACCATGTACAATTGAGCCTCAATGTTTAGGAAAAAAAAACTGATAAAAATGTGTACCTTCCTTTACTCAGTAGATACTTTAATAAAAAGCTTTTAGAAATTATAATTTTATACACTTAAATCACATTAAAATAGAAACTACCAAAAAGAAAAGGAAATGTCTGCCTTCAATAGGAGGGTGGAACTGATCCCCGTGAAGTTAAGACAATTGCTTGGTTTATTAAAGAACGTACTACTTTCCCTAGGTTTTTATATTGTGAATAATGGTAAACAGAAATTAGAGTTCCCTGTCCTTCAGGTAAATTCTCTTTCTAGTTATTTCATCAACTGAGTAGCTACTGTTTGTAAGCTGCAGTGATTTAAAGGGAACCTTTTAGAGGGAAAGCTTTGAAGGAACAACAAAGTAGGCTTATTTGTCTCCATATGTATATTATGATTGAAATAAAATTGGAACTGAGGTCAGATTTTTTTAATATCAAAAGGCATGGATAATGGAGAGGGTGTGTAAAAAAAGGGAACCCTTTTGCACTGTTGGGGGGAATGTAAATTGATACAGCCACTGTGGAGAATAGCATGGAGGTTCCTTAAAAAACTAAAAATAGAATTACCATATGACCCAGCAATCCCACACCTGGGCATATACCCAGAGAAAACCATAATTCAAAAAGACACATGCGAGAGGCGGGGAAGATGGCAGAAGAGTAAGACACGGAGATCATCTTCCTCCCCACAGATACATAAGAAATACAACTACACGTGGAACAACTCCTACAGAACACCTACTGAACGCTGGCAGAAGACCTCAGACCTCCCAAAAGGCAAGAAACTCCCCACGTAACTGGATAGGGCCAAAGAAAAAAGAATAAACAGAGACAAAAGGATAGGGACGGGACCTGCACCAGTGGGAGGGAGCTGTGAAGGAGGAAAGGTTTCCACACACTAGGAAGCCCCTTCGCGGGCGGAGACTGCAGGTGGCAGAGGGCGGAAGCTTCGGAGCCGCGGATGAGAGCGCAGCAACAGGGGTACGGAGGGGAAAGTGGTGAGATTCCCGCACAGATGGGTGCCGACAGGCACTCACCAGCCCGAGAGGCTTGTATGCTCAACCACTGGGGCAGGCTGGTCTGGGAGCTGAGGCTCGGGCTTCGGTCGCAGCGCAGGGAGGGGACTGGGGTTGGCAGCCTGAACACAGCCTGCAGGGAGTTAGTGCACCACGGCTAACAAGGAGGGAGTCTGGGGAAAAGTCTGGACCTGCCGAAGAGGCAAGAGACTTTTTCTTCCCTCTTTGTTTCCTGGTGTGCGAGGAGAGGGGATTAAGAGCGCTGCTTAAAGGAGCTCCAGAGACAGGCGCAAGCCACGGCTAACGGCACGGACCCCAGAGACGGGCATGAGACGCTGAGGCTGCTGCTGCCGCCACCAAGAAGCCTGTGTGCGAGCACAGGTCGCTATCCACACCCCGCTTCCGGGGAGCCTGTGCAGCCTGCCACTGCCAGAGTCCCGGGATCCAGGGACAACTTCCCCAGGAGAATGCACAGCACGCCTCAGGCTGGTGCAACGTCATGTTGGTCTCTGCTGCCGCAGGCTCGCCCCACACTCCGTACCCCTCCCTCCCCCTGGCCTGATTGAGCCAGAGCCCCCGAATCAGCGGCTCCTTTAACCCCGTCCTGTCTGAGCGAAGAACAGACGGCCTCGGGTGATCTACACGCAGAGGCGGGGCCAAATCCAAAGCTGAGACCTGGGAGCTGTGCAAACAAAGAAGAGAAAGGGAAAGCTCTCCCAGCAGCCTCAGGAGCAGTGGATTAAAGCTCCACAATCAACTTGATGTACCCTGCATCTGTGGAATACCTGAATAGACAACGAATCATCCCAAATTGAGGAGGTGGACTTCGAGAGCAAGATTTATGATTTTTTCCCCTTTTCCTCTTTTTGTGAGTGTGTATGTGTATGCTACTGTGTGAGACTTTGTCTGTATAGCTTTGCTGACACCATTTGTCCTAGGGTTCCATCCGTCCGTTTTTTTTACTTTAAAAAAATTTTTTTTCTGAATGATTATTTTATATTTTAATAACTTTATTTTATTTTATCTTACTTTATTTTATTTTCTTTTATCCTCTTTCTTTCTTTCTACTTTTTCTTTCTTTTATTCTGAGCCGTGTGGATGAAAGGCTGTTGGTGCTGCAGCCAGGAGTCAGTGCTGTGCCTCTGAGGTGTGAGAGCCAACTTCAGGACACTGGTCCACAAGAGACCTTCCAGCTCCACGTAATATCAAATGGCGAAAATCTCCCAGAGATCTCCATCTCGACACCAACACCCAGCTTCACTCGATGACCAGCAAGCTACAGTGCTGGACACCCTATGCCAAAAAACTAGCAAGACAGGAGCACAACCCCAGGCATTAGCAGAGAGGCTGCCTAAAATCATAAGTCCACAGACACCCCAAAACACACCACCAGATGTGGACCTGCCCACCAGAAAGACAAGATCCAGCCTCATCCACCAGAACACAGGCGCTAGTTCCCTCCACCAGGAAATCTACACAACCCACTGAAACAACTTTAGCCACTGGGGACAGACACCAAAAACAACGAGAAATACGAACCTGCAGCCTGCAAAAAGGAGACCCCAAACACAGTAAGTGAAGCAAAATGAGAAGACAGAGAAACACACAGCAGATGAAGGAGCAAGGCAAAAACCCACCATACCTAACAAATGAAGAGGAAATAGGCAGTCTACCTGAAAAAGAATTCAGAATAATGATAGTAAAGATGATCCAAAATCTTGGAAATAGCATAGACAAAATGCAAGAAACATTTAACAAGGACCTAGAAGAACTAAAGATGACACAAGCAATGATGAACAACACAATAAATGAAATTAAAAATACTCTAGAAGGGATCAATAGCAGAATAACTGAGGCAGAAGAAGGAATAAGTGACCTGGAAGATAAAATACTGGAAATAACTACTGCAGAGCAGAATAAAGAAAAAAGAATGAAAAGAACCAAGGACAATCTCAGAGACCTCTGAAACAACATTAAACGCACCAACATTCGAATTATAGGGGTTCCAGAAGAAGAAGAGAAAAAGAAAGGGACTGAGAAAATATTTGAAGGGATTATAGTTGAAAACTTCCCTAATATGGGAGAGGAAATAGTTAATCAAGCCCAGGAAGCACAGAGAGTCCCATACAGGATAAATCAAGGAGAAACACGCCAAGACACATATTAATCAAACTGTCAAAAATTAAATACAAAGAAAACATGTTAAAAGCAGCAAGGGAAAAACAACAAATAACACACAAGGGAATCCCCATAAGGATAACAGCTGATCTTTCAGCAGAAACTCTGCAAGCCAGAAGGGACTGGCAGGACATATTTAAAATGATGAAGGAGAAAAACCTACAACCAAGATTACTCTACCGAGCAAGGATCTCATTCAGATTTGCTGGAGAAATTAAAACCTTTACAGACAAGCAAAAGCTGAGAGAGTTCAGCACCACCAAACCAGCTTTACAACAAATGCTAAAGGATCTTCTCTAGTCAAGAAACACAAGAGAAGGAAAAGGCCTACAATAACAAACCGAAAACAATTAAGAAAATGGGAATAGGAACATACATATCGATAATTACCTTAAATGTAAATGGATTAAATGCGCCCAACAAAAGACACAGACTGACTGAATGGATACAAAACCAAGACCCATATATATGCTGTCTACAAGAGACCCACTTCAGACATAGAGACACATACAGACTGAAAGTGAGGGGATGGAAAAAGATATTCCGTGCAAATGGAAACCAAAAGAAAGCTGGAGTAGCAATTCTCATATCACACAAAATAGACTTTAAAATAAAGACTATTAGAAGAGACAGAGAAGGACACTACATAATGATCAAGGGATTGATCCAAGAAGATATAACAGTTGTAAATATTTATGCACCCAACATAGGATCACCTCAATACATAAGGCAAATACTAACAGCCAAAATAGGGTAAATCGACAGTAACACATTCATAGTAGGGGACTTTAACACCCCACTTTCACCAATGGACAGATCATCCAAAATGAAAATAAATAAGGAAACACAAGCTTTAAATGATACATTAAACAAATGGATTTAATTGATATTTATAGGACATTCCATCCACAAACAACAGAATACACATTTTTCTCAAGTGCTCATGGAACATTCTCCAGGATAGATCATATCTTGGGTCACAAATCAAGCCTTGGTAAATTTAAGAAAATTGAAATTGTATCAAGTATCTTTTCCTACCACAACACTATGAGACTAGATATCATACAGGAAAAGATCTGTAAAAAATAGAAACACATGGAGGCTAAACAATATACTACTTAGTAACGAAGTGCACTGAAGAAATCAAAGAGGAAATCAAAAAATACCTAGAAACAAATGACAATGGAGACAGGATGACCCAAAACCTATGGGATGCAGCAAAAGCAGTTCTAAGAGGGAAGTTTATAGCAATACAATCCTACCTTAAGAAACAGGAAACATCTCGAATAAACAACCTAACCTTGCACCTAAAGCAGTTAGAGAAAGAAGAACAAAAAACCCCCAAAGTTAGCAGAAGGAAGAAACCATAAAGATTAGACCAGAAATAAATGAAAAAGAAATGAAGGAAACAATAGCAAAGATCAATAAAACTAAAAGCTGTTTATTTGAGAAGATAAAAATAATTGATAAACCATTAGCCAGACTCATCAAGAAAAAAAGGGAGAAGACTCAAATCAATAGAATTAGAAGTGAAAAAGAAGTAACAACTGACACTGCAGAAATACAAAATATCATGAGAGATTACTACAAGGAACTCTATGCCAATAAAATGGACAACCTGTAAGAAATGGAGAAATTCTTAGAAATGCACAACCTGCCAAGCCTGAATCAGGAAGAAATAGAAAATATGAACAGACCAATCACAAGCACTGAAATTGAAACTATGATTAAAAATCTTCCAACAAACAAAAGCCCAGGACCAGATAGCTTTACAGGCGAATTCTATCAAACTGTTAGAGAAGCGCTAACACCTATCCTTCTCAAACTCTTCCAAAATATAGCAGAGGGAGGAACACTCCCCAACTCATTCTACGAGGCCACCATCACCCTGATACCAAAACCAGACAAGGATGTCACAAAGAAACAAAACTACAGGCCAATATCACTGATGAACATAGATGCAAAAACCTCAACAAAATACTAGCAAACAGAATCCAACAGCACATTAAAAGGATTATACACTATGATGAAGTGGGTTTATTCCAGGAATGCAAGGATTCTTCAATATACGCAAATCAATCAATGTGATACACCATGTTAACAAACTGAAGAATAAAAACCATATGATCATCTCAATAGATGCAGAGAAAGCTTTCGACAAAATTCAACACCCATTTATGATAAAAACCCTGCAGAAAGTAGGCATAGAAGGAACTTTCCTCAACATAATAAAGGCCATATATGATAAACCCACAGCCAATATCATCCTCAATGGTTAAAAACTGAAAGAATTTCCACTAAGGTCAGGAACAAGACAAGGTTGCCCACTCTCACCACTCTTATTCAACATAGTTTTGGAAGTTTTAGCCACAGAAATCTGAGAAGAAAAGGAAATAAAAGGAATCCAAATCGGAAAAGAAGAAGTAAAGCTGTCACTGTTTGCAGATGACATGTTAGTATTCATAGAGAATCCTAAAGATGCTACCAGAAAACTACTAGAGCTAATCAATGAATTTGGTAAAGTAGCAGGATACAAAATTAATGCACAGAAATCTCTGGTATTCCTATACACTAATAATGAAAAATCTGGAAGTGAAATCAAGAAAACACTCACATTTACCATTGCAACAAAAAATAAAATATCTAGTTATCAAACTACTTAAGGATACAAAAGACCTGTATGCAGACAATTATGAGACACTGATGAAAGAAGGACGATACATATAGATGGAGAGATATACCATGTTCTTGGATTGGAAGAATCAACATTGTGACAATGACTCTAGTACCCAAAGCAATCTACAGATTCAATGCAAACCCTATGAAACTACCACTGGAATTTTTCACAGAACTAGAACAAAAAATTTCACAATTTGTATGGAAACACAAAAGACCCCGAATAGCCAAAGCGATCTTGATAACGAAAAGTGAAGCTGGAGGAATCAGGCTCCCTGACTTCAGACTATACTACAAAGCTACAGTAATCAAGAGAGTATGGTACTGGCACAAAAACAGAAATATAGATCAATGGAACAGGATAGAAAGCCCAGAGATAAACCCACGCACGTATGGTCACCTTATCTTTGATAAAGGAGGCAGGAATGTTCATTGTAGAAAGGACAGCCTCTTCAATAAGTGGTGCTGGGACAACTGGATAGGTAAATGTAAAAGTATGAGATTAGAACACTCCCTAGCACCATATACAAAAATAAGCTCAAAATGAATTAAATACCTAAATATAAGGCCAGAAACTATCAAACTCTTAGAGGAAAACATAGGCAGAACACTCTATGACATAAGTCACAGCAAGGTCCTTTTTGACCCACCTCCTAGAGAAATGGAAATAAAAACAAAAATAAACAAATGGGGCCTAATGAAACTTCAAAGCTTGTGCACAGCAAAGGAAACCATAAACAAGACCAAAAGACAACCCTCAGAATGAGAGAAAATATTTGCTAATGAAGCAACTGACAAAGGATTAATCTCCAAAATTTACAAGCAGCTCTTGCAGCTCAATAACAAAAAAGTAAAGAACCCAATCCAAAAATGGGCAGAAGACCTAAACAGACATTTCTCCACAAAGAAGGTACACAGACTGCCAACAAACACATGAAAGAATGCTCAACATCATTAATCATTAGAGAAGTGAAAATCAAAACTACAATGTGATATCACCTCACAGCATTCAGAATGGCTATCATCAAAAAATCTAGAAACAATAAATGCTGGAGAGGGTGTGGAGAAAAGGGAACACTCTTGCACTGCTGGTGGGAATGTGAGTTGGTACAGCCAATGGAGAACAGTGTGGAGGTTACTTAAAAAACTACAAATAGAACTACCATATGACCCAGCAATCCCACTACTGGGCGTATACCCTGAGAAAACCATGATTCAAAAAGAGTCATGTACCAAAATGTTCATTGCAGCTCTATTTACAATAGCCAGGAGATGGAAACAACCTAAGTGTCCATCATCAGATGACTGGATAAAGAAGATGTGGCACATATATACAATGGAATATTACTCAGCCATAAAAGGAAACGAAATTGAATTATTTGTAGTGAGGTGGATGGACCTAGAGTCTGTCATACAGAGTGAAGTAAATCAGAAAGAGAAAGACAAATACCGTATGCTAACAAATATGTATGGAATCTAAAAAAAAAAATGTCATGAAGAACCTAAGGGTAAGACAGGAATAAAGACCGAGACCCACTAGAGAATGGACTTGAGGATATGGGGAGGGGGAAGGGTAAGCTGTGACAAAGTGAGAGAGTGGCATGGACATATATACACTACCAAACGTAAAATAGATAGCTAGTGGGAAGCAGCCGCATAGCACAGGGAGATCAGCTTGGTGCTTTGTGACCACCTAGAGGGGTGGGATAAGGAGGGTTGGAGGGAAGGAGATGCCAGAGGGAAGAGATATGGGAACATATGTATATGTATAACTGATTCACTTTGTTATAAAGCAGAAACTAACACATGATTGTAAAGCAATTATACTCCAATAAAGATGTAAAAAAAAAAAAAAATAGACACATGAACCCCAATGTTCATTGCTGCACTATTTACAATAGCCAGGTCATGGAAGCAACCTAAATGCCCATTGACAGACAAATGGATAAAGATGTGGTACATATATATACAATGGAATATTACTTAGCTGTAAAAAGGAATGAAACTGGGTCATTTGTAGAGACGTGGATGAATCTAGAGACTGCCATACAGAGTGAAGTAAGTCAGAAAGAGAAAAAGAAATATCGTATATTAACGCATATATCTGGAACCTAGAAAAATGGCACAGATAAACCAGTTTGCAGGCTAGAAATAGAGACACAGATATAGAGGACAAACGTATGGACACCAAGGAGGAGAAGCTGTGGGGAGCGGGTGTGGTGGTGGTGTGATGAATTGGGAGATTGGGATTGACATATATACATTAATATGTATAAAATAGATAACTAGTAAGAGCCTGCTGTATACAAAAATAAATAAAATTCAAATAATAAGGCATGGATACAAATTTATGCTTGTAAACAACTGATGTGAGTCTTTTGTGTTTTAAACTATATTTAGTGTGTTTATTTTCTTCAGTAAAAATGTTAAATGAAAAGTATTGGCAGACTATTGCATTGTGATTGTTCTTACGTGAAGTTAAAATTTCATGTATATGTAACTTTGATATATAACACAATGATATAATAAATGAGGCAACCAATTAAATTTGTGTTGGTAACACATTTCCATAAAAATTTAAGCAAATACTAATAATTTTATTATAATGAACTAACTGTTGAGGCTAGATCCTGAAACCTGGCTTTGTTTGTGCTTAGATATTTGGGAAGTTTATAAACTTTTTGCTGTTTGCTACATTAAACTCTTTACAATAAAAACTCTTTACAGTAAACATTTGAGAATTAAAATAATTCCAAAGGTATTTCAGTTACAAACTTTAAGAAGTTTGCTCACCAGGTATTTGATGAGTGCTGCTGACATTGAATATAATCTTGCATATATAAATATTAAATATTTGACTTTGTATTTGGACAATAATTCAAAATAATCTTGCTTTTTCAACTTTTGTGAATACTAAAGTATTCTAAGACTGTTCTTATACTACTTACATGGTACATTATTTGTATTTTTACCATATTATACAGAATATATAAATCATATGACCATTATACTTTAGGAATTTAAATTCTAAATCAGTAACATTTTTTAGCTCGATAGTCTACCATTTAGTTAACTAGCTATAACCTCAATTAGCTATAATCTGAAAAAACAATATTAATGAATGGATCAGTGCCCTTTAAGAGTTAATTCATTATCAAGAATGTTCCTAATCTTTGGCATCAGTGGTCTCCCACCTTCTTTCTTACTAAAATCGTGTGTGTGTGTGTGTGTGTGTGTGTGTGTGTGTGTGTCTTAATTTAAAAAAATCACCTTAAGTGCTTGGTCTGTATACTTTTGAAATTAGAGCAGTTATGTATTGACTGTATCTTCTAATGATACCCCACTTGTGTACATCTAGTGGGTTTTTCTTTTTCTTTCAGGAATTGATGCCAACATAAAAGATAGCTTAGGTAGAACTGTCTTAGACATTCTGAAAGAACATCCATCTCAGAAATCTCTCCAGATTGCAAGTCTCTTACAAGGTAAAGAGTATTGAATGATGGATGAGTTTGTGTTACAGTTAAGATTAAATTAAGACTGTCCTAGTTTTCTCTTGGGTTTTAACATTTACTTTTGAATGAACTTACTATTTTTTTTTTCTGGTATACTTTTAAGCTCAATAATAATTACTACCTTTTAATGTTTTATTTCGGTATTTCAACTGCTCAGTAACTTTTAAAAAGCTAAAATTTTTTTTACTTATTTGATATTAAAAAGCATTTTTAATTAAACACATGTAATAAATATGTAGTTATGAACTTGAAGGTATTAGGACTGTAAAGTGTTGATGCTGAGGTATTATCTTACACTTGAATAATGCTTTAAGAGTTTTCAGGGATTTTCTATTATTTTGTCTGTTTTCTATAACTGTGAGGTAGATAAGTCAGATATTGTTATTATTCTTTTTGCACGTGAGGGAAACTGAAGCTCCAAGAGGCTAAGTGACTTGCTCAAACTTATATATCCTATTCTAAGTGGTAGAACTGGTGTGTAAATGCTGGGTTAACAACAACAAAATTGTACTTAGTTGAAAGAATACAGATTATTTCCTACCAAATCCAGTAGTACAAGATAATTCAGTCTTGCCAGCCTTTGGTTTTGATAAAGGTCATTTTAAGTACATTTGTAGTTAGTTGCAATTACTAGGTCTATTGAAGGTTTGACAACCATCTAGGTACTACTTTTTCATTTGCAGGATTACATACTTCCCCATTTGATCTAAAAATTTTATGAAAAATTTAGATTTAAGTGCTTTCCATTTCTGCTTGGTGATTAGGCCTGATATGTAACATGTTCCCTTAAAAATCCAGTTGTTTGTTCTTTCCTTTCCACTCAGCTCCTGCACTGTTCAGTGGGGATTATCCCCTACAGTTGTTACAGATTGGCTGTGAATGTAATAGAGGGAGGTGGGATGGGTGCCCCTGGATATCATTTGAGAAGCTGAAGAGCAGCTTTGTCCTGCAAGGAGATAGGTGAATTAAAACCATGTTGAGCAGGAGACATGCATAATAGATACAGGAGTCAACAAAGCCCAAAGAGGGGAAAAGAATAGATGCACTACAGGAGGTCATTATGTTCTTTTCTTTCTTTACTTCTGAAACCTCTCAGGGAAGTTCAAACCCATACAATTTTCTTGTCAATAAAGAAGTTAATTGCAAGTCAAGCACATATAGAGATAAATCAGAGGTGGATACAAGTATGGCTCTTCATATTAATTCAAATTAAAGTCAAGTTGAATGAAAAGTGAAAAATAAAAGAGTGATATATACAGTATTTAAAAAAGTCTTTCCCTTCTAGGCACTTTGTATTTCATATTGGATTTTTGCCTCTAACTGAACTTCTAAAAAAACTGAGACTTGTGCATAATATGTCTCTCGGGAGAAGCAAAATAAATGTCATCCACTAAAAAGGGGGCATGACATAATTACAGACATTTCTAACATATTGCACTGGTTCAACTTAGATGAAAATGTTATTATATAAGAGTAACTGTCTGTTCTCATAAATGGTCAAGATTCATTAGGTATGCCAATTTGTGATGGAGTATTTGTGACATCTTTGAATTTTTAAAATTATTGTCAAATTTTAGAATGTGAACACATTATATTCTCTGCATTCCTG
>NW_006794332.1:2751097-2758509 GCF_000442215.2 Lipotes vexillifer | reverse complement strand
TCCTGCTTTTCAAATCACTGGTACAGTTTATTTTATTATTTATTTTAAATTAATTAATTAATTTATGGCTGCATTGGGTTTTCATTGCTGTGTGCAGGGTTTCTCTAGTTGCAGGGAGCGGGGGCTACTCTTCGTTGCTGTGCGGCAGGCTTCTCATTGCGGTGGCTTCTCTTGTTGCGGAGCATGGGCTCTAGGTGCTCAGGCTTCAGTAGTTGCGGCTTGTGGGCTCAGTAGTTGTGGCTCGTGGGCTCTAGAGTGCAGGCTCAGTAGTTGTGGCACATGGGCTTAGTTGCTCCGCAGCATGTGAGATCTTCCCGGACCAGGGCTCAAACCCGTGTCCCCTGCATTGGCTGGCAGATTCTTAACTACTGCACCGCCAAGGAAGTCCCAAATCACTGGTACATTTTAAGTCTTATGAAAAAGTTTGTTATTGTAGTAAAGACAATTTATAGTAGATAAAATTACTGCCTGAGTCAGAAATTTTCAGTATAGAACCCCATAAGTTGCTTTCTTTTCCTATTAGAATTTGCCTAGCAGAATTGCTCTTAGATAGAAACTATTTGGATAGTATGAAAACAAAAGTGGTTGGCATGATAGTACAAAGTTTCTTAAGTGAATTTCAAGAAGAAGGGGTTCCTTCTGAATAAAGAAGCGCAAGTATTGATTTAACCCCTTAGCCAGAGGCTGTAAACCATCCACTGTGGGCTGAATGTCTTTTGGCGGGTAGCAGATATGTTTTGTTTAGGTCACATACTTTTGGCTCACACTGTGTTTCTGTAAAAATTGAATTAGCTTTCAGCATTTAAAAATCTAGGATTTCAGCTAACTCCCCAGAGTTTGGGTTTCTCAAAAAAGTGCAGGCTTTCGTTTTACTTCATTGCTGAACTTTAGATGGGGCATCTGCTCTCTGGTTAACCAGGCTCTGCAGGCTTTCCATTTTTTTTTGTTACATTGAGGTTGAATGTTAATCGACATTTATCCCTGCATTCAGATGCTGTTTTCTTATGATTAAGAGAAAAGTGAGATGCTTCTTGTATCTATCTGGCTTTGCCACTTATTAGCTGAATGAACGTGGCCAAGTTAATAATCCTTCCCCTTTAGTTGTCACCTTTAAAACTGAGATAATACTAGTGCCCGTGTCATAGTTTTGTGAAGATTAAATGAGTTAATTTATATTAAATACTTAGAACACTGCTGGGTGCATAGTAAGCAATATTTAAGTTTTATTATTATTATATCCTCATCAGAATTGGAAAAATGAGAGACAGGCTGAGTGTGGGACAAAAAAAAAAAAAAAAAGGTAAAATGTCAATAATAGGGAATTCCCTGGCCGTCCAGTTGTTGGGACTCTGCACTCTCACTGCCAGGGCCTGGATTTGATCCCTGGTCACAGAACTAGGAGCCTGAATGCCACGCGGCACAGCCAAATAAAATGAAGTGAAATAAAATTAAAAAAAATAAAATAAATGTCAATAAAAAAAGAATGGGGAAGAACATTATTTCTTTGTTGAACTAAAGTTCAATACGCAATTGCGCTTATCTTACAAGATTACAACACCATCATGAATTAAACTTATCCCACTTCATGCATGTATGTTACCTGACTGATCATTATATCCATCTGAATTTGATATCCCTGTTTAGGGATGAAGTCTATTCAAAGCATCATTCAGAGAGTTTTAAACCTTCAGATAGGATATATTTACGGAAACTGAGGATGTTAAGGAAAGCTTGTGACAAAAATTTAGTTTTCAGAAAAAGTATTCATGAATCTCTTCTAAAATATCTTTTCTGTTTTAATTAAAAAGCTTTAAATTAATAGCTCATCATGAAGTTCTTTCAGTTTGTTTGATTTTTTGAAGTTCTTTAAAAACTTAGGATATAAAGAAATAAATGAAAAATTGACCACCAAAAGTAAAACAAAGTAGGGCTTCCCTGGTGGCGCAGTGGTTGAGAGTCCGCCTGCCAATGCAGGGGACACGGGTTCGTGCCCCGGTCCGGGAAGATCCCACATGCCGCGGAGTGGCTGGGCCCATGAGCCATGGCCGCTGAGCCTGCGTGTCCAGAGCCTGTGCTCTGCAACAGGAGAGGCCACAACAGTGAAAAAAAAAAAAAAAAAAAAAAAAAAGTAAAACAAAGTTAAAGTTTTTTAAATAAATGAATTCAAGTATGTAATTTCAAAAACTTATATACACAGAATATTTAGAAGGCGTGGGAAGATCAACAGTTCTTGAAGCACACATACAGGAAGATACAACCCAAGAAACACATATTTCATCTCCTGTTGAGTCTCCTTCCCAGAAGACCAAAGGTGAGTAGCTAATTGTAAAACCCTTGAAATGATACTAGTCTGCTATGTACTAAACTGTTATGTTTGTCCTATATGTACAAAAAGGCTCATGCTTGTGAAAATGTCAGGTCTAGTAAGTTATACTCTATATTTTATCCATTTATTCGGTCAACATTTATTGAGCTCCTGCTATTTGTCAAGCAGTATTCTTGGTCCTGAGATACAGTGGTGATCAAAGGGACAGCAATCCCTGCTGTCATGAAGTTTACATGGAGTGGGTATTTCACAGTTGACTTATTTTTCCTAAGGTATGTTTTTAATATAGAATAAAAATATTTATATATGGATTGTAACTGCTAGGTTTTTTTCAGAATGAGTTATTGGGATGAATTTCCTTTCTGAGAATAATTAGAAAAAATGAATATTTGCATGCAGCCTACAAAATAGTCATGTTGACAGTTGATGCAGATTATATATCTGTTCCTTCTGTTGTCCCTTTATATCATAATTTATTAATTACTTACATAATTATTTGTTTAAATAAGTTCTGTTTCTTTTTATTGAACCTAGGAAGTAGGCTCCCAGCACCATTTCAAATTTGTTAATGAATTGTTGAATGAATTCTGTCAGTGAAGTATAATGCGCATAAAAGACTACTGAAGAGTGGCCCCCACTTGCCACAACTAGAGAAAGCCCTCGCACAGAAACGAAGACCCAACACAGCACAAATAAATAAATAAAGATAAAATTAAAAAAAAATTAAAAAAAAAAAATCTTTAAAAAAAAAAAAAAAAGAAGACTACTGAAGATTAAATGCTGTAGTAAATGAAGCCTTAGGAATTGTAATTCCAGATGCTTTTATGTATCACATATATGTAAACCTTCAATACTTATTTCCAGTTTGAGAAAGAATAAAAATAGGCAAAACTGGAATTTCTCTTTGTCTTTTAACATTATTGTACTAATTATGATTTAGTACCTTGCTTTCAGCAAAATAAATTTTCTGACAACTTAATCTTGTTTGCCATATTTTGAGTTCTAGTACCATACTAGTTATATTTTTATTGTTTAACATCAAGTTTTAGCAGTATTCTTTCTTGAAACTTTTGAAAAATTTACTGTCTTCTTACAGGTGAAACTGTGACTGGAGAATTATCGAAACTCTTGAATGAAATAAAGCTCTGTCAAGAAAAGGATTATTCTTTTGAAGATTTGTGCCACACAATATCAGACCACTACTTAGATAATTTGAGCAAGATTTCAGAGGAAGAACTTGGGAAAAATGGAAGCCAGAGTGTAGTAAGTAAGGGGGAAAGAAGACAATGCGTCTGTCTTTGCCAGTTTGTTGTGTACCTGAGAGGCATAGGATTTATGTGTTATCCTATCTTCAGATTTAGCCAGGGTCAAATGTCAAGCTTCCTGTTGCTCTTGCCCTGATATTCATTGGTGTTTCATTCTCACTGCGTGAGTAGGGAAGAAGTGCTTTGATAAATCGCTTATGGATTGTGATGATCTCACTGTTAGACCCTCTTAACACATGAATTCATAGTTTCTTTATGTTCTTTTAGTTTTATTGGGCATAATGATATTGGTTTCCAAAGAAAAAAGAAAACCTTCCTTTTGTCTCTTTTCCCTGTTTTCTCTATGATCTGAGTCTAACCCCATCTTGAAGAAGAAAGACAAAGCTGAGCCATGCGTGTATACTTCCCCAGCCACTCCATAAGTCATAATAGGTGAGAGACGTTGTGGAAAGTTTGACCTGCATATTTCTATAATCTTATGCAAATCCAAATGGATTTGCATGCAACCTATAAGCTCAGAATTTAAATCATGTGTTAGAGATTCTTGCTTATTTGGATTTTTATGTTAACATGATAGCAAGAAAAACTGTAGAGAATCAATCAAAGTCAAGATTTGTGTACCTGTCTTTTATCCTATAGAGGAAGGATTTATAGGATGCATTGGTATTAAAGGAAATGCATTATTATGATATGAAACCTTTTCTCACTTTTAGAACTTAGTTTGTTATAGAAATATTACACTTTCTTCAAAAGCCCATAATAGAGTAGTGTTAAGTATGTCATTTTATTTATGAAAGCTAAAAAAAAATTGCTAAGTATAGTGACTGTTATGAGAACATTTACTTCATTTAGTTACTTAATGTGAGCAGTGACAGTTTCCCAGGGTAGCATTTGCTTGTCTAGGTCCATGGCCAGTCTTACCTTCTAGGCCTGTTTTTTCTTTTTATCCTTTGCCGCTCTGTCTTTTGAAAACATCACATTATTGGCTCCAATAAAAGCTCTTTTGAATAATTACGATTAATTATATATACACTGAAGTAAATACTTGTAGGTTTTACCAAATGAAATTTTTATATTGATTAAATATATACTGTAGTAATTTTAATGTTAGGACAAAACTCCATGTTTTAAATAAATCTAAAACAGGTCTATGTTAACTCCAAATACAAACCAGTTACATTTCAACATTTCCTTGAAAGTTGGTTAGAAATTAAAACGTATTTATCCTACATAAACTGTACATGGTGTTCAGGTCCACTAAGTGGCTGCTTCGGGCCCTCTACTTCTTAACCCACAGATTTTCTGAAAGCCCTAATTTTCTAGACCAGTGGTTTCTAAACTTTTCTTGTTGTAGGTACCAGTAGTAAACAAATTTTGAGCAAACATCCCAAATGTATTTATAATTTTATATATATATATATATATGTACACATATATACACACACATATTCTACGAATATATGCTATAAATTATGGGGCATATACTACAAGAGAAATTCAAGTGAAGAGGATAAAGAATAAGTGTAAAATAGAAGATCTAATTTTTTTTCTTTTATTCAATTTGTATCTTGTGCACTTTGGGCTCTACATGATCTGCTTGGAGAACGTAATTCAAACTTACAGCTTTTGGGTGGTGATGGCAGGGGCTTTTGGCATTTAGAGGGTGACATAATTTGGGGAAATGATGGCCAAGTTTTTCTGTAAGTCAAAGACTGTTATTCTGAGAGTAGTAAGGGAGAAACGAATGCTCATAAGTTGAAGTTAAGTTCAAAATTCAAGGTTGTACTTCTATACAAGCAATCACTGTTCCTGTGACAAACTTTATATTGAGTTCTTTGAAAATATTGTCATACAAAATATTAAAGGTTACATGAGGCAGAAAAGCAGGGGGTACATATGAGTAAGAGCAAGCAGTTCTATTTATCTGGAATAATAAAGTTTATAAAGGGGGACAATGGGAGATAAGATTAGAAGATAGGTCAAGGTCAGGCCATGGATGATTTTGACTGTCAGGGTGAGAATTTTGGTATTTATTTTTTAGGAAATGAGAAAAATCTAAAGGATTTTAGACACATAAAAGACTTTATTGGAAGTGGCCTTTCAGAAGTTGAATCCGAAAGAAACTTGTTATTGAATGTTTAAAAAGTAATGCAATTTCTTAGAATCTTCTCTACAGCCTGTGTTTTATTTGGGTCATTCTTGTTTTGTTGAATATCTGTTTCCATTTATCAAAAGTGTTTTTCCAAGTTTTTAAAATGAATTATACTCTCAAATTATGCAAAAAATTTAATTGAGTACTTACAGATCACCTGATATAGATGGTCATTACCACGTTGTGAGCTATAGAATTTATAATAGCAATAATGAGATGCGGTTTCTGACTTCAGGGAGTTCAAAATTTCTACCCCAAGAAGTCTTCAATTGCAGTGTACAGACAAGACTAACATATAAACAACAAATATATATTACAAGAGCTGACATTTATTAGGTGCTTGCTATTTGCTGTTCTAATGCTTCATATGACTTATTGCCACCTAATCCACACAGTAATCCTAACAATGGAGTTACAGATTTGGGAAATGACTCAGCTGGCAATTGTCAGATCTACGATTCAAACTCAGAGCCAATGTCATTACTTCCCAGCTACATTTCTTATAATAAACTACCCTGTGGCCAAAGGAATGTTTTTTTTAAAGGGAGAGGTTAGTGATTTATAGGTATTCATTGAAGTCTTCATGGTGAGAAATTAAACTGGGATCTGGAGGAAGGGGACACATTCGTTGCGCTTGTATTGGAATGAATGAATGAATGAATGGGAGAGGATTCTAGCCTGCAGAAATAGGATGTGCAAAAGCACAAAGGTGAGGCCTAGCATTTAACATGAGGATGATTTACCATAAGAATTTGTTTTGAAAAGTAGTGGGGAGTAAAGCTGGATAAGTAACGATAATATTTAACACTGATGGAACACTTTATTTATATTAACTGATTTAATCCTCACACTAACCCTATGATATAGGTAGTATTATTCCTCCCATTTTACAGATGAGAAAACGGAGGCACAGAGAACTTGTATGACTTTCCCAAGTTTACACAGTAAGTACCAGGGCCAGGATCTGAACAAAGGCAGTCTGGGGCTTGGAGCCATACCCCTTACCACTCAACTATTTACTTAGAGAACAGGGACAAATAATTAGATTTGGGACGCTAGTCAGAAGTTTAATATTGATGCTGAGGGGAATAACTTTTGAGTATGGGAGTTCTTTCATGAAGGTGACATTTTTAGAAGATAAAAGTGGTAACTGTATGTCAGATGTTCTGGGGAGGGATTCAAACAGTGACTCTCAGCAATGGTCATACATTAGACTTATCTGGGAAGGCTTCAGAAAATACTGACACCCTCAGGTATCCTGGCAGACCAACTAAATCAGAATTATTTTGGCTGACTCTGAGCATTGTTCTTTTTTTTTTTTTAGCATCTTTATTGGAGTATAATTGCTTTACATTGTTGTGTTAGTTTCTGCTGTATAACAAAGTGAATCAGCTATACATATACATATATCCCCATATCCCCTCCCTCTTGCGTCTCCCTCCCACCCTCCCTATCCCACCCCTCTAGGTGGTCACAAAGCACCAAGCTGATCTCCCTGTGCTATGCAGCTGCTTCCCACTAGCTATCTATTTTACATTTGATAGTGTATATATGTCCATGCCATTCTCTCACTTCGTCCCAGCTTACCCTTCCCCCTCCCCATGTCCTCAAGTCCATTCTCTACATCTGTGTCTTTATTCCTGTCCTACCCCTAGGTTCTTCAGAACCT
>NW_006794332.1:2738246-2750680 GCF_000442215.2 Lipotes vexillifer | reverse complement strand
TTTTGATTTGCATTTCTCTAATGATTAGTGATGTTGAGCATCCTTTCATGTGTTTGTTGGCAATCTGTATATCTTCTTTGGAGAAATGTCTATTTAGGTCTTCTGCCCATTTTTGGATTGGGTTGTTTGTTTTTTTGATACTGAGCTGCATGAGCTGCTTGTATATTTTGGAGATTACTCCTTTGTCAGTTGCTTCATTTGCGAATATTTTCTCCCATTCTGAGGGTTGTCTTTTGGTCTTGTTTATGGTTTCCTTTGCTGTGCAAAAGCTTTTAAGTTTCATTAGGTCCCATCTGTTTATTTTTGTTTTTATTTCCATTTCTCTAGGAGGTGGGTCAAAAAGGATCTTGCTGTAATTTATGTCATAGAGTGTTCTGCCTATGTTTTTTTTTGTTTCTTTTTTAACATCTTTATTGGAGTATAATTGCTTTACAATGGTGTGTTAGTTTCTGCTTTATAACAAAGTGAATCAGTTATACATATACATATGTCCCCATACCTCTTCCCTCTTGCATCTCCTTCCCTCCCACCCTCCCTATCCCACCCCTCTAGGTGGTCACAAAACACTGAGCTGATCTCCCTGTACTATGCGGCTGCTTCCCACTAGCTATCTATTTTATGTTTGGTAGTGTATATATGTCCATTCTACCTATGTTTTCGTCTAAGAGTTTTATAGTATCTGGCCTTACATTTACGTCTTTAATCCATTTTGAGTTTATTTTTGTAAACGGAGTTAGGGAGTGTGCTTTTTTTTTTTTTTCACGGTATGCGGGCCTCTCACTGTTGTGGCCTCTCCCGCTGCGGAGCACAGGCTCCTGATGCACAGGCCTAGCGGCCATGGCTCATGGGCCCAGCTGCTCCGCGGCATGTGGGATCCTCCCGGACCGGGGCACAACCCGTGTCCCCTGCATTGGCAGGCAGACTCTCAACCACTGCGCCACCAGGGAAGCCCAGGGAGTGTTCTAATTTCATTCTTTTACGTGTAGCTGTCCAGTTTTCCCAGCACCACTTATTGAAGAGGATGTCTTTTCTCCATTTTATACTCTTGCCTCCTTTATCAAAGATAAGGTGACCATATGTGCATGGGTTTATCTCTGGGCTTTCTATCCTGTTCCGTTGATCTATATTTCTGTTTTTGTGCCAGTACTGTACCATACTGTCTTGATTACTGTAGCTTTGTAGTATAGTCTGAAGTCCGGGAGCCTGATTCCTCCAGCTCCCTTTTTCTTTCTCAAGATTGCTTTCGCTATTTGGGGTCTTTTGTGTTTCCATACAAATTATGCAATTTTTTGTTCTAGCTCTGTGAAAAATGCCACTGGCAGTTTGATAGGCATTGTATTGAATCTGTAAATTGATTTGGGTAGTATAGTCATTTTCACAGTGTTGTTTCTGCTGGAACCTTACTGAGGTAATTCAGGCCTCAGATGATGCGTCTGAACTGAGGTCTTGATAACACCACAGGATTATAGAATTTTAGATCTAAATAAATCTGATAGATCTTCTGGTGCCCTGCCTAATTCCCATACTCTCCAGTGTAAGAGCTCTCTTGAATTAGGGAGCTTTTCAGTTTATCATTAAGGAAAATTCAAAGTGTAGTCCAGCCATAGTCCTAAATTACAATTATTTCTATATTTTAATGAAATATTATATGTGGAAAACAGTTTTGTTTATTATTCACATTATTGGCTGAGGATGGGCATTTGGGTTCATTTAAACTTTAATTTTAGATTATATGAAACATTCAACTTATTCATTGTAATATGAAAAATAATTCCAAAATTTAAAAGAAATCAAAATGTAAGGAAAATATGTTTTGTAGCATTTATGTTATTAATAAATGTATTTTTCATATTAATTATTTGGCTTGAATTTTGTGGGTATTTTAACTATTCTTCATCAGTTTAGCTTTTATTGCTTTTTTCTTCCGATAGAGGGCGCTCTAATTCAGTAATTTAAAATACAAAATCAGCCGTCTTATGTAAGAACTTTTATTTTTGTATTGGAGGTTTTGGTTTTATTAAAATATTAGCCTTAAGGTGGTACTTTGAATAATTTTACTAAAATAAGTGAATTAGAAATTAAATTCTTATTATGATTGTATCTATTTGATAGAAGGTTTTACATTTAATGTGAAGGGCATCTCAAGTTAAAATTACATTTTATTTTGCATAAATTTTAATTCAAAAGTCAGTCTGTTTTTAATTCTTTTATAATATGCATATGGAATCATTTTCTAAGTTGAATTAAGACATTATATAATCTAGAATGTAAATTTTGAAGAAATATAAATATCTTCACATTCTTTTCAACCCCTGAAATTTAGGTTTTTGAAAGAATATAAAATTATCTGAAAAAAATTTTCTATTCTCTTCATTTGTTTTTCCAAGTCATATTTGCAGCTTTCCCTCCATGTTTGTAAACAACGTACACAACTCTTAAATGTGAATACACGATGCCTTAGAGAAATGTGATGATAGCATAAGATCATTAGAGCAAACTTCAGAATTTAGGTTTCAGGAAAACATTGTTTTAAGATATAAAATTTAAAAGGCATTATTGCCTCCTCAGCCTGTGTTTCTAAGAAATAAATAAGAAGCATCAGGGATGAAATGCATTATGTAATTTTTCTTCTGAGGGGAAACCTAGACACAAGCAGCATCTAAAGGTTATTGTTTGAAAGGGGTTGTGTTGGCACGTTTTTCTTTCTTTCTTTCTTTTTTTTTTGTGGTACGCAGGCCTCTCACTGTTGTGGCCTCTCCCGTTGCAGAGCACAGGCTCTGGACGCGCAGGCTCAGCGGCCATGGCTCACGGGCCCAGCCGCTCTGTGGCATGTGGGATCTTCCCGGACCGGGGCACGAACCCGTGTCCCCTGCATCAGCAGGTGGACTCTCAACCACTGTGCCACCAGGGAAGCCCTGTTGGCAGGTATTGAGCTATTTAACTCTTCTCGTTTATCTCTTTTATGTTATTTCACTTTCGGTCCAATGTAGAATCCTTAATTATGTGTAAGCTTTCTGAAGTATGTGATATTTAGCATTTTAAGATTTCAGGTTCAACTTCTCAGTTTTTATGCCAAGCTTCTATAAATTGCATGAGAGCACTCTTAGGGTGGGGAGGGGTGTCTATCAGAAAATATAGTTAACTTGGTGCCAAAATTTTCAAGTCTTAAAATAGACTCAAATTAGGCTGCCTAAAATTCAAATGGTGTTTCTGATACAAAGTTAACTTTCAAACATATTTTAATACAATTCTAGAGCTTAATATCAGGAATGCAGAAATTTCAGAATTGTGAGAGACTTTAGTGGCTATCTCATCCAGTTCCTCTCAGAATCAGAGTACTTTGGGAAATGAATTTTCTATATAGAGTGTTCTTCTTACAAGATTGTAAGTGATTCTTTAGCATATATGAATTTTTTAAGTAGTGGAGCTAAATCTTAAGCAGTGGTAACTATTATTTTATTGGGAATATAATATTCAGAAGGGTATTTGTAACTTTAGTAATTCCTATCTTACATAGTTGAACAAATTTTTTGGAAGTGATGACTCAAGGCTGCTGTGTATTAAGCCCAGGTTTGGTTTGTCCTAACAGATTCTCCAGGATTTAGGGAATGCATAGATTCTGTTGACCTATATTTGTATTTTGAAACTGATACCATTAACCATATATATGTACTAAATGTACACGCAAGGAAAAATCCAGAATCAGAATGGTAAGATTTTTGTCTCTATTTTTACCCTAGAAAGAAAATTTGTACCTATAGTGAATCTAAGAAGATACTTTAGATAAATGGCTACTAGGATAAAAGAGACACTCTTCTGAATTTCAGACACAATTGCTTTTATCTTTCATGTCACATCTCTTTGTTCTATTTTGTCTTGTAAGTTTATACATTTTTAAATATTACTTCTTAGAGACTCCTTGATGGCATGATCTGTATTTGATTGACCTCTGTAATCACATCCTGCCTAGCACAATGCCACGAATGTAGTGGTCTCTCAGTGAAAGTTCATTGAATGAATAAATACATAAGAAGGCAGACACTGCATGTGAGTGCACATCTTCTTGTAAATAAACCATCATCATCAAAAAACATGTTTAATTATTTGGAGGTGAATTTCAGAGTACAAGGACAAGTGTTTTTCCATCAAGCATGGAGTTTCAATGTTTTAGGGAGGCAACTTAGTCTAGCAGTTAATAGCATAAACCTGGGTTTGCATTCTTGTTCCGCCGCTTACTAGCAGAGTGACCTTTGGAAGATATTTGATCTTTTCAAGCCTTAGTTTACTCATTACTAAAAAAAAAAAAGTTTAATATGGTTTTCTGTCAGTCACAGAAAAGGAGCTATTTTCTTTTGTGTTGTTAAAAACATGCCATCTTGATTTTTATGTTTCATAGACTTTGTCTAGCTTTGTCTAGACTTTCTAATAATCACTCAATGTCAACATAGAGCGGATTTCTCTAGTGAAATGCTAAATAAATATTCAGTTCTTGGATTAGTCATAGTCAGTATTTTACTTTGTAAAAACCAATCATCTATTATAGTCAGGTCTGCAAATGTTAGGGAGGAATAGCAAACATGGCAAATAATTGATCTTACATGAAAAATTATCTCAATAAACAGATTCTTGGCTCAAAGTAAAAACACAGAATTCAATGGGACTTAATATAAAATCCCCAATTAGATTCCTAAAAATTTAGTGATATAAGATGGGAGAGGTTTAATTTGGGGGAATAGTTCATACAAAAAGTTCTGGGTGTTTAAGTGACCACAATTGCAATGTGAACCAACAGTGAAATGTGGCTGCTAAAAATCAATAAACAGTTGCCAAGCTATGATCTCTGAAAATAGCATTTATTAAGTACTAAGTTTTAACTAAGTTTCTAGACATTGTGGTAAGCATGTTAAAGTCATTATCTCCTTTATTCCTCACAACAGTGCGATGAGGTAGGTTTTATTATTCTCAATGTGGAAATTAAGAGTAAAATAACTTGGCCAGGGTCATAGAACTATCAAAAAGTGAAGCTGCTATCTGAACTTAGGTTTGCTATCTTACAAGGTCATGATTCTAACCATTAGGTCAGCCTGTCAATCATTAGTATCTTCCACATTGACTACCCTTACCTTTTCATCATCCCCACCATCTTGCAATTTCACTTGAATTATTGCAGGAGCCTCTTATCCTATCTTCTAGTTTTCTCTCTTCACTTGCCCCAATTTATTCTTCATACTCTTGCCAAATCAATATGCCTTAAGTGCAATTCTAATTATTTCACTCTCCTCAAAGGTAGCACTGGTCCTCACTATACAAATTCAATACAGAATTTTAACTCTGGCATTCAAGGCCTTCCATGTTCTAGCTTCATCATATATTTCCAGCTTTCTTCCGTTAATGTCTTAGATAAATTTAATGTTCTGGTAAAATAGATTATTCTCAAGTGTGTGTCTTTCAAATAGATTATTCTCAAGTGTGTGTCCTTCCTTATCTCTGCTCATGCTCACATGTTTTATCCATGTGTAATTCTTTTCCCTATTGTTTTTACTTATTGAAAACCATCCTTCGCAAAACCTTTTTTGATCCTCCTATTTAGATCCAACTATTTGGATCAGGTATCATTAATTTTATTTATATATCTATTATGCAGATTTCATAGTCTGCTGTGTAGTATTGGTGCATAAAACTTCTTTTTTGGCTTTGCTTAGAAGCCCTTTGATAACAGGGAAATATTGATCTCTGTGTGTGAGTGTGTATCCATAGCATAGTTCCTCACTCACGTGCTTAATAAACATTTGTTAAATTGATATGATACGCAATGGACCTCAAAAGTCTGTTTAATAACTGAATTTAGTGTATACCTATGGAAGAGCTCTAACAAGGAGTCTTTTTAATCTCAGAACTTCCTCTGTTGGTTGATGTTTCAAATAATGAATGCCTCACCATTTGATTTGAAGATTAAGTGAAATACCCAGTTAAACTATATTATATACTTCCTCACAACATAAAATCACAAATATCTTAGGTCAAGTCATACCTTTCTTAGGTAGTAATGCATCTCTTTTACTGATAACAAAGAAGTCTTACATTGCAAATACCATATTTGATTCCTGATAACATAGAAAAAGGAAATCTACTCTAAGAATATGGGAACATATGTCTCAATTATATTATTAAATTTTCAAATCTTCAATTTTGTGATAAACATTTTTTTAATTCATCACTGTTATTCTTTCTGTATAAGTTGAGAGGGCCTATTTTTGAAGCAGTTTTTTCAGTTAATCATAAAGAAAATGGGCTTAAGCCTACACCCTACGTTTTCCCCCAGTTGTTAATGATTCTTGCTGATTATGATGTGCTCAACTGATGCATAGTATTATTTTGTGCACATTTTAAAATGTGTTAGACACTAAAATATCTTAATACTAAGAGCATTCTGTTAAGGTATCCAAAGGCAGCAAACTCCCTTCCTAATTAAACTTTTATAAATTTGAATTTTATGAAGTTTGTGAAGTGATCATTTTATCTACTCTGCAGATGCAACATCAGCCAATTTTTGTTTTGATATTTTCATTCTCTCTGATCTCTCTCTAATGTCTAACTTGAATTTAATCTTCCTAACAGAAGAACTCAGCTATTATGATTTCCCTGAGAATCTATACTTTATACTCAGGAGTTAATTGTAATATTTTGTTGAAAATTTGATAATAATTCAACTTTATTCTAATCTTACTCTCCAGATAATGATGAAGTTAATTTTTGACAGCTCTTAGCCACATGTCACATTACCTTGTTCGTTTGCCATAATGCACCTGATTTGTAATTCTGTTTCATGGTGTGCATTTGAGAGTTCTTGATTCTCTTTTGGAGTAAAGGCCTTGGACAGCCTGCCATTATAAAGGAATCCTATTTTGCTTCCTAATGCCGAAGGAAATCAGTCTAGAGCCTGAGCTTAAAGAGACATGTCAGTGGTGATAATCACTTATCTTCATGTTCAGGGAAATGTTTTTCACCTTGAAAATTGAAGAGCAAATTAATACTAATGGAATATTGGACTAGTAACCAAGAAAAAATTACTGAAATCACTCATGCTTCTAACATATTTTATCATGGGGCCATTTGGGACATGACTACTGAATATTGGAATCAATTCAGCCTCTAACAGATGAAGAATTAGATTTCTCTGTGATACAATCAAAGTCAGTAACAGTAGAATGGAAAAGATACTGTGTGGCCTGCTTTAATCTCAGGATTAGAATTTTAAAATTGGTATTATTTTAACTTGCTTTTGCCAGAATTTTTATTTCTACCATCTATGCTTTTTAAAGTTTAAATGTTTTGGTTGCTTGCAGTTTCACAACAGTTCCATTTAGTTGATAGCTGCCAGTCTGTACTACCAAATCATTAATAATGAGAAACAAAGTCTTAATTTGGAGAAAGAATGAGGTAGTCAAGAAAATGAATTTGATGGGGAATGAAAGGTCCTAAAATGAATGAAGATAATGAACCAGTGAGAAGTGTATATTAGTAAAAGTGGAAATAGCTTGCCCCCCACATAAATGAGACAAACATTGACATGTTATATCTTTTCCTATAATCATCCATTCTATGTTGCTGAAATAAATCTATTCTAGCCTTGAAGATTTTCTTTTTGCCCTATAATCTTGCTTTTACTTAGCAAGGTGCCATTTTCCTAAACATTTAAAGAATCTTTATTGTCATAGTTATTATCATCAGCTTCACTAACTTACTGAGTCCCCACCTTAAGGAATTATACTAATTTCTTCAATAACATGTATTTGTAACTTGGAGTAACATTTTAGTGTAGAAAATAGGAACTTTGAACTCAAACAGACTTGTGTTTGAATCCCAGTTCTACTCCTTAGATAAATACTACCCTGATCTTCAGATTTCTCATCTGCAGCAAAGTGTTTCTAAAAGGTCTTTCTCACCTCGACCTACTGAATCAGAATGTCTGGAGCTGGATTACTTACAATAAAACTCCCTAGGTGATTCTTATGCTGTTTGTGAACTGCACTATAACATTTTTAAAATGTTGATTTCTTTGAGTCAACTACTCAGACCCATTTTCTGCTTACCCACATGTATCTATGGATCTCAGATTCCAATGATCTGACCCTAATTTGCCTTTAGTTTCTCTTACTGCTCCTATGAGTGCAAATTTGATTGGTCATCAAGGCAAAATGACTTACTGTTTAAGGTTTGCTTTTCTTGTTTCTGTGAAAAATGCCATTGGAATTTTGATAGGTATTGCATTGAATCTATAGATGGCTTTGGGATAATATGGAACTTTTAGCAATATTGATTCTCCTGATCCATGAACACAGAATATCTTTCCATATGTTTGTGTCTTCATTTTCTTTTAAGTGTTGCAGTTTTCAATTAATCATAAAGATTAATAGATCTTTCACCTCGGTTAAATTTATACATAAGTATTGTATTGTTTTTGATACTCTTGTGAATTGGATTGTTTTCTTCATTTATTTTTCAGATATTTTGTTGTTAGTGTATAGAAATGCAAATGATTTCTATATGTTGGTTTTGTATCCTGCAGCTCAACTGAATTTATTGATTAGTTCTAGGTTTTTTGGTGGATTCCATTGGAATCTGAGATCTACAGATGGAGGTGGAGTCTTTAGGATTTCCCATATATGACATCATATTGTCTGCAAAGACAGTTTTCCTCTTTCCTTTTTGATTTGTCTGCCTTTTATTTCTTTTTCTTGCCTCATTGCTCTGGCTAGGACTTACAGTACTATGTCGAATAGGAGCAGTGAGAGTAGGCACCCTCTTGTCTTGTTCTTAGTCTTAGAGGAAAAGCTTACAACCTTTCACCATTGAGTATGATGTTAGCTGTGGGATTGTCATATATGGCCTTTATTATGTTGAGATATGTTCTTTCTATACCCAATTTGTTGAGTGTTTTTATCATGAAAGGATGTTGAATTTTGTCAAGCTTTTTCTGCATCTATTGAGATGATCATATGATTTTTATTTTTCATTCTATGTAACTTAACTTTATTCTTGAAATTAAATAAAACTGGTGTTAAAGTACCATATAAAGTATAAAGTGGTATTCAAAAGAATATATTATCATCCTTTCATTTTCAGTTCTTCAAATTCATAGACTATACTCACTGCTGCTCACTTGTCCTTAAAATTCTAGCTTCTCTGTTATAACCCAACTTCGGCCTGCTCCTCCCTGACCCCCCTCCTTATTTATGTAAAACTCTGTAGTAATGAAACTAAATCTATTTCAAGTGCTTGTTATCATTCCTAGCATAGAGTAAGTGCTCAATAAATTTTTTCTGGATATTCAACTAGTCTCTTAAAATTTGATGTTATCAATGTCTTCCTTTTCATCCATTCTAATCAGAACTCATTTCATTCCCTCATAACTATAACCCACAAGGTTCTGGGCAACATAAATTAAGATGAGGTTATTTCACCCGCATAATCTTCAAAGATTGTATTGGCCCAAAGCATCCTTCTTGGGAGTTAAGCAAAGTGCCAGATAAGGCCTCAGGAAGAGAGATGTTCACAGAGATTGAATGTGTTTCATGTTCACAATAACTTATTAATTGTCCTTCTACTGGTGTCATCCTTCTTCCAATAGAATACATAACCATAGTACACAAGAAAAGTGTGTGTGTGTGTGTGTGCCTGTGAAGAGGGAGAGTAGAAGAGGAGAAGAGAGAGATGATAATATTATCAGTAAGGACTTGTATCTCTTCCCTTTGATTTAAGAGTTCTCTAATTTTATCCTATCCTTTAGAACAAGTGACATTTTATGGTTTTGAGAATGTAGCCATAAACACTGAAGAATCTGATCTTTTCTAGACACAGTAATGTCACAGTGCAAAGCATTAAATTCTGTATTCATAGATCAGATATGAGAAGGCATACTTCAAAATTCTTTTCTTATCTGTAACCTAATCTTAAGAGGTACTTTGATTATTCATAAAGCTGGAGGCATATTTACTTAACTAAGATTCTGACACACACACCATGATGAGATAGAGTAATTAGGGGGTGGTGTCGTTGTTTATATACAGTGGCTAGAGGAGACCTCTGAGGAGTGATGTATAAACTGTAATCTGAAGGAAGAGAAGAATCCTGTCATATAAAGTACCAAGGAAAGAAAATGTGGAATAAAATTAAATACTCTTTCCTGAGGTGGGAAAGAGCTTAATATGTTTAAGTACCAGAAAGGAGGGAAACGGAGTGAAGCAGAGTATACTGAACTATGTAGAGAATAGAATGGAATGGGATTGGAAAGCCAGATTAGACAGGGCCTTGTAGGTCATGGAAAGTGGTCTGATTTTTTTTTTTTAAATAAAAAGTTTTTAAGCGGGGAAGTGATATGATCTGATTCATGGGAGCAAAGTTGGAAAGTTCCTGCTTCCTGTAAATTCACTGCTAATTCTATTTTTTTACTATCAGATGTCTGTATGATATTATAGAATAATACATTTAATGATATGCTTAACAGTGAGGAACTGGGCTGCACAGCAGGAGGTGAGCAGCGGGCCAGCAAGTGAAGCTTCATCTGCTGCTCCCCATTGTTCCCCATTGCTGGCATTACCACCTGAACCATCCCCCCCCCAATGTTCACATTACCACCTGAACCATTCTGCTCTCCGCACCCCCCGTGGAAAAATTGTCTTCCAAGAAACCGGTCCCTGTTGCCAAAAAGGTTGGGGACTGCTGAACTAGGCAACCACTGTCCTTGTTGTTTGTGTTTTCCTTCCCTGGCTCCTCCTCCTCATAGTCCCTTGGCTTTCTTTCCCCCCGCCACCGCGCCACAGGGCTTGCAGTGTCTTAGTTCCCTGACCAGGGGTCGAACCCAGGTCCACTCCATGAAAGCACAGAGTCCTAACCACTGACCTCCAGGGAAGCCCTTTTCTGTTCTTTACTGAGCATTATCTTCCATGGAGAGGAAACAGCTCTTTGTGTTCAGATAGCAACTCAGTGTTATTTATTTCCAAATCTACAATTCTATCCTCACCTCCTCACTGCTGTCCAGTTCTGTATTACAATTGCCAGAAAGACCTCTTTCTACAAACATTCCACTGTCTTTTTGTTTTTTTTTCTGGCTGCGCAACGCAGCATGTGGGATCTTAATTCCCTGATCAGGGATGGAACCTGCGCCCCCTGCATTGGGAGCGTGGAGTCTTAACCACTGGACCACCAGGGAAGTCCCCCACTGTCTTTTCAAACCCAACCTGTCAAAATGTAAATTAATTATCTTCCCACTCAAATCTGTACCTGTTCCCATTTTCCATCTTTCTTTCAGTAATAGAACAGTTATTTCATTCTTCCAGGACAAAAGCTTTGGTGTTATGTTTAGTTCTTTCCCATTTCTTTCATTCTCCTGGTCTATTAGAGAGTTCCCCCTTGTTTAGTCTCATCGTCTTTGCTTGACCCCATTTCACCTTCCAGGAACTGCCTCATTTCTTTATTCATTTTATATTTTATAATAAAAACTCTGGAAGAATTGTCTCTTGTTATTGTTTCCAATGTCTCTACTCCATTTTCTATTAAAACCAGTCCTATCAGGCTTTCTTCTTCATCAGGTGCCAGAACTGCCTTGTCAAGGTGTCCAGTGACTTCCAATTGCTAACTCCAATAGACATTTCTTAATCTTTTTCTTACGTGATCTTTGAGGAGCATTTGGCAGTGTTGATCATGCCCTCCTCTTTCATATGCACACTTTCTTTGCTTGACTTCCTAGACATCACATTCTCCTGGTTTTCTTCCTATTAAACTGGCTACTCCTTTTCAGTTTCCTTTGCTGGTTCCTCCTCATATCCCTGACTAAGTTCCTAGGGCTCAGTCCTGGAGACTTCTCTTCTTTATCTATACAGAATTTCTTGGCTAAGCATGCTGAACACTCTCACAGCTTTAAATACCTACTATGGACCAGAACAGCCCATATTTATAGCTACAGCTTGAATGCCCTTCTGGACTCCAAACTCTTGTATTTAACAGATATAAAAATGAAGTTTCGCATTTCCCCCTCAAACCTGCTGGTCCCTTAGTTTTCCCATTTCAATAAATAGCAGCTCTGTTCAGCCAACTTTTGCTCTCCAAAAACTTTGGAGTGCCCCTTTACTATTCTTTTCTTAGGCTCCATAAACAGTTGTTCTTCAAATCCTACCAGCTCTTCCTTCAAAATATGTCCAGAATCCAACCACTTTTTTTAACCAGCTTCACTACTGCCATTCTGGTCTAAGACACTATCATCCTTTGCCTGGATTATTTGAGAGGCTTCCAAACTTGTGTTCTGTTACCACCATTGACCCCCATACAGTGTATTCACAGAAGAGTTACCAAAGAAGTCCTTTTGAATATAAGTTATATCATGTCACTTTTCTACTCAAAACTTTCTTGCGGTTTCTCATCTTGCCCTGAGGAAA
>NW_006794332.1:2731215-2738236 GCF_000442215.2 Lipotes vexillifer | reverse complement strand
CAGCAGGTGCTGCATGACCTGCATACCTGCCCTTGCCCCATCCTTACGTCTCATGCTTCATTTTCCACTGCTCTGTCCCTCACTCACACTGTTTCAGCCATACTTGGTTCATTGTCATTCCTGTGAAACACCAGGCACCCTCCTGCCTCAAAACTTTTACATTTGCTGTTCTTTCTGTCTGGAGCTCTCTTTCCCAGGTATTTTTATGGTTTACTCTCTCAGGTTTTTATCAAGCATCAATTTCTCCGTGTAGCTTTGCCTGATCACTGTATTCAAAATTACCCACCCTCGGGGCTTCCCTGGTGGCACAGTGGTTGAGAGTCCGCCTGCCGATGCAGGGGACGCGGGTTCGTGCCCCAGTCCGGGAAGATCCCACATGCCGCGGAGCGGCTGGGCCCGTGAGCCGTGGCCGCTGAGCCTGCGCGTCCGGAGCCTGTGCTCCGCAACGGGAGAGGCCACAACAGTGAGAGACCCGCGTACCGCAAAAAAAAAAATTACCCACCCTGGCAATTCCTATCCCCACTTCCACTTAATTTTTCTCCATATCACTTATCATCATCTAACATAACATACATTTTACTTATTTATTGTGCTTATTGTTTGGCTCCCTTGATTAAAATATAAGCTTCACTGTGGGCAGAGTTTATCGTTTTTTTGTTGATGTTGACTACTGTCATCCCAGTGTTTAAAATGATATTTGGCACATGACAGATAAATAAATATTTATTGAATGAAATAAATTTACTGTAGGCCCTCAGCTCTGTACATTTGGATTATATAGTTTCTGAGCTGGTCATCTGTGTAGTGGAAAGAGCATATATTTTGGGGTTGTACAGTATAGGGTTTATATCCTGAGGTTTCTATTTACTAGCTATATGCCTAGGTTAGTTGTTCAATTTCTCTGAGCTTTAGTTTCCTCTTCTATAAAATGAGCATGGTAATTCCTACCTTACGAGTTGTCAGGAAGACAATATGTGCGAATGTATAAAAAGTGTTTAACAATGTGTTGGACGCATAGAAGGTACTGAACCTAAGTTTATTACTTCCTTTGTAGTCAATCTGTCTTAATTCTGACCCATACCTATATACCACTACCAGACGAGCCTTCCTGAAATGGAGTATGTATTCCACAACTTATTTTGTCAAGAAGTAGTTGAGAGACTTATTTGACTTCTATATGGTGGCCAAATTCCTCTTCTTGGACTTCAAGAATGTCAAGATCTTCCCATTCTGCTCCTGTTCTTCCTTATCCAATGATATTGCTTTCTGTTCTCCCTCCTCCCACCAATATACCCTGTTCTTGTGTCATTTACTTAAACATATCACAGGCATTTCTTTCTTGGTGTCTTTGCTCATTCCCTTTCATTCTTCTGTTGTTCCTGTTTGTTTAATAGTTCCTATTTCTCTTCTGAGATTCTCCATCTATTTAAATCCTGTTCATCTTACAAGGTGTATTTCAAGTCTTTCTTTCTCTATATAGTAACCTCCTTAGTTACTCCAGCTCAGACCAATTTTTTTCTTTGAATAGATGGAGAATCTCAGAAGAGAAATAGGAACTATTAAAAAATGAAATGGGGCTTCCCTGGTGGCGCAGTGCTTGAGAGTCCGCCTGCTGATGCAGGAGACGCGGGTTCGTGCCCCGTTTCGGGAAGATCCCACATGCCGCGGAGCGGCTGGGCCCGTGAGCCATGGCCACTGAGCCTGCGCGTCCGGAGCCTGTGCTCCGCAAATGGGAGAGGCCACAACAGTGAGAGGCCCGCATAACGCAAGGAAAAAAAAAAAAAAAAAAAAAAATGAAATGGAAATTCCAGAATTGAAAAGTACATCTTACATTTAAAAAAGCTGAACTTCAAATAAATTTATAATTATTATACTATGTAATCACACAATCTAACAACTAATTAGTCTTCATTTTAAAGTATATTACTTATGAAATAGGATGTTGAGTGAAATTGTTCTTTTGCCACAAGATCTGACTAGGGCGTATAATTAAGGACAAAGAGAAGTTAATTTGACATATTTTATTTATTACATAATCATTATTATAGTTCATGACAATAAAGTGTAAATGGTAAGCAATTCACATAGTTTTTGGCCTTGTGAATAGTAAGTGCTCAATAAATATTTTTTGTATGGATAAAAAAATGAATTCTAGTCATATCTTTAGTAACATTAATAAGGTTCCAATATAAAAAATTATAAATTATGTATAAAGGTATACTGTGAAAGGTCTCTACATTAAGAAAATATTATTACTTACCAATAAATTAATGTAAGTATTCTACAAAATAGAAAAGACACAGTATGATATTTTATATTCTTAAAAAGCCTCATTCTATACTGAAAATCTAAAATGATAGCATTTTGGAACTCTCTGTACCTTGTCCTCAGTTTTACTGTGAACCTAAAAAATGCCCCAAAAAATAAAGTCTACTTTAAAAAAAAGATAGCCTTTTGTTTTAAAGCTGATCCATTTTTCTGAATTGCTTCAGTTCATCCAATCAATAAATATTCATTGTACCTTTACTATGTACCAGCTACTGTTTTAGGGTGGATAAAAAGTGAATAAGGCAATTTTTTTGTTTGTTTGTTTGTTTTGTTCTCAGGAGCTTGGAGTTTGGCAGAGAAAGCATATATATTACCAAATAATAGAAATACAGGGTGATAAAATATTTTGCCAAACAATCCAGTAAATGATAGTATCAAGTGTTCCGGAAAATGGGGGAGAGGAACTATTTATTCTTATATCCCCAGAATCTAGTATGTTGCCTGATACATTGTAGCTATTCAGTTTAAAAAGTGTGTTGAAAGAAAGAAATAGCTGTGAAAATGAGAAGGTAATTCTGTCCTGTTTGAATACAGTGTGGGAGGGACATTAAAATGTGGAATGACAATGACCACTTCATAAAGGAGTAAGGAAATAAGGGCATGTAATGGATTGACTCCTGTATAGTTCTGTGTTCTCATCACTCATTACATTCCCCACTAACCAGTACCTCTATGAGTTTTCCATACTCTTTTTTACCTGTCTTTACATGCCTGAAGTTCTTACACTCTCCTCCATCCCACACCAATTTTGCCATTTTTAATTCTCATCATCTATCAGAACTTGACTCTAATGTGACCTCCTTCCAATCTTAGCCCATCCTTGAACCCTCTCCTTGGTCTGGAATAGGTTCTTCTCCAAAGGCTTCGTATAGTCCAGAGTCGTAATGCTCTTTAAGAGTACTTATAGTGATTTTAATTATAGTAAGTAATTATACATTTTTTGGTTTCTTATTTTTGAAAATAATAGACTATGAACTGCTCGAGGGCATATTCTCAGATTCTAACACTATGCCTGCCACATAAAAGGAGACCAATATATATTTATTGAACCGATGGACAAAAGAATGAATGACTAGATGGATGGATGGGTGGATAGATAAATGTTAGAAAAGTGATCACAAATGCTTGACTGGAAATTGAGAAAAACTTGTACTTCAAAATCTTGTCTAAGGGTGGTTTTCTTTTGTTTTTATCTGTTTGTTCTGAATGCACATTCATTCTTACCAAATGAGGGCTATGCTGATGGGACCATTTTTACTTCTTAAAGTTATTCTAAATTTATTTTCTGGCAGTTTTCTTGAAATATTTTGTTACTTTTGAGATACTTTATGTGATAAAAATGATTAGACTGGTTCTTATTTTTACTTTTTGTCTTAATAGAAGAGGTTACATTATCCTGACTTCCAAAAAATGACAAATCTTTTGGCCAGTTAAATCTAGTTAAAGATCGAATTGATCACTAAAGCCATTAATAAGCTTAAAATTGTTAACTGTTAAAAGAAAGTTTAGGGTCTGCTGGATTAAACAAAGAATAATCTTTGAAAAATAATTTTATTTAAAATGTAGACTATGAACATTAAAATATTTCTCATTTTGAAGTTAATGTATATAATTTTTTTTTTTTTTTTTAACATTAAAATATTTTAATAATGGAACCATTTTCTAGAGGTCTTTAATATAATAATAGTTCTGTAACAGCATAGAAATTAGGATACAAATTTTTTTCAATGACAACAATAATAATAAAAACCAAAAACAAGAGAAAACAAGAAATATCAGTAAGTAGAACTGTGCAACACACACTAAAGAGAAATCAAAATTTGTTTTAAGTGGAAACACCAAAAAATAAGAAGGCCAATTCTTTCCAAATTGAATGATAAATTAAATATGCTTCTAATAAAAATCTCAATGATCTTTTGTTCTGGAAATTGTTAAATTTTTGAAACAGTAAACAAAAAATACATTGAGGAAATAGCTAAGAAAAATGTGAAATGGAAGAATACTAAAAAGGAAATTAACTCCAATAACTCCACTGGAAGTATATATTAAATATATATTACAAGGTCATAATCTAAACTAGAGAAAGTGAGAGTTTAATTTGGAGCAGTTATTTATTTTCTACTGTCATTTTCCTTTCATTTGAATGCTTAGTCTATTTACATTTAGTGTTAGTATATTTTACATTAGATATTTTCTATTATAAAATTTATTTTTAAATTTAAAACTAGTTTGGGGTTGAAATTTGTTATAATATTACTGATTTTAGTACTAATCGCCCATCTATTTGCACCATGACCATCTTTCTTTTTTTTTTTTTTTTTTTTTTAAGAAATAGAAAATATGAACAGACCAATCACAAACACTGAAATTGAAACTGTGATTAAAAATCTTCCAACAAACAAAAGCCCAGGACCAGATGGCTTCACAGGCGAATTCTATCAAACATTTAGAGAAGAGCTAACACCTATTCTTCTCAAACTCTTCCAAAATATAGCAGAGGGAGGAACACTCCCAAACTCATTCTACGAGGCCACCATCACCTTGATACCAAAACCAGACAAGGATGTCACAAAGAAAGAAAACTACAGGCCAATATCACTGATGAACATAGATGCAAAAATCCTCAACAAAATACTAGCAAACAGAATCCAACAGCACATTAAAAGGATCATACACCATGATCAAGTGGGGTTTATTCCAGGAATGCAAGGATTCTTCAATATACGCAAATCTATCAATGTGATTAACCATATTAACAAATTGAAGGAGAAAAACCATATGATCATCTCAATAGATGCAGAGAAAGCTTTTGACAAAATTCAACACCCATTTATGATAAAAACCCTGCAGAAAGTAGGTGTAGAGGGAACTTTCCTCAATATAATAAAGGCCGTATATGACAAGCCCACAGCCAACATCATCCTCAATGGCGAAAAACTGAAAGCATTTCCACTAAGGTCAGGAACAAGACAAGGTTGCCCACTCTCACCACTCTTATTCAACATAGTTTTGGAAGTTTTAGCCACAGCAATCAGAGAAGAAAAGGAAATAAAAGGAATCCAAATCGGAAAAGAAGAAGTAAAGCTGTCACTGTTTGCAGATGACATGATACTCTACATAGAGAATCCTAAAGATGCTACCAGAAAACTACTAGAGCTAATCAATGAATTTGGTAAAGTAGCAGGATACAAAATTAATGCACAGAAATCTCTGGCATTCCTATATACTAATGATGAAAAATCTGAAAGTGAAATCAAGAAAACACTCCCATTTACCATTGCAACAAAAAGAATAAAATATCTAGGAATAAACCTACCTAAGGAGACAAAAGACCTGTATGCAGAAAATTATAAGACACTGATGAAAGAAATTAAAGATGATACAAACAGATGGAGAGATATACCATGTTCTTGGATTGGAAGAATCAACATTGTGAAAATGACTCTACTTCCCAAAGCAATCTATAGATTCAATGCAATCCCTATCAAACTACCACTGGCATTTTTCACAGAACTAGAACAAAAAATTTCACAATTTGTATGGAAACACAAAAGACCCCGAATAGCCAAAGCAATCTTGAGAACAAAAAATGGAGCTGGAGGAATCAGGCTGCCTGACTTCAGACTATACTACAAAGCTACAGTAATCAAGACAGTATGGTACTGGCACAAAAACAGAAAGATAGATCAATGGAATAGGATAGAAAGCCCAGAGATAAACCCATGCACATATGGTCACCTTATCTTTGATAAAGGTGGCAGGAATATACAGTGGAGAAAGGACAGCCTCTTCAATAAGTGGTGCTGGGAAAATTGGATAGGTACATGTAAAAGTATGAGATTAGATCACTCCCTAACACCATACACAAAAATAAGCTCAAAATGGATTAAAGACCTAAATGTAAGGCCAGAAACTATCAAACTCTTAGAGGAAAACATAGGCAGAACACTCTATGACATAAATCACAGCAAGATCCTTCTTGACCCATCTCCTAGAGTAATGGAGATAAAAACAAAAATAAACAAATGGGACCTAATGAAACTTCAAAGCTTTTGCACAGCAAAGGAAACCATAAACAAGACCAAAAGACAGCCCTCAGAATGGGAGAAAATATTTGCAAATGAATCAACTGACAAAGGATTAATCTCTAAAATTTACAGGCAGCTCATGCAGCTCAATAACAAAAAAATAAACAACCCAATCCAAAAATGGGCAGAAGACCTAAATAGACATTTCTCCAAAGAAGATATACAGACTGCCAACAAACACATGAAAGAATGCTCAACATCATTAATCATTAGAGAAATGCAAATCAAAACTACAATGAGATATCATCTCACACCAGTCAGAATGGCCATCATCAAAAAATCTACAAACAATAAATGCTGGAGAGGGTGTGGGGAAAAGGGAACACTCTTGCACTGCTGGTGGGAATGTGAATTGGTTCAGCCACTATGGAGAACAGTATGGAGGTTCCTCAAAAAACTACAAATAGAACTACCTAATGTATATAATTTTTAAATTAGAGCAACAAAACAAATCATGACTATTAGTGGTCATATGTTAGTGATATAATAAGGTATACTAGTTAAGGTAGTGCTAGCTGTTTAAAAAAATTAAGACAAATTATATGATAGCGATGAATGGATAAAGAAGATGTGGCACATATATACAATGGAATATTACTCAGCCA
>NW_006794332.1:2671467-2731205 GCF_000442215.2 Lipotes vexillifer | reverse complement strand
TCAGCAGGTAGCCCTCCTCCAAGGGGGAATTCTGGAACCCAGATTCCTTCCATTTAGTTGCTCTGACATCTTGAGCACAAGCTTCCAAGGTCATCTGGCTCATCTGTAAAAGGTGGCAGAGGGTAAACATGATGGAGGATACAGGTAGGGGGTTGTAGGGGATGGGCTTGGAAACAGCAAACATCACTTCTGTTCATATTCCATTGACCAGTACTCATTCATATTGTCACATTACCATTCCAATCTGCAAGGGAAAATAAGAAACATAGTCTAGCTATGTATCCAAGAAATAGAGAAAACAGGTTGGTAATCACCTAACCAGAAGTGGCTGCATAATATCTTTTACAATTTAAATAATTTTTCTTTATATACATATTGATTTTTATAGTTCTAATTCATAGAAAGTTTTCCACTAGTTATAGGTAGTCCCATATTTAAGCATGCATTTATTAATTAAAATCTTCCTAGTTAAAATTATGGAATATCTTTTATATAACAAAAATTTAGGCCTTTGTGAAAGATAATTTCAAGCTTTTTTAAAAGTATAATTGACCTAAAACACTATGTTAGTTCCAGATACACAGCATAATGATTCAATATTTCTATACATTACCAAATGGTCACCACAAGTCTAGTTGCCATCTGTCACCATACAAAGTTATTGCAGTATTATTGACCACATTCCCCATGCTGTACATTTCATACCTATGACTCATTTATTTTATAACTGGAAGTTTGTACTTCTTAACCTCCCTCACCTTTTTCTCTCTTCCCCGACTTCCTCCCCTCTGGCAACCACCTGTTCTCTGTATCTATGAATCTGTTTCTGTTCTGTTATTTTTATTTATTTATTTTGTTCTTTAGATTCCACATATAAATGAAATCATACAGTATCTGTCTCTCTCTGACTTACTTCACTTAGCATAATACCCTTTAGGTCCATCCATGTTTTTGCAGATGGCAAGACTCCATTCTTTTATATGGCTGAGTAATATTCCATTGTGTGTGTTTGTGTGTGTCTGTGTGTTTATCACATATTCTTTATCCATTCATCTATGGATGGGCACTTAGGTTGCTTCCATATATTGGCTATTGTAAATAATGCTGCAGTGAACATAGGGGTTCATATATGTTTTTGAATTGCTATTTTTGTTTTCTTTGGAAAAAACCCCAGGAGTAGAATTGCTGGATCATATGGTAGCTCTATTTTTAGTTTTGTAAGGAACCTTCATACTATTTTCCATCGTGGATGCACCAATTTACATTCCCACCAATAGTGCATGACAGTTCCCTTTTCTCCACGTTCTAGCCAACACTTGCTATTTCTTATCTTTTAGATGATAGCCATTCTGACAGATGGGAGGTGATATCTCATTGGTTTTGATTTGCATTTCCATAATAATTAGTGATGTTCAACATCTTTTCATGTGCCTGTTGCCCATCTGTATGTCTTCTTTGGAAAAATGTCTATTCAGACCCTCTGCCTATTTTTTAATTGTTTGTGTTTTTGATGTTGAATAGTATGAGTTCTTTATATGTTTTGGTTATTAACTCCTTATCAGAAATGTTATTTGCAAATATCTTCTCCCATTCAGTAGATGACATTTTCATTTTGTTGGTAGCTTCCTTTGCTGTGCAAAAGCTTTTTAGTTTGCTGTAGTCCCATTTGTTTATTTATTTTTGTTTCCCTTGCTTGAGGAGACATATCTAAAAACAAGACTGATGTCAAAGTGCATACTGCCTATGTTTTCTTCTAGCAGTTTTATGGTTTCAGGTCTTACATTTAAGTTTTTAATCCATTTTGAGTTTATCTTTGTATATGCTGTGAGAAAGTAGTCCACTTTGATTCTTTTGCATGTAGCTGTCCAATTTTCCCAACACCCTTTATTGAAGAGGCTGCCTTTCCTTATTGTGTATTCTTGGCTTGTTTGTTATAGATTAAGTCTTCCTATAAGTGTGGGTTCATTTCTCAATTCTGTGTTCTGTTCCATTGGTCTACGTTTCTGTTTTTGTGCCAGTACCATACTGCTTTGATTACTGTAGCTTTGCAGTATAGTTTGAAATCAGGGAGCATGATACCTCCAGCTTTGTTCTTCTTTCTCAAGATTGTTTTGGCTATTTGGGGTCTTTTGTGTTTCCATAAAAATTTTAGAATTATTTGTTCCAGTTCTGTGAAAGATGTCATTAGTATTTTAATAGTGATTGTATTGAATCTGTAGATTGCCTTGGGAAGTATGGTCATTTTAATGATATTAGTTCTTCAATCCATGAACATGGTATATATATCTTTCCATTTGTTTGTGTTGTCTTCCATTTCTTTTATCAATGTCTTATAGTTTTCTGAGTGATAAATTCAAGTTTTAATTACTTCCAAAAGAATGTTATAGTTATCTCTAAGCATTGGCTTGCTATATAGATAGTAGGTTCTTTGCTTATATTTAGAGTGATTATTGGGAACACTTACATATAATTTTAGATGCATTTACTCATATATCATGTTATAAATAAGTGCTTCGGTCACTAATTTACTCATTTAAATAAACAAAATTAGCTCTTTTAATATGCTACAGTGAGAAAGAATCTGAGATCTTGTCTTCCAAAAAATAAATGGAAATGACTGATCTCTTTTTTGTTGTTGCTGTTGTTGTTAAAGGGTAGCACAGATATCCCCCTTTCTTTCTTCTATTAAAAAAAAAATTCACTTATCCATTTATTCATTTGTCTGCGCCGGGTCTCAGCTGCGGCACGTGGGATCTTTGATCTTTGTTGAGGCATGCGGGATCTTTTAGTTGCATCATGTGGGATCTTTAGTTGAGGCATGCAAACTCTTGGCTGTGGCATGTGGAATCTAGTTCCTTGACCAGGGATCGAACCCAGGCCCCCTGCATTGGGAGTGCCAAGTCTTAGCCATTGGACCACCAGGGAAGTCCCTGACTTGTTTCTTTTTGATGTTAAGATATTCCACTATGAAATAGAAGTTAATGATTTTCGAGATGTCTGGTAGACAAGTCAGTAATTATTTTTAAAAATCATAGTTAAAAGTTGTATTATACACCTGTTTATGTGATATCCAGCATTCCTGGATATGCTATTTTTGGTTTTACTCCTTTACTTAACTTATAATGAACTATATTTGCTTTCATTTGATTTGCTTTAAAATTCCTTATTCTATATACTGATTCCTCCCCCAAAGTAGTATTTTTAATCTATCTTGCCATCATGATCTTTAAATCTCGAGAGACTGTTTCTGCAACACTAGCTTCTTATGGTCAGAAATACAGACGAGCTTCCCTGGTGGCGCAGTGGTTGGGAGTCTGCCTGCCGATGCAGGGGACGCGGGTTCGTGCCCCGGTCCGAGAGGATCTCACATGCCGCAGAGCGGCTGGGCCCGTGAGCCATGGCCACTGAGCCTGCGGGTCCGGAGCCTGTGCTCCGCAGCGGGAGGGACCACAACAGTGAGAGGCCCGCGTACCGCAAAAAAAAGGAAAAAAAAAAGAAATATAGGGCTTCCCTGGTGGTGCAGTGGTTGGGAGTCCGCCTGCCGATGCAGGGGACGTGGGTTCGTGCCCCGGTCCGGGAAGATCCCACATGCCGCGGAGCGGCTGGGCCCGTGAGCCATGGCCACTGAGCCTGAGCGTCCGGAGCCTGTGCTCCACAACGGGAGAGGCCACAACAGTGAGAGGCCCACGTACCGCAAAAAAAAAAAAAAAAAAAAAAGAAATATAGCCTTGGACCTCATTTTATTTATATTGACAAGGAGAATTAGACTTCATTGTTTTGAAATGGCCCTGTGATCATACTTTAGACCTTATGGTAGAGCTTTGTCTACTTCCAGCAAAGGGGTGTGTCGAACAGAACACTGTGCACTGGTTCCCATGCCAGAGGAGGACTCCAGCTACATGGAGGATAGCAGAGATCATCACTATGTCAGCCATTAGGAATAATAGTCAAATGCTTCTGCCCATTGCATCTTGATATTGGAGTCTCCAAAGAAAACACAACTCTGTCAAGCACTGGATGGAATAACACTTCTGCTTACATAGAGAAGAGACAGCAGAAGATCAGCTCCAGTAGTATGTTGGTTCCCCATGTCCAGCAGCCAACACATATCAGGCACCTATCTTGTGCAGCAGAAGGACCTCGACTCCCCTGTGGAGTCTGAAATCCTTAAAGCTGAAAACCATCGTTTAATGAGGATCATTAATGCACCACTTAGTAGAACAAAGTGAACCTGAAACCGGGCAAGATATTCCCACAAAAGGACATAAACCTGGAATAGGCTGCATGAGCTTCTTATCTCTTGGTAAGGAAGTGTTCCAGGCCCAAGGCCCATTCTTATGTGCCGAATGGGGAGCAAATGACTGTGCACATGAGGCTGCCTTTCCTAACAAGGTGACACCCATATGTAGACTAAACCAGGTCATTATTGAAAATATGAAGAGAAAATTTTCTAAATTTCTGTAGTGTATGATTTTCTAATTTTCTGTGTATTTCTACAGAACCAATTCAAATTAAGCAAAAAATGTATGTATTAGTTCACATAAATGAAAAATCCAGGATTTTATGTATGGCTGGATGAAAATAAACAATGTAATCTGGTATCTATTTCTCTCCATCTCTCAGCTTGGTTTTCCTCCATTCCATATAGATTATACTATACACATTCTCAAACAGTCTTTCCCCAGCAGGTGGCAAAGAATATAAGTAGACAAATATTTTAAAAAATGTTTTGATCAACAACCCAGCCAGAGAAAAAGTCTTCTTTCCGCAAATTCCAGCAAAATTTCTAACTTTGGTTACATTTTGACACCTGGCCCAATCCCAGTGCCCAAAGAGATGTATACACTGATTAGTCAGGCATGGATCATGTGCCCACATTAGAGCTTGGGCAGTGGAGTCATCCCTACTTGAACATAAGTGTTCAGTTACATCTCAGTGAGTTTTTTTGAGCTGTACCCAGTATCCTTGAAAATGTGCTTGTGTTCTGTGTGGTCAATATAAACTGTCTTTGAGTTTGAATCTGTTGCTGGTAGAGAGAGCTTGGAAAGATATAGTTCCTATATCAAATTACTGAGGATGGATGCAACCTTCTTCTAACTCCTAGGCTTTTATGTTTGCTTTAGAAAATGTTAAATGAAATAACTAGGAATCATTAGATTATTACATCAGTTCCACCTGCGGTTTGACTATGCTTTCCTAGACTAGAGAGTCCGAGGATGAAGATTAAGGATTTTTAAAAATACTTAGTTGTATTATGTATAGTACTCTTGCAATCATGTTATATATCATACAACTTGAAGATTAAAGAGATGTACCTTCAGTCTTCAGTGTGTAATCTCAGGCAGCAGGCTGGATTGCTTCTGTGTATAAGGTTAAACTTGGATGGGACAACAGTGCTTCCTGTAGGTCTGATCTGATGTGACTGTCCCTAGGAGACTCCTCCACAACTGTGCATTCCTTAGTGAGAATTTTGGAACCTAGAAGTTTACACCTGTGTCTATCCTGGATAATGTTGCTGACTCTCTCACATTTTTGCTGCATTGATATCTTTCTGTAATATTTATATTTAAGTTAATCAAGCAGAGTCTGTATCTGGAGTTTCTATCAATCTGAACTTAACTCTTGACATTTTTCACTACAATGTTTGTGTATAGACAAAGGAGTAAAGAAATAGAAAAAAAATTCAGGGTAGTATAATATGAAAGGAACCAATGAGAACATATGAGCAAAAATGGCCCACTGCAGAGGCACAAAATCAGTGAAAATGGAAAAACAGCATTTGGAGTTATTAGGAAGTTATTGGTGATATTGGAAAAAGAAATTTTAGTTTGGATTTGTTGATGACCAGATTGCTAATGTAGTCAGTATTTTATTTTTGAACACTAAATACATGGATAGGGATTAAAGACAATATTTGTTATACTGAATTATTCATCTAATTATCAGTATCATTATTTGATGTTGGCTCAATAAAGCCATGTACTGGATATGGAAATAACTTTTTATTTAGAAACCTTGGGCTAATAAAATTCATAAATTCATTGATTGGTATTATGATTTCATAGAATAAGCTTAGAGTCTCACAGCCCTGGTTTAAATCCTAGTGTTGCCACTTATCAGCTGTGTAACGTTGCTCACAAATTACTTATATTTCTGAGTCATTATTTTCATAACTGGTAGAATGGAAATAATCATGTTTGTCTAAACATACTCTTCCCAGCATACATGGCTCATGAGCTCCTATTATGGTTCTGTGTGGTTTCTTGAACACCATGAAGTATTGTCTTTTTTTTTTTTTTTTTGCGGTACTCGGGCCTCTCACTGTTGTGGTCTCTCCCATTGCGGAGCGCAGGCTCTGGACGCGCAGGCTCAGCGGCCATGGCTCACGGTCCCAGCCGCTCTGCGGCATGTGGGATCTTCCCGAACTGGGGCATGAGCCTGCGTCCCCTGCATGGGCAGGCGGACTCTCAACCACTGCGCCACCAGGGAAGCCCAGTATTGTCATTTTTTAATAGAATGTATTTCAAAAATAAGAAATAATATATTTCAGATCAGTAGTTAAATATTGTGTCCTGAAGTATAATTATGAATATTAAAAGTGAATTTGTTTTTTGATATGACAAATGATACATGCATTTACTTTAAGTTAGATTTTTTAAAATGGCTAAAATGACAGGTTATATTTTTATATTAAAATGTAAATTTTCTTATGTTTATAGCATCAGAATACTTTTACAGTATGATGCTTGCATGTTGTGCATACAAAATGGACAGTTTAAAAATTATTTTAGTTCTTTTCCCCATGCGATAAGATAGAAAATTGAGGCTGTTGTTTGTACTTATCTGCAAATTGCAAGCATGGAGAGACTTTATTCTCATTAAGTGAAAGCCACATGGATAGGATCTCCATCAATTTTACTCTTTTAATATTGTTTTTTGAAGCGCTTAGAGAGTTTTGTTTTGTTTTGTTTTGTTTTTGCGGTACTCGGGCCTCTCACTGTTGTGTCGTCTCCCATTGTGGAGCACAGGCTCCGGACGCACAGGCTCAGTGGCCATGGCTCACGGGTCTAGCCGCTACGTGGCATCTGGGATCTTTCTGGACCGGGGCACGAACCCGCGTCCCCTGCATCGGCAGGCGGACTCTCAACCACTGTGCCACCAGGGTAGCACAGAGATATATTTTTATATACTGTTAATGACTTCTGAGCAGCATAATGGAACCCAAAATCTGGTGAAGGTGAGCTTGAAACAAATTTGTACATTTATTGTTTTTATGCTCTCATTAGTTTGTTATAGTTCAACATCAATGTTCCTTAAGCTTTTGTCTTTAATCACTGGTCATTTAAGTTATAAGTTCTCTCTTGGGGTCACAGTTGTAAGTGAAACTTTTATTGATGATCTTCTGGTTATGCTTTAAGTTAGAAGCTTCTACTGATTGAGTCCAGGGAATTTGTCTGCAAAATACTATTTAGTGGATGTTGAGAAATGTTACATTGAGGGTATTATTTAATAGACTCTCATAAAGGAGAAATTAACCCTATGAATATTTTAAGTAAAAATTAATTTATTTGAAGCTCTTTACCTCATTTTCTTTCTCCTTTGTCACTCCCAATGCCTCTAATTTCCAGATATTTTAGTATTTTTTCAGTATCACCATTTTTCTCATTAGGATTGTTAATGACATACCTTTCAGAATCACACAATTAAAGCTAGGAAAGTTATCAAGATATATGAAGCTTTTCCAATACAACAAGTATTTTGCTGTGCTTGGGACGAAAGTCTTTGCCTGTATCTGTAGGCTTACAATAATAGAAGTCTATTTTGTAGCGAGACTCTGATATAATCATTTACTATAATTATCCGCTTAGAAGAGGTTACTTAAATCAGACACTATCTGAAAAATTAAGGCTGAGTTTCTGCCAGCTAGGCTATGAATTAAGAAGTACTTAGAGGAAGCTGATATAATAACATGAGGTCAAAAGGATTTGTTATCAAGGTTAGTTTGGAGAAAGAAAGACATTGATAGCCATTGCCTGGAGAAGTACAAGATGTGAAGATATGCTCAAAAATAATTTCTAATATTTGTAGTTGTGCATAAAAGCAATCAGAAAACAAGAACTTAAGCACAGTTCATTTTAATGTATATTTTACTGATTTGATTTTTACCAATTTAGTAAAGAGCAAAATACTTAGGTTTTAAAATTATGTACCCTTCGTACCGCAGACCTTGTCATATTGTTCTCTAAAATTGCACAATTTAGTTCTTAATGCATTCAGCCTGACTTGACACTTTCTCTAAACCAGCATGCAATTCTATGGTTTATCTTCTAAATTATCAAATTTATAGTAAAATGCATATAAATTCTCATCACAGTTTGTAGAACCTTGGCTTTCTGCCGTTAACAATCGATTTTTAGATTTGCTCAAATATCTATTTAGAAAATACTCACTTTGCTTAATATTTAAAGTAATACTTCAGCTTGATCAATTACTTCTTCAATTGGAAAAATATAGGAAAGGAATAGGTTCAAAAGTAAGTAGATAGGGCTTCCCTGGTGGCGCAGTGGTTGAGAGTCCGCCTGCTGATGCAGGGGACACGGGTTTGTGCCCCAGTCTGGGAAGATCCCACATGCTGCGGAGCGGCTGGGCCCGTGAGCCATGACCACTGAGCCTGCGCGTCCGGAGCCTGTGTTCCGCAACAGGAGAGGCCACAACAGTGAGAGGCCACAACAGTGAGAGGCCCGTGTATTGCAAAAAAATAAAAAAAGAAAAAAGAAAAGTAAGTAGATAGGTTTTGAAAATATATTTTTCTACTTGTCATATAATTTCTGGCTTCTCTAATTTTAAAATGAAAACTTAAGAAATTTCTCTTTTTTGTGGCTTTATTACTTCATTAAATAAATATTCTTCTCTGCAAAGATATGAGTACATGTTAGATACTTTGGGAATGCAAACATATATAAGATACAGCCATTCTCCCAAAGGAACTTAAATTCTTAGTAAATGTAATGACATATATCCAAATAAATACATGGGGCCATGTTTGTTCGCTCCAAGAATCTATTTACAAATAGCTGTAGTCTTCTGGGGATCACCAGGCTATATTAGAGACTGGGGTATTTAATGGTTCATTGTCTATTTCTGTTAATATTTGTAAAGAAAACTTTCAGTAGTGGTGTCTCTAGCAAGAGAACACATTTAATGCATTTTTGTATTGTCTGCACTAAAAAAAATCAAGTTCATATATTACCTTTTCAAAGAAAAATTAGTTTAAGTAAAAAAGAAGATATATCTAGGCAGCATTAGTTACCACTTGAATTAGCATGGAAAAAAGACTGTGCTGGTGGCACATAATATATGCTCAACTGCTCAGCTTTCACATACCTTGGTATGTTCTCACGTTAACTCACTAACTGCCCATGCCCTGCCTTGATATAGCTCCAACTATATCCTATAATGTGTTAACAAACTGTATCTGCTCCACTCATGTTTAGATATTATGTAATATTTTTATGACTCTCTAAACTTCAAGAAAAATTTAGATAAACTATTTCTTATCTTTAGTTACCATTTACACTCTGTTCTCTCGGTACCTGAATCTGTATCGAGATTGGGGTTTTAGAGTTAAGGATACATCACCCTTGAGACACTCTTTTCTGTTTACTTAGAGCAAATACTATCCCTAAAAAAGTAGAGCCGAGAAATGAGGTGTATTGGAAGAAAGTATTTGAACGAGGTCTTGAAGAATAGACACAAATAACTGGCAAATGTTGGGGGAAATGAGCCTGGGTGGTCTATTTGGAGGGAATGGCCAAAGGAAAAGAGAAGGTTGTATCTAGAGAATGATGAGTGGTTTCACCAGAGCAAAGAATAAAAATAGGGAAATATGGACAATAAGACGTCTCACTAGTTCTTATGTAATTGGGCTATTGTTTGCCATTGTTCATTTTGAAAGGAATTTCCTCTGGAAATTTCCTCTCCCTTGTTCTCTGTGATGCCATGCTTCGCTTCCTTTCTCTTTTTTATCCAACTACTTTGTTGTTGAGCTGTCGTCTAAACTTACATGTTATACCTTGGTTATCTCTCTACTCTCGAGGCTTGGACTACCACATATGTATCAAAGATCCCCAGTTCTATATCATCAGCCACAGCCTTCTCTTGGGTTCCATATATATACTTACACGTTTACTCTGGACATGTTTTCAGGCATTCAAACTTCAACATTTCTAAAACCTAACTCAACCTGGCCTGCTCTTCCTCACTTAATTCTAACTCAGGTGAGGTTATCGCCATGTACACAATTGTGCAAGCTAGAAATTTTACAGTGTTCTATATTTTCTCTTTTCCTGTGTGTAATCATTTTGCTAATTTACGGTTGTAAAAGCTATATTCTACTTCACTTATTTGATTTTCTTTGGCAAAAGCCTGCTTTTCATTCTTTCCCTGTGATTTCTACATGATGATGATCTTTTTGTCACGATCCAGTCTTTCTTTGTTCCCGTTTGTTATTGCTTATCTTTGTTTCACTAAACAGTTTTGTCTTTAATCTTAGAGCACATATCTTATGTGTTCAGATTTTTCTCTTATTTCTTAAATTTACTTGATTTTATGGGGTAATATTTTTCTTACCCTCACATTGGTCCTTTTTTTGTAAATTACAGTATGCTTTCATATTAGCCAGTGATTTTCTTGTCTTACGTGCCTTTTTGTCTGGTGTGCTATGTGCAAGCCAGGAGCAGTGCTGCTGCTGGATCTGAATCCTGGAATATTTCACAGAGGTGCTGCATGATTATATTTATTATTATAATAGTAACCAATATTTGTTGATAGTGTTCTTTATGGAACTTATATTTAAATGGGAGGAGAGATAAAAGGAAACATAATAAAAATACGAAAATTTTTCGTAGAAGATGAGTGCTATGGAGAAAAAGTAGAGAAAGGGGTTGAGGTAGAATGAGGGGTTTAAGCTTAAACCGGATGCTCACAGAAGGTCTCACCGAGAAGGTAATGTTTGAGCAAAACCCTGAAGGATGTGGAGCAGTCAGCCAAAAAATACCTGAGGGATGAGTATTCCCAGCAGAAGAAAAAGCAACAGCAAAAGTCTTGAGGTGAAAAGGTGCCTGGCTTGAATGAGAGAGAATTGCACAGAGTATTAAAGTAAGATATTAAAATGGAAGTTTCTTTTTAAAAATCCAGTGTAATAGATGCCATACTTTAAAGAGAGGTTGAAGGCCGCAATGATTTTGAGTTTATAAAGAAGTTAGTGTGAAATGGGTTAGATAGCATTTACACCTCCAAACACATAGAAGGTATAGAAGAAGTCCAGGACATTGGGAGAGAAATGTTAGGAAGGGATACCGCAGTACGTGAATACCTTCTCCAAGTTGGTTGATGGAAGTAGTCCCTAAATTTTGCCTGAAGTCTAGGGGAAGGTGGCTTCCTTAGACCACCCAGAGGACTTAATATCTGCCCTTATAGCTTAGAGGACATAGAGAGTTGGTATCTGTCTGATGTCTACCTCTCAGCTGTGGTACTATATTGAATTAGCCAGTTGCTGCACACTCTGCTTTCACCTTCAGCCTCATATCTCCAAATCTGAGCATATTTGTGGGATTCTGTTGTTTCTCTTTACTTGTCTCCCAGATAAATCACTTCTTAACAACTACTGAGTCTTGGTTTGGGCCAGTCCTTCCTTCAGTTAAGTCCAGTTGGCACTATAGCTTGCAAAGGTTCTTCAATTTTGTGATGTGATATGTCATTCTTTGTGGTTTCGAGTACTGGTTTTTATAGTTTCACTGATCATTTGACCTGAAATCTTAGGAAGTGGAGAAGAGAATTGCCCATATTTGCTCAGATAGAATCAGATTCATTAAAAAAAAAAAACTCTCAAAGAAATGGAAGATAAGTTAGAGGGGGCAGAACTCTGGAGAACAGTGAGATGGCTACTGGAATACTGCAATAAAGAGGCAGTAGTGCTTCAAGAGACTTTTCAGACATAGAATATGGTTTACTGACCAAATGAAAATGGGAAATTTTATTAGTTGGGGGAATTAAATATGACGTGGAAGTCTTCTATATTGTTGCTGGTAATAGCAATGCCATGAATGGAGGCAGGAATGATTTTGGTTTGGAAATAACAAATGTTGAACGTGTTGATGAGGTGGCATCTGATAAGGAGTAGTAAATATTGTTGTGAAACAGGATTTCACTGATCTGGGCTTAAATCCCAGCCTCAGTACCTTCTAACTATATGACATTGGGCAGATTATGTAAATTCCATTGTCTCTGCTCATCCTACTTTATAGAATTGCCGTGATGATTGAATGAGAACACATATATTAATGGATATGTGTTCTAGTACACATCTGGTACAATTGCTATCATGTCATAATTATTGAGAGTAGAAGAATGTCCATGGAACTGTAACTTAGGGTAGAAGTTGGGGGTTATAGATTCTGAAAATTATTGATCAATAGCTGATAATTGGAGGCAATGAGGTAGGTCAGAAGGACAAGATTGTCTAGGATAGTTGAGTTGGTCGAAATAAAGGAGAAAAAAAAAAAAAAAAAAGACCTGAAAAGCTGAGAAACATTTTTGAGAAAAAACCCAAAAGAGATTATATGGGTAGGGGGAAAAATAGGAAAGGGTCATATTAAAGGAACCAAGGAGGAGAGAATTTCAAGAAATGTATAATAAGGACTATGTGTTGGACATACTGCTAAGCACTAGGCACACATAAGTAACAAAGATACAGTTCCTAAGGAGTCTGCTCAAAGTCTAATAGGAGGAGAAAGACATGTAAAGCAAATGCTACCGTGGAAATATGTTCAGACATAGTGGGGGACATAGGAGATAAGGAGCAAAAAATGCTTTAGAAGGAGCTGATGCTTAGTTTGAGTACTGAAAGAAGTTAGGTTTTCCTCATATAAACAGGGTTGAGGAGGAGTATGGATAGAATTTCCCATAGAGAGGACAGTACAACCAAAGGCACTAAGGCATTAAACAATGATTTGTGCTCAAAAACTATAAGGAGTTTTGCTGAGTGGAATGCAGGATGCAAAGGATATGGTACAGGGAGGTGATCAGGAAATAATGCTGTAGAGGTAGCCATAAAACTACCTTGTATTCCCTAATAATACATTTTGTCCTTACTTCTAGGCAATGGATACCCATTTAATGCCCACTGAAGGTTTTTAAGCATGGGAGGAAAGATGTGGGAGGGAGAGGAGAGGGGGTGTTACTTTATTAAATTTGCATTTCTGAAAGATTATTTTTAGGAGTATGGAAGGTGGCTTTAATGTGTGCTAGACTTGATTCCAGAAAGTAAGTCAGAAGACTTTTTGAATAGTCCAGCTGAGAAATTATGAGAGCTGAAGTAAGATAGTAATAATAGAGGTTGGAATATTAGAGATGTTAAGAGTCTATGATGTGGTGAGGGAGAAGGAAAAGACTAGGTTGACCTTCAGTTCTAGGTTGGGTGACTGAATGGATAGTGGTACCAGTAATCATAATAGGGAACATAGAATGAAGAACAGTTAAGGTGGGGTAGGTCTGGAGGAATGGATTTGATGTATGTAGTTGACAGTGTCATTTAAAACTACAGATGGGCTTGATTAGGATGATAACTGAGCAAATACTATTTACTTGGGTAATTTGGAGACTGTCTTTTGAGCGAATAATTTTGGTAAAGTTCAGAGAAAGGGAAGCCAAATTGTAGTTCATTAAGGAATGAATTAGAGGTGAAAAAGTGAGGATAACTGATACAGACTGCTTGGCAAGAAGTTTAATAGTGAAAGCAAGGGGAGACCTGAGTTGGTGGTTTGTGGAGGGATTCAGGTTTGTGGGGAGGCCAGTTTAGGAAGTGGAAGAAATATGAGTATGTAGGTTTCCCAGTAGAAAGAAAAAAAGATGTTAAATGGATACAACAAGGGTAGAGGGTAGAAGAAAGAGAATCAAGAATTTGGGGGTGGGATTAGTTATCTGAAACATGAGAGTAAGGGGTAATGAGAGGTGAAGATGGATTTCAGGCAGAGAGGAGAAAAGTTGATACATTTAACCTCTCATAAAATGTTTTTTCTCTGAAATTGGAGGCAAGTCCTCTGAGAGTGAAGGATGATACTGGGGTTTCAGCTTATTTTAGTGTTTAAAGTTAGGAATGGTTATTGTGGGGAATGAAAAAGGTAATGGACGTGGATAAGCACAATATTGCAAAGCAATATGGAGGGTCCCATCAGCATTTTGAATAATAGTACTGTAACGGAGTCAAGGCAGTGCCATCTTCCCAGCCACTGAAAACCCAGGAACTGGGGTAGAGTAAATAGATGGTTGTTTAGATAGCAGGGTAGGTAGAGGAGATAGAGTATGTGGGAATCGGATGAGTGTCTTTAACTATTATTTAGACTGTTATTAGCCATTAACTAGAAGGATAGAATTTTTAAACCCAATTGGGTCTTGATAATCAGTGTGTTCACTGTAGTCTGATAATAAGTATTTTCTTAAATATGGAAAAATATCACCTTGAGCAATATTTTCTTTTAAAATTACTGGAAACAGTCACTCTGCTATTACATTTTGGGCACTGATTAAATGTTCCATCTAACTAACGCAGCAGAATGAATGAGAGAGTGAGTATTAGAGTTATGACATCCTGGGTTTAAATCCTGCTTGGTTACCAACTAGCTTTGAGACTTTGGATAATACGGTTATCATCTTTGTGCTTCAGTTTCATCATGTGTTAAGACAATTAAAATATTCTCTCCTACAGAATCATTGTGGTGATTAAATGCGTAGTACATGTGAAGTTTTTAGCCCAATGCTTAGAGCACTGTGAATTCTCCACAAATGTTAGCTATTGTGTTAGTCAACTATTGCCACAGTAATATTATGTAACAAACCTCCACCAAACTCACTGTCATACCAAGGCAGGCTTTTAATTTTTTCTCTCATAAATGGCTCTGCTTTAGGATGTGCTTAAGTTCCTGGCTTTGAGGCAAGTTCAGGGTTGTACCTCATGCCTCATTTTGAGGTCTAGTTTAAAAGGGCACTGGATACCTTGGTTGTATTCATACATTGATGTATGAATTCAGGAGGAAGCCAAACTATGCAAGTACGTTAAAACTCTGCAAACATCCCTCATGCTTATATTGTGTTGGCCAAAGCAAGTCACATGGCCAAGCATAAAGGCAATAGGGATGGGAAGTATACTCTGTTCCCAGAAGGAGAAGTAAGTGAATTTCTGCTAAATAAAACCCCAGCTTTGTTAGCCATGACATCTCTTTTTTTTTTAATTAGCAAGGAAAAATAATATCCAGCTGAAATAATATGATTATTTTTAAACCAAATTTTTCAAATCTGGTTTAAAAGAAATGTTGGTTTTATAACTGAATGAAAATGACTGACAAAATTTTCAGTTGGTATCTGCTAACATAATTTCAGAATCTCTTGATACCCAGTATGTTAGCTTATTCAATATATGAGGACTAAGTATCTCAATCTCTTTGATTTTTTTCCACTGTTAAACTATTTCATATTTTCTTCCTATTGCTCTTTTTAAAAAACTTCACTGAGGTATAAATTATATACAATGAAATTCACCATTCATCCATTAAAAGTATGGTTAGATGATTTTGACAAATGTATAGTAATGTAACCAGAACTATAATAATGCTATAGAATATTTCCATCATCTCCCCAAAGATCCTTCATTTCTCTCTGCAATCAATTCCCACCCAACAGTCCCACCCCTAGATGGCCACCAGTCTGCTTCCTATCATTATAATTTGTCTTTTCTACAATTTCATATAAGTAGATTTTTATAATCCTTTGTGCCTGACTTCTTTCACTTATATATTAATTCCTTTTTATTGCTAAGTAGTACTCTTTTATATAGATATAACACAGTATGTTTATCCATTCACCTGTTGATGGACATTTGGGTTGTTTTCAGGTTTTGGCTATAATAATAAAGCTATTTGCATGCAAGTCTTTGTGTTTTTATTTCTCTTGTAGGAGTAAGAGTGGGATTTTTGCATTGTATGTTATGTGTATGTTTAACTTTTAAAGAAATTGCCAAACTGCTTTCCAAAATGGCTGTACCATATTACCTTCCTACCAGTAATATATAAATATTCTAGTTGCTCCATACCCAGTCTTTTGAATTCTAGCCATTCTAATAAGTGTATGGTGGAATCTCATTGTGGTTTTAATTTGCATTTCTCTGAAGACTAATAATATTGAGAATCATTTCATTTGTTCATTTTCCATTTGCATATCTTCTTTGGTGAAGTTATCTGTTCAAACTTTTGCCAATTTTAAAATTATGTTCTTAATATTGAGTTGAAATAGTAATTTATATATATTGGAAATAAGTCCCTTATCAGATTTATGGTTTGCAAAGTTATTCTCACAGTCTGTGGCTTGCCTTTCCATTTTTATAAGTGTCTTTTGAAGGGCAAGCTTTAATATATTTTGATAAAGTCCAATTTAACATTTTTTGGGGGGTGTATGATTTATGCTTGTTGTGTCCTACTTAAGAAATCTTTGCCTATTTCAAAGTCACAGTCACAAACAGTTTCTCCTGTATTTTATTCTAGAAGTTTCATAGTTTTACATTTTGGAATATGATTCATTTCAAATTATTTTGTACATGGTATAAGGAAGCGTTGAATTTATTTTTTTCCATATCTATCGTCAAGCACCATTGTTTGAAAAAGACTCTGGTTACCTCATTGAATTACCTTGCCATTCTTGTTAATCAATTGACCAGAGGGACTTCCAGCATGACTGCATGAGGGGCTCAGCAGACCCACCCCTCAGCAAAACTGGTGAAAATAATCACTTAATATCTCTGGAAATAGTCCTAAAATAAACAGTAAATGGAGGAAAAAAATATATATATATTTTATATACTGCAATTTTATTTCAGTCACACAAACGAAGTTAGCATGTAGGAAATTTAAATGAAACAGTACGGTAAAAATAGCAGAGAACCAAAAACTCTAATGAGGGAGTACACCTAAAGCATGAGAATTCAACATTCATTGGTGTTTCATCTTCAGTTTTGATTGACACTTGATGCTTGCAAAGTTTGAAACAAACTTTGAGATCATGTTGTTTATTCAAGAAAATTTTTATTTTGGTAAGAACAGCAATGCTCTATGGTATGTAAACTGAGACCTGTTCCCTCACTCCCGCATTCCAACTCAGTGAGATGGAAACTCTACTCCAGACTGGAGCAACCAAAAACACAGTGCTCCCTCTTCCCGCAGCTCCCAGTCAGACGGCTCTCCTTCGGCAGGGACAGGACATCAGTATTTTTCATCCTTTCCCAGCTACCTGTTGCTGAGGCTAAATTTTGAGAAACTGTGGCTAAGAAGTGGGGCTACCTTTTTCTGCCCAGCCCCAACTCATAGGATGAAATCTGTCTTGGGTATGGCATTGCTGAGAATACTGGGGCCCCGATCACCCTTGCCCTGGCCTGTAAGGTGATATTTGCACTCTGGGTGAGGCAGCTCAAGAAGATTGAAAGCTACTGTCCATCTTTTCCTCTTCCTCCCTCCTAATGAGTACTCAGCTCCTGAAGTGGAGGTGTAACTCAGACATAAGTGTGCCACTGTCTCCACCCCCAGCCCCAGAGCCTAGGCTCAGAGGAAAAGCAGAGAAACAGGGTTAGCTTGGAGGAGTCTGTGAGGGCTCAGAACAAATCTCAAACTGACCATGGCAGTTCTTCCTTCGAAGGAGCTGGGATTTGATTGTATTAATCTGTAGAGCAATTTAGGCCCAGGGAAGGCAAACAATGGGTGTGGTCAGAGAAAGAGACAGTCAGAGTCCTGCCGAAGCCCCTGTCATACCAAAGTGACTGTGGGCAAATATATGCAAAGTTCCACCTCCTTGAGGAGCACCATCAGAAGTATAACACTGCAGGGGAGAAATAGACTTAACTAAAATAATCCAGCCAGTCACTAAACAAGCAAATAACAGTAAAAAGCCCCAAGGTGGAGAGGTTGGGGAGTACTTAGAGTTTCTACAATATTTTACCCAAAATGTCCAGTTTCCAACAAAAAATCTCAGGACAGGCAAAGAAGCAGGAAAACATGGCCCATACACTGTAGATAAAAAACTGCCTGTGAGGCAGATTAGATGTCTTTGTAACAGACAAAGACTTCAAAGTAGCTGTTGTAAAATATGCTCAGAGAACTAAAGGAAATATTATTAAAGAAGTAAAGGAAGGTATGATGACAATTTCATATCAAACAGAAAATATCAATAAAAATATAGAAATGATAAACAACCAAATGGAAATTCTGGACTTGAAAAGCACAAAAACTGAAATGAAAAATTTACTAGAAAAATTTACTCAGGGGGCTAGATAGTATATTTGAACTATCAGAAGAAAGAACTAGTGAACTTGAAGATAGATTGATAGAGATTATGCAGTCTGAATAGCAAAGAGAAAAAGGGGAATGAAGAAATGTGAATGGACCTTCAGAGAAATGTAGGACATCATTAATCACACCAACATATGTGTAATGGGAATATCAGAAGGAGAAGATAGAAAATAGGAGAAAAATATTTGAAGACTTAATGGCTGAAACTTCCCAAATGTATTGAAAAATAATAATCTGTACATCCAGAAAGCTCAACCAACTTCAAGTAAGAAACATAAAGAAATCCATAAACAGGCACATCGTAGTAAAAATGCTGAGAGCCAAAAGCAAGGAGAACATCTTGGAAGTGGCAAGAGAAAAATGATTTGTCATTTATAAGGGAACCCAGTAAGATTAATGGCTGATTTCTCATCAAAAACATTAGAGGTCAGAAGTCAATGGGGTAACCATATTGAAAGTGTGACAGAAAAAAACACTTCAAAACAAAACAAAACCTCAATCAGAAAAATCTACCTTTAAAAATTAAGGCAAAATAAAAATAATCCATGATAAACAATAAGTGAAAGAATTTGTCACCAGCAGACCTGGCTTACAAGAAATACTAAAGGAAATTCTTAAGGCTGAATGGAAATGATCCCCAGATTATAAATTAAATCCACACAAGAAACAGAGAACCAGTAACAGTAACTATATATATAATTATAAAACACAGTGTATGTATTTTTCTCATTCTTCTCATGACTGATTTAAAAAGGAATCCTATAGGGGCTTCCCTGGTGGCACAGTGGTTGAGAGTCCGCCTGCCGATGCGGGAGACGCGGGTTCGTGCCCCGTTTCGGGAGGATCCCGCGTGCCGCGGAGCGGCTGGGCCCGTGAGCCATGGCCACTGAGCCTGCGCGTCCGGAGCCTGTGCTCCGCAAATGGGAGGGGCCACAACAGTGAGAGGCCCGCATAACGCAAGAAAAAAAAAAAAAAGAACAAAATAGGAATAAATTTTGAGAAGATTTTAATCTACAAGTTCAATGACTTTTATAGACACTGGGCTATACATTTTATGGATTTTCTACTTGAGTGAGCTTAGGAAGTTCATGTTTTTCAGGAATTTATACTTTTCATCAGATTTGTTGAATTTATTGGTATAAAATTGCTTCTGTTTTGTGGGTAACCTGTTGATATCAATAAGATGTATATTGATGGCCTCTCTTTTATTCTTGATATTGCTAATTGGTGTTTTCTCTTTTTTCTTCATCAGTCTGACTTGACATTTATCAACTTCTTCATCTTTTCAAAGAAATGGTTTTTTGGTTTCACTGATTTTCTCTGTGCTTTTTCTCTTTTCTATTTCATTGATTCATGTTCTTTATTATCTCTTTAAATTGCTTTAGTTTTTATTTGCTCTTCTTTTTCTAGTTTCTGAGTTTGAAGCTTAGAATATATGTTTTTTCTAATATAAGCATGTAATGATGTAAATTTCCCTGGAAGCACTGCCTTAGCTGCAACTCACAGAATTTTATACATTGTGTTTTTATTTTCATTCAGTACATAATCATTTCTAATTTCATTTGCAATTCTCTAACCTGTGGGTCATTTAAAACCATGTTGTTTAATTTCTGTGTGTTTTGTGATTTCTCAGATATTTTTATTTTTATTTGTTGTGGTCAGAGAGCATACTCTATAGGATTCCTATCCTTTTGAATTTGAGATCTGTTTTTCTGAATCACTATCTGTCTGTAGTGGTGAATACTACATGTGCACTTGACAATGTATATTCTTCATCTGTTTGGATAGATACCTGTATATAAATGGTATAACATACATATAATTGATGTTGTAGTGGGATGGGGGGCAAGAAATAATGGCCAGAATTTTCCAAATTTGATGAAAATGATAAATCCATAAATACAAGACAATCAATAAACCCCAAGAAAAAGAAGCATAAAGAAAAACACCCCAAAGTACATCATATTCGATATACTGAAAACTAGTGCTATGGTGAAGAGCTTACATGCAGAAAGAGAAAAATACTACTACTTATAGAAAAATGTATATGAATGACAGTGGACTTCTCATCACAAACTATATAAACCAGAAGACAATGGACAGTATTTAAAGTGCTAAAAAATAGTTATTGATCTAGAGTTTTATATTCAGAAAAAATTTTCAACTATAAAGACAAAATAAAACTTATAATAAAAAAGTATGAGGAATTTCTGCATATCTCACCCCCCAAATATGTCTATGTACTAATGACCAGTGAATATGTTACCTTATACAGCAAAAGGAACTTCACAGATATGATTAAGTTAAGGTTTTTGAGATGGGCAGATTATCTGGGATTATCTAGATGGGCCCAATGTAATCACAAGGATTCTTATGAGAAGGAGGCAGGAGGGGTGGTGTCAGAAAAGATAATGTGATGGCAGAAGCAGAGGGCAGGAAAGAGATGTAATAACAGGAGCAGAGATTTGAGTGACAAAACATGAGCCATGCAGTGTCACCCTTTTGAAGCTGGAAAAAGCAAGGGACAGATTTTCTCCTACAGTATCCAGAAGGAATGAATATCTTCTAACACCTTATTTTAACCTTGTAAGACTCATGAAGGTCATTATACTTCAAAATTCATTTTTAATATCTACCTTCCAGGATAGTAAGATAATTTTACATTTTAAGCCAATTTTGTGGTAAGTTATTATAGCAGAAATAGGAAACTAATATCAATTTTGGTATTTGGAAGTGAGGTGCTTCTCTAACAAATACCTAAAATGTGGAAGTGGTTTTAGAATTGGGAAGTAAGTAGAGGCTGGAAGAATTTTGAAGAGCATGATGATAGATTTCCTTGAACAGACTGTTAGTAGAAATAAAGATATTAAAGACTCTGCCGGTGAGGGCTCAGAAGGAAGTGAGGAACATGGTAGAGAAAATCTGTATTGTCTTAGAGATCACTTAAACAATTATAAACAAACATTGAAATATAGATGTTAAAGGAACTGCTCATGAGGGCTCAGAAGGAAGTTAGGGACTCTTTGTTATTTGGTGGCAGAAAACTTAGTGGAATTTTATCCTATGGTTAATGTAAAAACAGAACTGGTAAGCCATGAATTTGGATATTTAGATGAGATTTCCAAGCAAAGTTTTGAAGATGTGGCCTGGTTTCTTTTTTCTGCTTATAGTAAAATGTGAGAGGAAAGAGATAGATTGAAGAAAGAACTATTAAATAAAACGGAACCAGGACTTGGTGATTTGAGAAATTCTCAGTCTATCCAGCTTTCAAAGGTTGCTAAAACTAGAATACTTAATGTCAGGAAACTGTGCTCTGAAGAGAAAACCAAGGGTGTGGCTAAAGCAGTCTTTTGCTAGTGCCTTGGAAGGCCTTTAGATAAAGGTCAGAGTTTTAAACACAGAGGGCTGGGTTTTTTTTGGGGGGTTCTTTAATTGTTGCAATTTATTTGGTATTTTATTGATAATTAAATTATTTCCTACATACATGAAAATTTTTCATTATAAATTTGATTTGAATTTCATTTCTAAAATATGTTTCTGTCAACTATCTTTTTTCTTTTCCATTATGGTTTATTACAGGATATTGAATATAGTTCCCTGTGCTATACAGTAGGACCTTGTTGTTTATCTATTCTGTATGTAATAGTTTGCATCTGCTAATCCCAAACTCCCAATTCATCCCCCCTTGCCCTTGGCAACCATGTCTGTTCTCTATGTCTGAGTCTCTTTCTGTTTTGTAAATAAGCTCAATTGTGTCATATTTTAGATTCCACATATAAGTGATATCATATGGTATTTGTCTTTCTCTTTCTGACTTACTTCACTTAGTATGATATTCTCTAGATCCATCCGTGTTGCTGCACATGGCATTATTTCATTCTTTTTTTTTTTTTTTCGGTACGCGGGCCTCTCACTATTGTGGCCTCTCCCGTTGTGGAGCACAGGCTCCGGACGTGCAGGCTCAGCGGCCATGGCTCAAGGGCCCAGCCGCTCTGCGGCATGTGAGATCTTCCCGGACCAGGGCACGAACCTGTGTCCCCTGCGTCGGCAGGCAGACTCTCAACCACTGTGCCACCAGGGAAGCCCTATTTCATCCTTTTTTATGGCTTAATAGTATTCCATTGTGTACATACATATATATACACACATATGTATACCACATCTTTCTTATCCATTCATCTGTTGATGGACATTTAAGTTGTTTCCACGTTTTAGCTATTGTGAATAGTGCTGCTATGAACATTGGGGTACATGTATCTTTTTGTATTAGAGTTTTTTCTGGATATACGCCCAGGAGTGGGATTGCTGGATCATATGGCAACTCTATTTTTAGTTTTTCCTGGAAACTTCATGCTGTTCTTCATAGTGGCTGCACCAATTTACATTCCTACCAAAGTAAACACAGAGGGCTGTTTGAGGAGATATGACTAATGAATCGCTTCACATATCTCAGGAGAAACCAGGAATAAAGATGGGAATATCTAGTATATATTTGTGTATGGGCCTCTTGTTTATATCAGAGTGAGTGCTCTGATATACCCTGGAGACCCATAAGGTTTTTATATCAGCAGAAATGCTGCCAGTGTCAATTGAAAGGAACAGAGAAAGAACTGAAAAAATGCTGTTGGACTTTCAAAATTTTACAGGCAGTAAACAGACTAGTAGAACTACTCAGTTGCACACACATGCTACCCTTCATGAAAAAAGAAGGATGACTCAGAGGTCAGAGCTGAGGGCCCATAGAACAAGGCCATGGGCCCAGAAGGTGGAGCCTCCCACCACGGAAGATTATTCTTAGGCCTTGAAACCTAATGGAGTTTGCCTTGTTAGATTTCAAAATTGCTTGGGAGTAGTGAACCCCTTTTGTTTCCTTTTATTTTCTTCCTTTCTGAATAGAAATATCTATGTTAGTTATTCTATGCCTGTGCTACCATCATACTTTTAGAGAAGGTAAGTTGTTTTCTAGTTTCATGGATCCATAGAGGGAGAGGTATTTTGCTCCAGATGGCTTAAATCCAGAGACACATGCATAGATAATTCATTGATGAGATTTAGGGCTTTTGGGCTGATGAACCTAAGATGAGATTTTTAGACTTGAATTGATGCTGTAGATGCTATAATGGGCTGAGGCAACTGGGGCCCTTGACTGCTTCTCATCACCTTGTGATTGCATTACATTGGAGAATAATCTCAAGATCCTTAAATTAATCATATCTGAAAAGGTCCCTTTGCCATGTAAGGTAAAATACCAACAAGTTCTGGTGACTAGGATGTGGACATTTTCAGAGGGCTGTTATTCAGCTTATCACAAGTCCCAAACTGGAAACAACCCAAATGTCTATCAATAGATGAATGGATAAAAACAAAATTGTGATATTCTTCTCAGCAATTAAAAGGAATGAGCTATTGATATACATAACAACATGGATTAACCTCAAATAGTTTTTTATTTTCAAAATAAGAAGTCAGGAAAAACAGAGTACATACTATATAATACAATTTATATCAAAATCTGGAAAATGAAAACTAATCTATAGTGACAGCAAATCAGTGATTATCTGTGGACGGGGAGGTAGGAGAGGAGTTGGGAGGGAGAGAGGGAGATATTACAAAAGGGCATGAGGAAACTTTGAGGAGTGCTGTGTTCATTATGTTGATCATAGTGATGGTTTGTATACATATGTCAAAATCTATCACATTTAACACTTTGCACATGTACAGTTTTATGCCTCAGTCAAGCTATTAATAATAGAGAAATAAACACAATCTGTAAATTTATTGACTAGCTTTAGCCTAGAGGATTTGGCATTCTCTTATGTCTAGTTAGATAATGTACATAAATATACATTTTATGGCTAAATTTCACATACCACACAAGTATCATATGGCAGATACCACTTAATCATCCTGTTCTCTAACATAGTCTTTTAAAAAGAGCTTTTTCTTTAAAAAGTCTTTAGTAAATAGAGATACAGTTGAATTCCCATTTTATCTGTATCCCCAAGGTCTTATATTTTATATTGAGGAAATCAATAAATACTTTTCAAGGAAAGATAAAAATAGCAAAATTAGCACCGTGCATTCTAGTTTACAAGGTTATTTCAGTGTAAGGATGTTAGTTCTTTTATTTGACCCTTTGTGACTTTATTATAGATATAAACCCAAACAGATCTGGGAAAGTAGAATAAGGAAGTTGGATATAGATTCTGCTGGACTTGTCATTGGTTATGAGACTTGAAAAAAGAGGGGCTGTGATCGTTGATTCCCAGATTTTTCAGCTTGCGTGTTTTGGGTAGTGATGATTTCATTCATTCATCACAGAGAAAGGAGTTGGGAGGGTATAAAAATAGCAATTAACATAAAGCAAGCCGAATTATAATTGAAGGAGGTAGGGGAAAGAAGGTGATTAATCAGTTAAGTTCAGATATATGGGTTTTTATTGATTGGGATGCATGCTTGGGGGATACAGATATGAGTGACATTTATCTCAGGTTGCTTTGGGTCTGTATGGCTCTACAGGTACTCGTGCAAATAAACTGTAATACAAACAGGAGCTATGGGTAGCAATTCTTACTTGCATTGTACTTTCAGATCTTATTAGATGTTGACTGAAAGGACCAGAGATCTATTCTCTCTTATGACTGTGCAGAGTATGAAAGGACCCCTCTTTGTGAGGGAGGTGACTTTTGCTATTGAGGCATTATAAAGAAAGAAAAATTGGCTCTTAGTTTTTCTTTTTATGACATGCCTCACCTAACCCATTCCCTAACAAAACACACACATACACAGATATATCGACTTGAGATCTCAGGCAAGCAAGGCTTGGCTTGGATTTATTACCTAGTCTGTTTTTTTGTCGAGTAAAGTTTAGCGAAGCAGAGTTGTACTAGGGGCGGGGCGGGCGCGCAGCTGTTAGCACGCGACCGGTAGCGCTCGAGCGCATGCGCGCCCAGTTATCACGAGAGCACGCGACTGTTAGTGCGTGACCCTTAGCGTGTGGTGGTTAGAGGTCCCCCTCCTCCAGCAGACAGACGCGCAGTGGTCCTCACCACAGAGAGTGTGGTGAGAGGAGGAGGATCCCGGCGTTTTCTCTGGGGCCTTCCAGGCCTTCCGGCCTCGGGGTCGGCGGGTGAGCTGGGGGACCGGGGACAGGCTGAGGGCTGTGTCCTGCAGAGCTCCAGAGCCCTTGCCACGGCTGCCCACTGACCGGGCCCAGCCCTTGAAGCAGCAGCGAACGTCTCTCCCATCCCCACCTTTGTGACCTAATGGCGGTGGCAGCCTCCATGGGTCGCAGTCCATGGAGGCCTCGGCAACTGGAGTATACGGACACTGCCATTAAGGTAACAGCTTCAACCAGCTTTAGTCTCTCTGTTCAGGTTTCAAAACTTGGTGCCCCTAGGAGGTGGCCAGAGGTCAGGGTTAAGTTGCAAGGACATCGCACATCATTACTTCAGGTCCACCTCTGTGGTCGGGGCTGTTGTCAAAGGGCAATTGTGAGCAGCGAACTAACCTGACTGGTATTTGCTACAACATGTATTCCTATCAATCCTATACAAATGGTTCTCTCCAGGTTAAGTGAAAAGCCCGAGGGCCGGCTGGGTCCTGGGCACCTGTTCTCTCAGTCTTGATGCTTGGGCAGGGTCCGGGGACAAGGCCCTGAGGGGGCTGTGAGCTGAGATCTGCCACTTCAGTGGGCCTGGGCCCTGGCAGGAGGACCCAAACTGGACGAGTGCTCCTGGGCAGGGTAATCGGCCTGCTCCTGGAACCCCTCCTCTTAGCCAGGTCCTGGACCTCGAAGGGAAAAAGTCAAGCCTTGGGACCTTGCCCTTTCTGGTCAGAAGAGAATAACATTTGTTTTGGTGGAGGTTTACAGGAATATGGTGACCTGAACCTCAAGAACAAAGGATCTGACAAGAAGTTTACAACAACCAACCACGCCCCTCCCTCACCTTTCCTATAAAAGGGCTTTGCTGAAAGCTTCTGGAAGTTTGGGGTTTTTAAGGCATGAGCCACCCGTCTCCTTGCGGAGCCCTGTAACAAACCTTTCTCTCCAAACTCAGACATTTTGGTATTGTTTGGCCTCACTGTGCACCGGGCACACAGACTTACAAACAGTCCTTTCTTTAATTGTCCCTGGAGGGATGGACCCTAAGGCGTTTGTTGCACCAGGGAATTATCTGTTTCTTGATGGTTTTATCTTCAGTTTTCTTCCAGTTAGTGAACTGCAAATATCCCATCATTGACAAAGAATGCTGGCCTAAAGTCACAAGGCAGTCTGGTGAAATGACAGTCTTTATGGTACAATGTCAACATCATGAATAAAATGCTCCCCCATTGTGGTAATGACTCAAATTCCTACTGGATGAAGTTAGTAGTTGTTGTCTCTATAGTAGCCTGAGCTGGAATATTAGATCTCACTTGAATCAGCTTTAGAAAGTAAATTCCATAATAGAGAAAAATGCACCAGTCCCACTATGGAAAATCCATTGTGTTAATCTCAGTTCAATTAAAGGTGTAAGACTACATCTGAGATGGAGTGAGAAATCAGGCTTGGTTGTAGAGTCCATTTTACAGGGAGAAATGATACCATGAGTTTTCTGTGCCTAGGTAAGAGGGAGGGTCAGAACAGTGAAACAGGAACCCAGAAGTGGGAAACACTGTTTACTTAGAGTTGTGTATTGTGATGTCATCAGTACATGGGGTCTAACACAGTTATGCAGCCATTGTGAGCCACTGCTATTGTCAGCTTGTTGCGTGTGTGATGATACTTCTTAAATTTCTCTTATCTCATCCTTTTTTGGCGGGGGTGGGAGTGGGAGGAGAACCTCTTCTGAAAGAACCATTGTTGCTATCTTTTTTTTTCGGTACGCAGACCTCTCACTGTTGTGGCCTCTCCCGTTGCGGAGCACAGGCTCCGGACGCGCAGGCTCAGCGACCATGGCTCACGGGCCTAGCCGCTCCATGGCATGTGGGATCTTCCCGGACCAGGGCACGAACCCGTGTCCCCTGCATGGGCAGGTGGACTCTCAACCACTGTGCCACCAGGGAAGCCCCATTGTTGCTATCTTGACTCTTGACCTCTTTTGTATCTCTTATAATATGGTGAAAAGACCATTATGGATTTACAGAGTTCAAAAAATGTAGGTTTGAATTTGAGCCATACCACTTGCTAGTTGGCAAACTTGGGAAAGTTACCTAATTCTCTCTGGGTATTATTTTCCTCTTCTTTTAATACCTACATTACCTGTTGTTGTGAGCCTCAATTTACTTAACATTAAAATTTGTAATGCCTGTATCTTTGTGACTTGAGACATAGTACCCATTTAATAAAAGTTAGTTTCTTCCCCTCTATACATCCCACACACCTTTAAATATAGTTACACCCTCAGGTGTCAGAGCAACTGCTTCAAAATCTGCTCAAAGTATTTTGAATTAAAATTGCCTGATGCTTACTGATGTATTTTCCAGTACTTACAGTTTTTATTAAAACATGAATCATTCCTTGCATAGAGCTTATAGGTATCATTGGAATCCTTCAACTATTCACCTCTAATATGTTTTTTGTTTTTATTTCACTTTATTTTTATTGTATGTATATAAATAATGTTTTTTAAAAATTTTATACAGCAGGTTTTTATTAGTTATCCTTTTTTTTTTTTTTTGCCTCTCGCTGCTGTGGCCTCTCCCGTTGCGGAGCACTGGCTCCGGATGCGCAGGTTCAGCGGCCATGGCCCACGGGCCCCGCCGCTCCACGGCATGTGGGATCTTCCCGGACCGGGGCACGAACCCGTGTCCCCTGCATCGGCAGGTGGACTCTCAACCACTGCGCCACCAGGGAAGTGCCTAGTTATCCATTTTATACATATTAGTGTATACATGTCGATCCCCATCTCCCAAATAATCACACCACCCCCCAACCCCCGCCACTTTTCCCCCTTGTTGTCCATACGTTTGTTTTCTGCATCTGTGTTTCTATTTCTGCCTTGCAAACCGGTTCATCTATACCCTTTTTCTAGGTTCCACATATATGCGTTAATATACGATATTTGTTTATCTCTTTCTGACTTACTTCACTTTGTATGACAGTCTCTAGATCCATCCACGTCTCTACAGATAACCCAATTTCGTTCCTTTTTATGGCTAATACTCCATTGTATATATGTACTGCATCTTCTTTATCCATTCGTCTGTCAATGGGCATTTAGGTTGCTTCCATGACCTGGCTATTGTAAATAGTGCTGCAGTGAACATTGGGGTGCATGTGTTATTTTGAATTATGGTTTTCTCTGGGTATATGCCCAGTGGTGGGATTGCTGTGTCATATGGTAATTCTATTTTTTGTTTTTTAAGGAACCTACATACTGTTCTCCATAGTGGCTTTTATCGATTTACATTTCCACCAACAGTGCAAGAGGGTTTCCTTTTCTCCACACCCTCTTCAGCATTTGTCGTTTGTAGATTTTCTGCTGATGCCCATTCTAACTGGTGTGAGGTGATACTTCATTGTAGTTTTGATTTGCATTTCTCTAACATTAGTGATGTTGAGCAGCTTTCCATGTGCTTCTTCCCGGCCATCTGTATGTCTTCTTTGGAGAAATTTCTATTTAGGTCTTCTTCCCATTATTTGATTGGGTTGTTTGTTTCTTTAATATTGAGCTGCATGAGCTGTTTATATATTTTGGAGATTAATCCTTTGTCCGTTGATTCATTTGCAACTATTTTCTCCCATTCTGACGGTTGTCTTTTCATCTTGTTTGTAGTTTCCTTTGCTTTGCAAAAGCTTTTAAGTTTCATTAGGTCCCATTTGTTTATTTTTGTTTTTATTTACATTTCTCTGCGAGGTAGGTCAAAAAGCATCTTGCTGTGATTTATGTCATAGACTGTGCTGCCTATTTTTTCCTCTAAGAGTTTTACAGTGTTTGGCCTTACACTTAGGTCTTTAATCCATTTTGAATTTATTTTTGTGTATGGTGTTAGGGAGTGTTCTAATTTTATTGTTTTACATGTAGCTGTCCAATTTTCCCAGCACCACTTATTGAAGAGGCTGTCTTTTCTCCATTGTATATTCTTGCCTCCTTTATCAAAGATCAGGTGACCATATGTGCGTGGGTTTATCTCTGGGTTTTCTATCCTATTCGGTTGATCTATATTTCTGTTTGTGTGCCAGTACCATACTGTCTTGATTACTTTAGCTTTGTAGTATAGTCTGAAGTCAGGGAGTCTGATTTCTCTAGCTCCGTTTTTCTTTCTCAAGATTGCTTTGGCTATTTGGGGTCTTTTGTGTCTCCATACAAATTTTAAGATTTTTTGTTCCAGCTATGTAAAAAATGCCATTGGTAATTTGATAGGGGTTGCATTGAATCTGTAGATTGCTTTGGGTAGTATAGTCATTTTCACAGTATTGATTCTTCCAGTCAAAGAACATGGTATATCTCTCCATCTGTTTGTATCATCTTTAATTTCTTTCATCAGTGTCTTATAGTTTTCTGCATACAGGTCTTTTGTCTCTCTAGGCAGGTTTATTCCTAAGTATTTTATTCTTTTTGTTGCAGTGGTAAATGGGAGTGCTTCCTTAACTTCTCTTTAAGGTATTTCATCATTAATGTATAGGAGTGCAAGAGCTTTCTGTGCATTAACTTTGTATCCTACAACTTTACCAGATTCATTGATTAGCTCTAGTAGTTTTCTGGTGGCATCTTTAGGATTCTCTATGTATAGTATCATGTCATCTGCAAACAGTGACAGTTTACTTCTTCTTTTCCAATTTCGTATTCCTTTTATTCCTTTTTCGTCTCTGATTGCCGTGGCCAGGACTTCCAAAACTATGTTGAATAATAGTGGTGAAGTGGACATCCTTGTCTTGTTCCTGATCTTAGAGGAAATGCTTTCAGGTTTTCACCATTGAGAATGATGTTTGCTGTGGGTTTGTCTTATATGGGCTTTATTATGTTGTTGTAGCTTCCCTCTATGCCCACTTTCTGGAGAATTTTTATCATAAATGGGTGTTGAATTTTGTCAAAAGCTTTTTCTGCATCTATTGAAATGATCATGTTTTTTTTATTCTTTAATTTGTTAATATGGTGTATCACATTGTTTGATTTGCATATATTGAAGAATCCTTGCGTCCCTGGGATAAATCCCACTTGATCATGGTGTATGATCCTTTTAATGTGTTGTTGGATTCTGTTTGCTAGTATTTTATTGAGGGTTTTTGCATCTATATTCTTCAGTGATATTGGTCTGTAATTTTCTTTTTTTTGTAGTATCTTTGTCTAGTTTTGGTATCAGGGTGATGGTGGCCTCATAGCATGAGTTTGGGTGTGTGTTCCTTCCTCTGCAATTGTTTGGAAGAGTTTGAGAAGGATGGGTGTTAGCTCTTCTCTAAATGTTTGATAGAATTCACCTGTGAAGCCATCTGGTCCTAGACTTTTGTTTGTTGGACGATTTTAAATCACAGTTTCAATTTCATTACTTGTGCTTGGTCTGTTCATATTTTGTATTTCTTCCTGGTTCAGTCCTGTAAAGTTATACCTTTGTTAAGAATTTGTTCATTTCTTCCAGGTTGTCCATTTTATTGGCATAGAGTTTCTTGTAGTAGTATCTTAGGATGCTTTGTATTTCTGCAGTGTCTGTTGTAACTTCTCCTTTTTCATGTTGAATTTTATTGATTTGAGTCCTCTCCCTCTTCTTCTTGTTGAGTCTGGCTAATGATTATCAATTTTGTTTATCTTCTCAAAGAACCAGCTTTTAGTTTTATTGATCTTTGCTATTGTTTTCTTTGTTTCTATTTCATTTATTTCTGCTCTGATCTTTATGATAATTTACATTGTTTTAAGCCACCTAATTTTTGGTAATTTTTGTCAGCAGCAGAGTAAAGTAGTACAAGATCTACATGGTGCCTGGTGAGAAAAATTTAAGCCTGTATTAGCCCTCAATACAATGTTAAATAAGAACAATATGTGTTTAGTTATTTGCTCTTTATGCTTTATTCGTGACTTGAGGTCATTAAATAGAGGCTTCCATGCTAATGTGGTCTGTCATTTCCAACCCCTTTTCACCATCTTTATTATGAAAGCTTCTAGATAGCAAAGTTGCTGTTGTCATATTTCCAATTTTTCTTATGAGTCCCACTCCATTGAATCTAGCTTGCAAGCATCATTTTATGATAGAGACAGCTTGTCCAATTTTGACAGCTGCAAGAAACTGGGTGCTGAAAGATTCAGACCCCCATGTTAACCTTTACATCACTCACGGAAATTTTGATAAGTGACAGTCTGTCTCAGTGATTGCCCATTCAGCTCGTAGTTCTTCAGGTGAATGAATCATAGCTGTATGTGGGTTCTCTTTTGAAAGTTTTCCCACACATTCACAGAATTCCTGAGTCAGTGTGATAAGGACATTCAAACAACAAATAACTACAGTTTTTCTTTAACAATGTAATTATGATAATTATAAAGCAAAGTGTCTGAGAGCTGGTAGGTGGAGAGTCAAATGGCTACTGCTGCCTACCTAGTTGTCACATAAATTTTTTTGCTTCTATAATTCTAGTTCCCTGGTGCCCTTCCTTCCTTTACAATAATGCATGCTCTGTAAGCTTCACCATTTTGCCACCCACACATCACCTTTTATTCTAGATTAAAAGCAAAGGAAATTTCCTTTTCATTTCCCCAGAAACCAGAGTTTATTAAATATTTTATGTGTTAGAATTAGTGTATACTTTTTGGAGGGTCAAAAACTTGATTATTTTTTATAGTTATGTTTTATTAAATAGAAGATTTCTGTTAGTGTGTTACCTTTTATGACTTTTCCGTCTAAAATAATGAAGTGAATATTACTTTACCTTTTGGGTGACATTTGATTGATGCTGCTAAAATAGTAACTTGTTTAAATTCTTTAGTATTTGGGAGATAATTTTATGATTCCTGATGACTGGATGATGTAGCTCAGAATGCAGTCAACTGCAGTTGTCATGCTGATCCTTGGGTGTAGCAGTAGCAACTTATGAGGCTGAATGACACAAGAAAGCCAGAGGCTGGGCCTTCACAATTAGGTTTTCTACCTCTGTGACAAGCAAAAGAGAGCAATCTTTATTTTACAACACTCAAGAGTCAATGAGGTTCTAGTAATGGTCTCTTCTGGTTAGGTTTATATTAATCTGGTAATATTACCACAGATTTAGTGGATTAAAGCAAAAACTTATTATCTTACAGTTTTTGTGTCTTAGGAATCCAAGCCTGGGTCCTCTGCTTTAGGGTCCTCTGCATTAGGGTCTTTCACAAGGCTGTAATCAAGGTGTCATCCAGGGCTGGTGTCTAATCTCTGACTCAAATGGGGAAGGATCCACTTCCAAAGTGTGCATATTTGTTGGCAGGATTTGGCTTCTTGTGGTTTGTCAGCTGAGAGTGTGAGTTCTTTGCTGGCTGCCCTCAGTTCCTTGACTAAGGGGCTCAGTTTGGAGGCTTCTCTCAGTTTCTTGCCACATGGGCCTATTCATAGGACAGGTTACTTCATCAAAGCCAGAAAGGGAGATTGTCAAAAGAGAGAATCTGCTACCAAAAGAGAAGTTACAGTCTTATGTAACATAACTTGGGAGGTGACATCCTATCACCTTTGCCATATTCTGTTGGTCAGAAGCAAATCATAGGTCATGCCTATACTCAAGGGAATGGGATTACACAAGGGCATGAATACCACAAGGCAGGGTTAATTGGGGGTCATCTTAGAGTCTGTTTGCCACAGATCCCCAACACAGAAGGAAATTATAGGGGATTACTGAGTATTCCATTTTGTAACTTACCCAAGAGTATTCATGAGTAAGAATTGACACTATATTTAGGCAAGTTATATAACAACATATGAAAAGGAATAATAATGTTAACCATACCTTATATGTGGTGGGGATGCAATGAATATTTGATGAATAAAACTTATAGTATATTTGCAAATCCATTTATACATAAAGAGCTTTCACTGACATTCTTTTAATTCTTCCTCTCAACAGCTCTATGAGGGAGATAAGGCAGGCATTCATATGTTAGAGAAGTAGAAAATCATGGTTACAATACTAGTTACTACTAAAGGTAGGATCCAAATTTAGTGCCCTTTCTTCCAACATTTTTCCCCTGGGTTATTTGGAAATGTGAGGAGGCTGCCATGATGTTCTAGTGGACTCCAGCCAGGCTGGATTTCTCAAGCCCTTTCTGCCATAGCAGTTACACTTCTGTCTTTTAGTTTTAGTCAGTATTATAAGTTTTAAAGGATATGATTAAAAGTGTCAAATAAGACACAGACATAGAGAATGGACTTGAGGACATGGGGAGGGGGAAGGGTAAGCTGGGACAAAGTGAGAGAGTGGCATGGACTTATATATACTACCAAATGTAAAATAGATAGCTAGTGGGAAGCAGCCGCATAGCACAGGGAGATCAGCTCCGTGCTCTGTGATCACCTACAGGGGTGGGATAGGGAGGGTGGGAGAGAGACAAAAGAGGGAGGAGATATGGGGATATATGTATATGTATAACTGATTCACTTTGTTAGAAAGCAGAAACTAAGACACCATTGTAAAGCAATTATACTCCAATAAAGATGTTAAAAAAAGTGTCAAATATTTCTATAAAGTTTATTGTTATTAAAAACGGCAGTCTCCTGCCCATCTTCCTCTCATCCCCCCACCACTTTCATTTTTTTTTAAAATTTTAGAATTCTGTTTATTTTTTTATACAGCAGGTTCTTTTTAGTTATCCATTTTATACATATTAGTGTATATATGTCAATCCCAATCTCTCAATTCATCACACCACCACTCCCGCCCCCCACCACCACTTTCCCCACTTGGTGTCCGTATGTTTGTTCTCTGCATCTGTGTCTCCATTTCTGCCCTGCAAACCAGTTCATCTGTACCATTTTTCTAGGTTCCACATATATGCGTTAATATACGATATTTGTTTATCTCTTTCTGACTTACTTCACTTTGTATGACAGTCTCTAGGTCCATCCACGTCTCTACAAATGACCCAATTTCGTTCCTTTTTATAGCTGGGTAATATTCCACTGTATATATATACCACATCTTCTTTATGCATTCATCTGTCGATAGGCATTTAGGTTGTTTCCATGACCTGGCTATTGTAAATAGTGGTACAGTGAACATTGGGATGCATGTGTCTTTTTGAATTATGGTTTTCTCTGTGTATATGTCCAGTATTGGGATTGCTGTGTCATATGGTAATTCTATTTTTTGTTTTTTAAGGAACCTCCATTCTGTTCTCCATAGTGGCTGTATCAATTTACATTCCCACCAACAGTGCAAGAGGGTTTTCCCTTTTCTCCACACCCTCTCCAGCATTTGTCATTTGTAGATTTTCGGCTGATGCCCATTCTAACTGGTGTGAGGTGATAACTCATTGTAGTTTTGATTTGCATTTCTCTAATATTAGTGATGTTGAGCAGCTTTTCATGTGCTTCTTGGCCATCTGTATTTCTTCTTTAGAGAAATGTCTATTTAGGTCTTCTGCAAGTTTTTTGATTGGGTTGTTTGTTTTTTTAATATTGAGCTGCATGAGCTGTTTATATATTTTGGAGATTAATCCTTTGTCCATTGATTTGTTTGCAAATATTTTCACCCATTTGAGGGTTGTCTTTTCCTCTTGTTTGCAGCTTCCTTTGCTTTGCAAAAGTTTTGAAGTTTCAGGGCTTCCCTGGTGGCGCAGTGGTAGAGAGTCCGCCTGCCGATGCAGGGGACACGTGTTCGTGCCCCGGTCCGCGAAGATCCCACATGCCGCGGAGCGGCTGGGCCCGTGAGCCATGACCGCTGAGCTCGCGCGCCCGGAGCCTGTGCTCCGCAATGGGAGAGGCCACAACAGTGAGAGGCCCGCCTACCGCAAAAAAAAAAAAAAGTTTTGAAGTTTCATTAGGTCCATTTCTTTATTTTTGTTTTAATTTTCATTACTGTAGGGGGTGGATCAAAAAAGATCTTGCTGTGATTTATGTCAAAGGTTGTTTTTCCTATGTTTTCCTCTAAGAGTTTTATAGTGTCCAGTCTTACATTTAGGTCTTTAATCCATTTTGAGTTTATTTTTGTATATGGTGTTAGGGAGTGTTCCAATTTCATTCTTTTCATTCATTCTTCTACATGTAGCTGTCCAGTTTTCCCAGCACCACTTATTGAAGAGGCTGTCTTTTCTCCATTGTATATCCTTGCCTCCTTTGTCATAAGATTAGTTGACCATCGGTGTGTGGGTTTATCTCTGGGCTTTCTATCCTGTTCCATTGATCTATATTTCTGTTTTTGTGCCAGTACCATATTCTCTTCATTACTGTAGCTTTGTACTATAGTCTGAAGTCAGGGAGTCTAATTCCGCCAGCTCTGGTTTTTTCCAAGACTACTTTGGCTATTCGGGGTCTTTTATGTCTCCATACAAATTTTAAGATTTTTTGTTCCAGCTATGTAAAAAATGCCATTGGTAATTTGATAGGGGTTGCATTGAATCTGTAGATTGCTTTGGGTAGTATAGTCATTTTCACAATATTGATTCTTCCAGTCCAAGAACATGGTATATCTCTCCATCTGTTTGTATCATCTTTAATTTCTTTCATCAGTGTCTTATAGTTTTCTGCATACAGGTCTTTTGTCTCCCGAGGTAGGTTTATTCCTAGGTATTTTATTCTTTTTGTTGCAAAGGTAAATGGTAATGTTTCCTTAATTTCTCTTTAAGATTTTTCATCATTAGTGAGTAGGAATGCCAGAGATTTCTATGCATTAATTTTGTATCCTGCAACTTTACCAAATTCATTGATTAGCTCTAGTAGTTTTCTGGTGGCATCTTTAGGATTCTCTATGTATAGTATCATGTCATCTGCAAACAGTGACAGTTTACTTCTTCTTTTCCAATTTCGTATTCCTTTTATTTCTTTTTCGTCTCTGATTGCCGTGGCCAGGACTTCCAAAACCATGTTGAATAATAGTGGTGAAGTGGACATCCTTGTCTTGTTCCTGATCTTAGAGGAAATGCTTTCAGGTTTTCACCATTGAGAATGATGTTTGCTGTGGTTTGTCATATATGACCTTTATTATGTTGAGTTAGCTTCCCTCTATGCCTTCTTTCTGGAGAGTTTTTATCATAAATGGGTGTTGAACTTTGTCAAAAGTTTTTTCTGCATCTATTGAGATGATCATATGGTTTTTATTCTTCAGCTTGTTAATATGGTGTATCACATTGATTGATTTGCATATATTGAAGAATCCTTGCGTCCCTGGGATAAATCCCACTTGATCATGGTGTATGATCCTTTTAATGTGTTGTTGGATTCTGTTTGCTAGTATGTTGTTGAGGATTTTTGCATGTATGTCCATCAGTGATATTGGTCTGTAATTTTCTTTTCTTGTAGTGCCTTTTTCTGGTTTTGGTATCAGGGTGATGGAGGCCTCATAAAATGAGTTTGGGAGTGTTCCTTCCTCTGCAATTGTTTGGAAGAGTTTGAGAAGGATGGGTGTTAGCTCTTCTCTAAATGTTTCTTAAAATTCAGCTGTGAAGCCATCTGGTCCTGGACTTTTGTTTGTTGGAAGATTTTAAACAGTTTCACTTTCATTACTTGTGCTTGGTCTGTTCATATTTTCTTTTTCTTCCTGTTTCAGACTTGGAAGGTTATACCTTTGTTAAGAATTTGTTCATTTCTTCCAGGTTGTCCATTTTATTGGCATAGAGTTGCTTGTAGTAGTCTCTTAGGATGCTTTGTATTTCAGTGGTGTCTGCTGTAACTTTTCCTTTTTCACTTCTGATTTTATTGATTTGAGTCCTCTTCCTCTTTTTCTTGTTGAGTCTGGCTAAAGCTTTATCAATTTTGTTTATCTTCTCATGGAACTGGGTTTTAGTTTTATTGATCTTTGCTATTGTTTTCTTTGTTTCTATTTCATTTATTTCTGCTCTGATATTTATGATTTCTGTCCTTCTACTAAGTTTGGGTTTTGTTTGTTCTTCTTTCTGTAGTTCCTTTTGGTGTAAGGTTAGATTGTTTATTTGAGAGTTTTCTTGTTTCTTCAGGTAAGCTTGTATTGCTATAAACTTCCCTCTTAGAACTGGTTTTGCTGCATCCCATAGGTTTTGGATCGTCGTATTTTCGTTTTCATTTGTCTCTAGGTATCTTTTGATTTCCTCTTTGGTTTCTTTAGGGATCTCATGGTTATTTAGTAGCATAGTGTTTAGCCTCCATGTGTTTGTTTTTTATGTTTTTTTTCTCTGTAATTGATTTCTAATCTCATAGTGTTGTGGTCAGAAAAGATGCTTGATATGATTTCAGTTTTCCTAAAGTTACTGAGGCTTGATTTGTGACCCAAGATGTGATCTATCCTGGAGAATGATCCATATGCACTTGAGAAGAAAGTGTAATCTGCTGTTTTTGGATGGAATGTCCTATAAATATCAATTAAATCTCTCCGGTCTATTGTGTCATTTAAAGCTTGTGTTTCCTTATTAATTTTCTGTTTTGATCATCTGTCATTTGGTGTAAGTGACATGTTAAAGTCCTTTAGTATTTTTGTGTTACTGTCCATTTCGTCTTTTAGAGCTGTTAGCAGTTGCCTTATGTATTGAGGTGGTCCTATATTGGGTGCTATATATTTATAATTGTTCTATCTTCTTCTTGGATTGATCCCTTGATCATTATGTAGTGTCATTCCTTGTCTCTTGTAACTTTCCTTATTTTAAAGTCTACTTTTTCCGATATGAGTATTGCTATTCCAGCTTTCTTTTGATTTCTATTTGCATGGAACATTCTTTTCTATTCCCTCACTTTCAGTCTGTATGTGTCCCTAGGTCTGAAGTGGGTCTCTTGTAGATAGCATAAATATGGGTCTTGTTTTTGCCTGTGTCTTTTAGGTGGAGCATTTAATCTCTTCATGTTTAAGGTAACTATCAATATGTATGTTTCTGTTACCATTTTCTTAATTGTTATGGGTTTGTTTTTATAGGTCCTTTTCTTCTCTTGTGTTTCCCACTTAGAGAAGTTCCTTTAGCATTTGTTATAGAGCTGGTTTGGTGGTGCTGAATTGTCTTAGCTTTTGCTTGTCTGTAAAGCTTTTGATTTCTCTGTCGAATATGAATGAGATCCTTGCTGGGTAGAGTAATCTTGGTTGTAGTTTCTTCCCTTTCATCACTTTAAATATATCATGCCACTTCCTTCTAGCTTGTAGAGTTTCTGCTGAGAAATCAGCTATTAACCTTATGGGAGTTCCCTTATATATTATTTGTTTTTTTTCCCTTATTGCTTTCAGTAATTTTTCTTTGTCTTTAATTCTTGTCATTTTGATTACTATGTGTCTCGGTGTGTTTCTCCTTGGGTTTATCCTACCTGGGAATCTCTGCGCTTCCTGGACTTGGGTGGCTATTTCCTTTTCCATGTTGGGGAAGTTTTCGACGATAATCTCTTCAGATATTTTCTTGGGTCCTTTCTCTCTCTCTCCTCCTTCTGTGACCCCTGTAATGTGAATGTTGTTGTTTCATGTTGTCCTAGAAGTCCCTTAGGCTGTCTTCATTTCTTTTCATTCTTTTTTCTTTACTCTGTTCCGTGGCAGTGAATTCCACCATTCTGTCTTCCTGGTCACTTATCCATTCTTCTGCCTCAGTTATTCTGGTATTGATTCCTTCTAGTGTAGTTTTCATTTCAGTTATTGTATTGTTCATTTGTTTGTTTGTTCTTGAATTCTTCTAGGTGTTTATCCTTTAATTCTTCTAGGTCTTTATTAAACATTTCTTGCATCTTCTCGACCTTTGCCTCCATTCTTTTTCCGAGGTCCTGGATCATCTTCACTATCATTATTCTGAAATCTTTTTCTGGAAGGTTTCCTCTCTCCACTTCATTTAGTTGTTTTTTCTGGGGTTTTATCTTGTTCCTTCATCTGGTACATAGCCCTCTGCCTTTTCATCTTGTCTGTCTTTCTGTGAATGTGGTTTTTGTTCCACAGGCTGCAGGATTATAGTTCTTCTTGCTTCTGCTGTCTGCCCTCTGGTGGATGAGGCTATCTAAGAGGCTTGTGCAAGTTTCCTGATGGAAGGGACTGGTGGTGGGTAGAGCTGGGTGTTACTCTGGTTGGCAGAGCTCAGTGAAACTTTAATCTGCTTGTCTGCTGATGGGTGGGGCTGGGTTCCCTCCTTGTTGGTTGTTTGGCCTGAGGTGACCCAACACTGGAGCCTATCCGGCTCTTTGGTGGGGCTCATGGTGGACTCTGGGAGGACTCATGCCAAGGAGTACTTCCCAGAACTTCTGCTACCAGTGTCCTTGTCCTCACGGTGAGCCACAGCCACCCCCCACCTCTGCAGCAGACCCTCCAACACTAGCAGGTAGGTCTGGTTCAGTCTCCTATGGGGTCACTGCTCCTTCCCCTGGGTCCTGATGCACACACTACTTTGTGTGTGCCCTCCAAGAGTGGAGTCTCTTTTTCCCCCAGTCCTGCAATCAAATCCCTTGTAGCCTTCAAAGTCTGATTCTCTATGAATTCCTCCTCCCATTGCCAGACCCCCAGATTTGGAAGCCTGAAGTGGGGCTCAGAACCTTCACTCCAGTAGGTGGACTTATGTGGTGTAATTATATTCCAGTTTGTGAGTCACCCACCCAGCAGTTATGGGAATTGATTTTATTGTGATTGCACCCATCCTACCATCTCATTGTGGCTGCTTCTTTGTCTTTGGCTGTGAGGTATCTTTTTTGGTGAGTTCCAGTGTCTTCCTGTCAATGATTATTCAGCAGTTCATTGTGATTCCGGTGCTCTCGCAAGAAGGAGTGAGCACACATTATTCTACTCTGCCATCTTGAACCAATCCACTTTCATTTGTTTTATTTGAATATCTTAGTATTTATCCTTTTGTTCTAACCTGTTTGTTTTGCTACTTAGATTTTCAGTTTTGGATAGTATCTGTTGACTTACTGCTATGGAATGTGAGGATTCATCTCCCTCCGTACACATCACACAAGCACACATATGTATGCACACGTGTGTCCCATTACTGTCTCTCCAATATGTTAATTGCATAATTTGAGTAAGGTCAGTCTTCTCCATTTACTTGATTATGTTTGTTGACAAACATTATAGTGTTTACTGACCTATATATTAAAATCTGATTCCTTTTCCAATGTTTTGTTTTCCCTCTAGTAAATAATTGTCTTTTTTTCACTGTGGTTAATTTTCTATGTATACATAGTCAGTACAGGTCTAAACTCATATCTTCTCAACATATGTAGACCTTTCAGGTATTTTATACATCTTATATCTCTGAAGAATGTCACCCAAGCCTTTCTATTTGCTCAAATCTGGACTGTTCACCTTCTACTCCTTCTGCATAGGTATCAACCTCAGAGCTGTCTTCACTATCGACTGTCCAGGGAATCCTCTCACCTCTTTCCTGTGTTGGATTCCTTCTTTCTATATCTCATGCCTTCTCTTGTTTTGATGGAGCATATTTCCAATAATTTCCTGAAAATGTCTTTAATCTGTCCTCACCCCTGATTGATATTTAGACTGGGTATACAATTCTAGAGTTGGAAATAAATTTTCATGAGAAATTTAAAGCAGCTATCACATTGTCTTCTAGATACCACTGTGAGCTTTCCTTTAGGTTGATCCAGTTGAGCTGTTTTGTTGGGGAAACTTTGATGTTAGTATCTTTAGTTCTTTTCTCTTGAGATAGACATAAATCCTAGAAGATGGCTCTTTCAAGCTCCTAATGGGAAGTTCTTAGGGCCACTTAGGGTTCAGGGATGTCAGCATTCAGTATGCCTGTGTTTTCTTGTCACTATTGTCGGTTTGTTATCCTACCCTAAACTGTGACTGGTTTAGGCAATTATTTTACTCTCCCCAGAGAATATACTTTCAGTCTTTTGCAAGATTGAGGGAGAGAGAGTCATAAGGCTATAAAGAGTGGGGATAGCATATGGAAATCTGACTGCTGTTTAAATATACTTTCAGATAGTACTTCAGTTTGTGCCTTTTTCTTCACGTCTTCTTCTAGACATATCTGGTATGAAATTCATTGACTTTTGTGGTATCATAGTGTTGATTCTTCATTTTTCCTTTGACCTGCTTTGAATTGTTTTCTCAAGTCTGTTTAGTCATTCATCATGTATCTACTTTACAGCTTCCAGAATTCTGTTACTCTAGTTTCCTCTTTTGTTCTGCTTAGCTTTGTGTTCGTGCTATTACAAATACGTTTCTGTCATTTGAATGGCATTTTGGGAGGAAGGGAAAGTAGGGGTGTGTGTGTGTGTTTCAATCTGCCATTTTTCCGTCAAGTCCTGGAAATGTCCTCTAATTTGAAGGGATATCAGAGATGTAGTACCCTTCTAGAGATTTAACTGGAGAGCTACCAGACAGCTTTTTATTTCCCAGTTTCTTGGCCTGGCTTAGGAATGCCAGTACTAAGCTGGAGAACCTCATTTCCTGATGAGAGGAAGCAGAATGGGAATATAATTTTGCTTTATTTAGAAATGGGCACAGTTTCTATTAAAATATATATATTTTAATATATTTATTTATATTTATTTATTAGTGCCTATTGTATGCCCAGTAACAGGGAAGAAAGTGTAGAAATGTTGAAGTGTCTTGTCTTGGGTAAGTTAGTTCTCCCTGGGGAAACTCATCTCATTCTATTTTTAATCTAAGCCAAATACTATGCTTGTTCCACATGAGCATCCCAATCATCCCTCCTTACTGCCTTCTCAGTAACTATGCAGGGGAAAAATACCTCCATCTGCCTGTGAAGAGAGGAAGCCAAATGATCTCTCCCACATTATCCCACAGAGGACTTTCCTTACTGTTTTATGCATCCCAGCCTCCAACCCACCTGTCAGAGAATTGGGCTGATTATGTTCATACTTTCTGTTCTTATTTACACATCTGTTTTGATATTATTTAACTTCTATTTAGGAACAAGTTATAAACTTTGGGTCTATAGCAAAGTCAAGCTTGAAATGAACTTCTAAAGGTCCAAATTGTATCACTGTTTTTTTAGTAAACATATTATTCTTTTTGAATCACTGTCCCTTATAATTTAAATGTTAATATAAATATGCCAAATATAACGGCTCTTATACAGAGACTGATCACAGAAATAATAATACATAATACCTTATGCCCAACACCAGCTTAGTAATATTTTTGTTTTAGATTTCCTGTTCAATTTATCAAACTTTTTTGGTGTGCTTACACTATGCCAGGCTTTGTTAGCTACTGGGGATGCAAAGATGTGGCCTCATGGACCTTAAGAATAGTGAGGAGACACATCTGTAAAGGAATTGTTTTAAGACAGGATTGTGAGATAAATATACAAATATGTCTTGGAAGTAGGGTACCAAACAGGGAATCTTCCAGGGGAGGAGAGCAGAGTTCAGAATGACTTCACAAAGATGGTGACTGAGCTGAGTTTAAATGAAGAGGAGGATTTTGACATGTGAACAAGGAGGGAGGGGTGGGCAGAGCACATGGCAGAGCACATGTAAAGACACGAGGCATGAAACAGAATAATATGTTTTGGGATTACTGAAGCATAAACGGAGATACCCTAACACATAGTGGATACCAGTCGAAATTAACAGACATTTTGAGAGGAGCAGTGGATGCCAGTGAGCTAATTCAGTTTCTTTTTAAAAAATCCTAAGCACTTGGAACACATTATACATGTTGTTAAATTTACTGTTACAAATAATCAACTGTAATCTTACACGTCAAAGCGTCTGTTAGCTTTTGTTATATAATATACTGCCATAAACTTCATAGCCTAAAACAACAACCATTTTTAAGCTTACTATCTGCAGTTTGTCCCTTAGGCTGGGATCAGCTGGGTAGTTCTTTCTGGTGTGGGCTGGCTTGATTGATGATCTTGGCTGGCCTTGTTTATGGGACTGTAGCCAACTGGTGTATCAGCTGGGGCTGCCAAATTAGTGATGGCCTCAGTTGTGTAGGGATGCCTACGGTCACTCTCATATGGTCTTGTGCCCTCCAGCAGGTTAGCCAGGGATGGCTCATATTGCAGGCTCAGGTCTTGAGAGTGAGGATGAGTTAAAGCCTTCAAGAGACCTGGGACTCACACAAGATTGCTTTGAGCATAGATTTTGGCTGAAACATGTTCCAAGGCTAACCCACACTCAAGGGGTAGAGAAATAGATTCCACCTGTTGATGACAGTAGCTCCAAAGAACTGTGACCACTTTTGTAACCTACCACAGCCCATCAGTAAATCTGTTAAGTTAGTGGGCATCTATGACCTTTGTCTGTAGAGTCTTAGGAACTTCTCACAACCCTATCTCCCACTCCCTTGGAATCATCAACCTCTATACCTGACTTAGGATGACCAACCAGCCTGGTTTGCCCTTGGACTGTTCAGGTTTTAGCATGGAAAGTTCTATGTCCCCGGAAACCCCTTAGCTCCAAATAAACCAGGACATTTGGTCACCTTATGCCTCTTCAACAATGGTAAATTTCAGATTGGCCTAATTCACGTCAGGCCAATCAGAATTATTTTCAGAGCGTTTAAAAGTGGAATTGAGAGAGAGAGAGAGAGAGTGTCCGTGTTTCTTTCTGATCCCTGAAGAAACTTTGAGATGTAAAACTTAAAACTTTGTTGGTTATGTTTTTTTATGTTTTGGAGAAAGACAATGAACCATAAGAGAGAATGAATCTAAACTGCAAAAAGCAGCAGCAGCATTTCTGTTGAATTCATTGTTACTGAGGCTCATCTGCATCCTGTTGCTTTAATCCTTCCCTGGATTCTGAGAGATAAGTTCTGGTTTATGATTAAGCTAGTTTGAGTTAGATTTCTGTCACCTGCAACCCCAAAATGTCCGCTGTTGGTGTCTCGAAGTGGGGGTATAACTGAAAGTTCCTGAAATATGGAATAGGCAAAGTGGGTCAGGAGCAGGGTTAGGATGCCTGTGTCCCAGGTTGAGAAACTAACAGTTCTTGAAATGTGGTAACAAAGTTCAACTGTAATAGATTGTTTCTTAGGACTGAGACCACATACTAACCAAAGCTGAATTTTGTAGGAAATACGCAGAACAGTAGTCTTTAGGTTTCTTGCATTCCTCATAGATATTGTAAGTAAGTGATAAGTACCAGTTTAACCGATAGGGAATAGAAGATTGCTCTGTAGTCATTAGGTGAAGCTCTTACTGCTTCAAGCCAATGATCTGAGTCTGTGAAGGGCAGGTTTTACTGAACTGCAGAAGATAAATTCTCTAACATACTCCGAAGTTAGTTTCTGATTAGGAGCTGTGGATCCTGGCAATTAGAATGGTAATATCTCAGAAATACCAGGAATATCAGGACTTTGGGGTTCTCTAAGTTCATTTTAAGCACTTTGTTGAAGGTACTCTGCCTGATCATGGGGTGCCTCCTTTTGTGAAATGTCCCTCTTGGAGGAGGGACAACACAGTAGAAAAATTACAACATTAAAAAGTCTAGCATCTAACAGTATTTTGCCATTTAAAAATATCTTCTGTACAAACTTTGGTAAACTCAAAATACATTAAAAAATTAAGCACGAATTACTTAGTCAGAAGGCTTAACCCTCTAAGCTCAAAATAATTCTATTATATCAATTTCTTATTTACTAAAGATTGGGGGAAAAAAACCTTTAAGTTTTATTTTAAGGTAGCTATATTTATAATCCATATTTAAAAGGTGCTTTCAGGGTTAGAATAATCATATGCAGGAAAATGCAAACAGCTTATTTTAAATATGCTTGAAGGAGAAGATTTCATTGAAGTAAATCTTCAGGATACATTTATTAGCACCTACACCTGTTTGTTGAAATTAAAATGGAATAATTTTGTCAAAATTCTTTCATTTTACTATTTTATGTTTCAGTTACTTGCATTGATGAATATACATTCTCTCCCCCCAAAGCATAAAATCTTTAGCTAGTCTTACCAATTATTTACATTTTGCATCTTTTAACAAGTAAAGGGATTTGACCAGAAGTTATAGGATATTTAAAACTGCAGTACAAGAAGGACCCATCCTTCAGTGTTTATCAAGGCTATTACTTCCATTCTGTCAGTCACCATTTATTGTTCAACCACTGTGCTTCATTCTGAAATGTTATCACCGTCACTTATTACTTAAAGGCTTCTTGATTGCTGGGCTAAGGACTAAGAGCCTGAAAAGGCATATTTTTTACTCTCCAGGATTTTATAGTTTAAGAAAGGCAACACTGAAGAAACGGAGAAGAGCAAAACTGGATGAATACATGAATTAAATAAATAACTAAAATGTTTATCAAAAGAATCAGTTGTTTGAGAGGTAGATTCCTAGGTACTTCAGGTTTAGAAAGAAAAACATATGGGATGGTTACCTCTCTTCTATTAATGAGAGAAGGGGCAGAATTTGAAGATTGTGTATATATGTTATGCGTGTGTATGTGTGTGCACTCATGTGTGTCCATGGTGAAGGGGGGACATTGATGCATTTCCAATTATAGGATGAAACTTGGAGGAATCACCAGCACATTGCCTCTGTTGAATAAATTTGAATGAATGAACAAATGAGTGAATGAATAAACTTTGAAGGATAAACAAGTCTGCTTCAGACAGTAAAAAGAACACACAAAGGTAGTAGGGGAAAACCCAAACTATATAAGATAGCCCAGTGTATTCTGATAAAATGCTTCAGGGCAGAAAATGCATATCTGGGGATCTATCGAATAGTGGGAAACCATCTTAAGGCCTTTAAGGCCTTAAGAAATAGAAGATCAAGAACAAGAACAAGAAATAGATCAAGAACAAGAAATAGAAGATCATTTATTATACAGGCATATCTCATTTTATTGCACTTCACTTTATTGTACTTTGCAGGTACTGCCTTTTTTTTTTACAAGTTGAAGATTTGTGATTACCCTGCATTGAGCAAGTCTATTGGTGCCATTTTTCCAACAACACTTGCTCACTTTGTGTCTCCGTGTCTCATTTTGGTAATTCTCACAAAATTTCAAACCCTCCACCAGCAAAAAGAATACAGATCGTTGAAGGCTCAGATGATAGTTAGCATTTTTTTTATTGTTAAAGTATTTTTAAATTAAAATATGTACAGTTTTTAGACATAAGGTTAATTTTTATATGCACTGGGGAACCAAAAAAAAACTTTGTGTGACTCACTTTTAATGCAATATTCACTGTATTTCAGTGGTCTATACCTGAACCCATAATATCTCCAAGGTGTGCCTGTATTCCAGAAGTAGTCATATTTAGCTGAGACATTAAGAATCAAACATAAAAAAGAGGGAAAAGAATATTTCAAGAAGGAAACAGCATGTCTCACCTACAGGTAAGAGAATGTTAGATTTGTGAGACTGAGGCTTAAATAGATAATGAAGGAGTTTAATGCAGGGTTGGGGTTGAGGAAGCAGTGAGAAATTGGAAAGAGAAGTAGTGGCTGTGGAAGGCCTTGGGAAACTGGTAAAGAATTGAGACTTAGTTTGAAGGCACTGGGAAGGCACTGTCGGTTATAAAGCATGATGACATTGGAATTTTAGTTTTTAATAAGTAATCTGTAGGGCAGTTTTCTGAGAAACTGTGTGAATATACTACCCCTCAATATCCTACCCTCCAATGGTTTTAGCATTCATTGATTGTTACCATCAGATATTCATTGATGATAATTTTATCAATTATATAATAGCAAAATTTCATAAATGACAATGTAAACTTGTCATTTTATATTTCTATTATTCTTATTTCTATTTATTAGTATCATTTCTATTTCTGTTTTTCTTCATCTGTCTCTTCTCTCTATTTATTTGGACTAATGGATTCTCTTCTAAATCAGTTTATTATAACCAGTTCCTGTCATTATCCATTTTGATATTCAAATTGTCCCTCATTTGTCCTTTGACATGCCTCCATCAGTTGTGAGCACCTTCTTTCTGGAACAGTAAAATGTTTTAGAGTCTCTCTGAACTTTCTGGAACAGTAAAATATTTCAGAGTCTCTCTGAACTTTTGCTACCTCAGCTCTGAAATCATCAATTTTTCTAGGGAGGTCATTAATAATGAAAGTAATATTTAAAAGTATTTAGAAACCAAAGCCTGGGCTCTAAGTATACTTATTACTTGCTATAGGATATTATTGCTTTTAGGCCCTTTCAGTGATAAAGCTAGGAAGCGTATTTTTTAAAAAAAATCATGAGTTCATACTGATACCCTAAATCTAATACTGGAAGGTTTTTCTTCTTCATCCCTCAATTATACTTGTATTTCCTTTCACAGTGAGAATCCTGGTTCCCAACAACATCAGTATAACTGCCTATTTACTCAGTTCTAACACATGAATGTGTGCTTGTGCTTATGGGACACACACACACACACACACACACACACACACTCTCTCTCTCTCTCTCTCTCTTAGCATTACTACACCAATACCACCAACACCACCAAATCTATCAAGTAAAATTCAAGATTTATTTGCAGTTGCTTTTGTCCTTAGAATAGTATTTCCACAAGGGTGGAAACAGCATTGTGTTCAAAATCGTTTTCATTTTCTTTCACATAGTTATGTAACTATTTGAATTAGGTTCATATGTTTTTATTTGTAGTAAAATTTAGGGATTTGCAACCCATTCTTGCTGATTTGATTTTGTTTTTTTGACTACATAAAACATTAATATGGTCCAGAAGTTGAAACTGTATAAATGGGTATTTTCAGAGAAACCCTACCCCTTTTCTGTACCTTCTAGTCTTCTAGCAACTCCCTGTAGGGAACCTATTTTTTTCCTGGATTATCCTTTCTATATTTATTTCCTCCCTTTTTTCTTAATCAAAAGCATACTATGTATATTTTTACATGTAGATTTTTAAAAAACTACTGTAAGACCTAGCAATTCTACTCCTGGGTATATATCTGAAAAAAATGAAAACACTAATTTGAAAAGATATATGCACCCCAATGTTCATAGCAGCATTATTTACAATTGTCAAGATATGGAAGCAACCTAAGTGTCCATCAACAGATGAATGGATAAAGAAGATGTGGTATATATACACAATGGGGTACTACGCAGCCATAAAAAAGAATGAAATTTTGCCATTTGCAGCAACATGGATAGACTTGGAGGGTATTATGCTAAGTGAAATAAGTCAGACAGAGAAAGACAAATACTATTCTAATATAGTGATATCATATTCACATCTGATATCACTTATATGTGGGATCTAAAAAATAAAACAAACTGATGAATATAACAAAAAAGAAACAGACTCACAGATATTGAGGACAAACTAGAGGTTACCAGTGGGGAGAGGGAAGAGCAGAGGAGCAAGATGGGGTAGGGGAATAAGAGGTAAAAACTACTATGTATAAAATAAATAAGCTACAAGGATATATTTTACAACACAGGGAATATAGCCAATATTTTATAATAAATATAAATTGAGGTAGCCTTTAAAAATTGTGAATCACTATGTTGTATACCTAAAACATATACAATATTGTACATCAACTATACCTCAATTTTAAAAAAGTGCACTAGATGAGATTAATATCAAATAGGATTGAAGCAGAGAAGATCAGTGAACTTGAAGACATAGCAGTAGAAACTAAAATGAAGAACAGAGAAAGAAAAGACAGACAAAAAAATGACCACAGCATCATTGAGCTGTGGGGCAACTTCAAGCAGCTAAGGTACATGTAACTGATGTCCAAGAAAAATTAGTTGAGAAAAGTGTTTAAAAATTTTCAAGTCCAAGAAGCTCAATAAAGCATAAGCAGAATAAACTTAAAGAAAGCCACACCAAGTAATATTCAAATAAAATTACTGAAAACCAATTATGAAAAGAAAAATCCTAAATGCAACCAGAGAAAAAAGTCACATTACTCAGAGGTATACAATGATAAGAATGAAAGAATTCTTGTCACAAACTGTGTGAGCCAGAAGTGATGAAATGACATCTTTAAAGCATTAAGAGAAAAAACTGTCAACTGAGAATTCTATTCTCAGTGAAAATATCTTTCAGAAATGAAGCTGAAATAAAAACGTTCAGGTGAACAAATGCAGAGAGAATTCTCTGTCAACATACCTCAACCATAAGAACTATTAAAGGAAGTTCTTTAGGCAAAAGGCAAAATGGTATCAGATGGAAATATTGATCCACCAAAAAATGAAAAGCTCCAGAATGATAAATGTGTGGGTAAATGTAAAAGGCAATTGTCTCATTGTTTTCTAATTTCATTAAAATATAGTTGACTGTTTAAAGCAAAGATAATAACAACGTATTATGTGCTTTATAACATATGTAGAATTAAAATATATGCTAATCTGGTTCTTTTTTCTTTGTAAATAACCTGCTTTTGTTTTTCTCTAGAAAGTGATAAAACTTTCTGTTTGATTTTAGAGTAAAAATTTTATCAGGTTATCTTCAAGTATGTGTAATTTTTTGTTAATCCTTCTTGGGAACTAGTAAGCTCCTTTTATCTGAACATAGCTTCAGATCAGGGAAGTTTTCTTTTATTATTTCTTTGACTATTACATCTTCATTTGTTTTTATCCCGTTATTTACAAGTTTATAATTGCTAAATTTGTACTTGATGCCTATTAGAGTTTCTTTTTCTTTTAAAAACTGTGTTGTCTCCACTTGATTTTCTATAACATTAAATTGCTTTTCTTCAGTGACTTTTTCATTTTCATTTTCTTGACTGAATTTTAAGGTGTAAGGTCCCTTTATTCTGGAGATGTCTTGTTTGTTCTGGAGACTCTTTTTACATATTCTAATTTTATATCCCTAGGAAATCACAATACATTTTTCTTCATTTTTTTCCCCCTGTGTACACCATTATTTTTAATTCTACTATCTTGTTAATTATCTAAGTCTCCTCCTTTTAACCTGCTATGTTACCTAAAATGACCTGTTTATCCTTCTCTGCCTATTCATATTATTGGGTTTGGGATCCCTCAACACCTGTACTGCTCAACCTTTTGGAATCTCTTAGAAAGTGGTAATTAAAAAACAGTGACAAAAGGGTAAGATTTACCCCCAGAGTGCTTTTAGTTGAATTTAGCTTACAAAGTGAGATCTCTTTATTTTTTGGTACAGTCAAGGATAGATTGTACTTAGCCCAGTACTGCAGTTCCTCTCCAGTGAAAAGTAACATCTGGCCTTTCTTAATGAACAGGAAGAAATTCTCTTCTAACCTGGAGATATCCATGGATCTGTAACATTTGTTCCAAGTTTTGGGGGAGAGGGAAGTCTAGAAGAGGCTACTGGCCTCTCTGACTCCTGGCCAGTAAATGTCAGGCCAGAACTGTATTTTCTTTTTAGAACTTGAGATACCAGGTGATTCCAGGTTCTTCTCCAGCCTGCAGAGTAGACTTCACTTCTTTTTGAGGTTGAGTAGCCCCACCAGGGACCTAGGAAGGAGAAGGAATGGAGACTGTGGACAGGCTCCCTTCTTCCCAGATTCATATTCCTCAGTTCTCCAACGGAAATTAGGTTCTGTCTTATTTGGTTGTCTCTGGATAGGTATATCACAGAATACTAACGGAACATGCCAAATATTTCCCCTGTTTGAAGTGTTGCTATTTTTCCCAAGATAGGGTTGTTTTAGAGGGTAATTTTTAAATAAACTTTTTTCTTTGGTGTATCTATTAAAAAATGGAGAGTTTATTCAGAGTAACATAAGCTGCTGGGGATTTGACTGGGTAATTTTGAACCCCAGTAGGAGTTAACTGCAATTCAACAGTGTTCTCGGCAGGAGACTATTTTACTTTAAAATCCTAGCAGTTTCAGAAGAGTATCTGATTTAAGATACTTTATGGAAAACGTTTGGAAATTATTTCCCACTGGTGCAGTTTTAAATACAGTAATCACACTCAACCCCCCAGTCTCCACTAAATTATGTATTATTTAGGCTATATTATTTGTTACTTTGTTGAACAGCCTTAAGGGTAAAAAACATTTTTGAAGGGCAACTGATTGCTTTTAAGACCTTACTCAATACCAATTTTATGATAGTGTATGGCTCTCCTGACTACATCTCTTTCTAGCAGGGACTGGAGAGAAAGATGAGGCTGGAAACTAATAGGCCATGAAACATGTAGGAGAGAAAAGATTTTTGGAGTAATGTATCCTTAGAAAGAAACTAAAGATTCACTTTTATAGGCCTTTCTAAATATTTTGGAAACTTTTTAAAGAATGTCTTAAAATTATTTTTTAATAGGTGTCATTAATCTGAACACATGCGATATTGAATTTGCTTTGATTCATTTGGCATATATGTTAATGAGAATAAAGATATACACTTAAATTCTTTTTGTGTGTTCTACTGTGTCTTATAACACATTCTCCTTCTCCCTACACCTCTCTATTTTGAAAATGAAATTGTGTCATTTTATAATTCTACATTTATAGAACAATAGTCTTAAGGCTCTTCGGTATTTGCCAACAGTAAGTACTACATTTTTCCGTTTCTTTTCCAGATTGTGCCTTCAGAGTAGCTGTATGGCACTTTGAAATGGAGGTATATTTAGTAATCATGTTATTTTAACATTTCTAGAAACAAAAAGCCTAAAAAGAAATGAGAACCAAAGAGTACATTTTATAAGCTCAAGTTAGAAAAGACTCTTATCTGAATCCTTCAAATTAATGCAATTTGTTTTATTTGTCTTAATAAACATAATGAAATTGTCCTAAATTATTTTAAAAATGGAAATTGTGAAGATAAGGTATGAAAATTATGAAATTTGCTTAAATTCTTAGGATTGCTTCGGCTTTCTGATAGACATTTAATCAAATCACTTAGTATCTCATTATTGGAATCACACAGGGGAAATATTCTCTCATTTTTTTAAAAAAATACCCTTTTTCTTATGAACAATTCAGAAAAATAGGAAATGTATGAGGAATAATATGAAAATTTACCTGAGGTATATTTTGATGTAAGTAAATTTTTACATCAAATTTATATTAAATATAATTTTTTCTCCTATAAAGATGAATGTGCATTTTATGTCTTAATTTATCATGAGAATGTTTATATGCTGATAATTATTTTTTGAAAAATTTATTTGTAATAAAAATATTGCAATATATGGAGTAGCATGATTTCATTTCCTATGGTCTAAACATTTAGATTGCTTACAAATTTATTTTATTATAAATAATACTCTGATAAATATCCTTGATATCATTTTATATGGTTTTAAATTTTTATTTTTTAAAATTGAAGTGTAGTTGATTTACAGTGTGTTACTTTCTGGTGAACAGCAAAGTGATTCAGTTTTACATATACATACATATTCTTTTTCATATTCTTTTCCATTATGGTTTATTACAGGATATTGAATATAGTTCCCTGTGTTATACAGTAGGACCTTGTTGTTTATCTATTTTATATATAGTAGTTTATATCTGCTAATCCCAAACTCTTAATTTATCCCTCCCCTACCCCCTTTTCCCTTTGGTAACCATAAGTTAGTTTTCTATGTCTGAGAGTCTGTTTCTGTCTTGTAAATAGGTTCATTTGTATCATATTTTAGATTCCACACATAAGTGATATCATATGATATTTGTCTTTCTCTGTCTGATTTACCTTACTTAGTATGATAATCTCTAGGCCCATACATATTGCTGCAAATGGCATTATTTCATTCTTTTTTGTGACTGGGTTATATTCCATTGTATATATGTACCACATCTTCTTTATCCATTCATCTGTTGATGGACATTTAGGTTGCTTCCATGTCTCGGCTATTGTAAATATTGCTGCTCTGAACATTGGGGTGCATGTATCTTTTAGAGTTAGAGTTTTCTCCAAATATATGCCCAGGAATTGGATTGCTGGATCATATGGTAACTCTATTTTTAGTTTTTTAAGGAGCCTCCATACTGTTCTCCATAGTGGCTGTACCAACTTACATTCCCACCAACAGTGTAGGAGGGTTCCCTTTTCTCCACACCCTCTCCAGCATTTATTATTTGTAGACTTTTTAATGATGGCCATTCTGACCAATGTGAGGTGATACCTCACTGTAGTTTTGATTTGCATTTCTCTGATAATTAGTGATGTTGATTATCTTTTCATGTGCCTGTTGGCCATCTGTATGTCTTCTTTGGAGAAATGTTTATTTAGGTCTTCTGCCCATTTTTTGATTGGGTTGTTTGTTTTTTTGTTATTGAGCTGTATGAGCTGTTTGTATATTTTGGAAATTAAGCCCTTGTCAATGGCATCGTTTACAAATATTTTCTCCCAATCTGTAGGTTGTCTTTTCATTTTGTTTACGATATCTTTTGCAGTGCAAAAGCTTATAAGTTTGATTAGGTCCCATATGTTTATTTTCGCTTTTATTTCTATTGCCATGGGAACTGACCTAAGAAAACATTGGTATGATTTATTTCAGAGAATGTTTTGCCTATGTTATCTTCAAGGAGTTTTATGGTGTCATGTCTTACATTTAAGTCTTTAAATGTGTCCTAACTTCATTGATTTACATGGGGCTGTCCAGCTTTCCCAACACTACTTGTCAAAGAGACTGTCTTTCTCCATTGTGTATTCTTATCTCCTTTGTCAAAGATTAATTGACCATAGGTGTGTGGGTTTATTTCTGGGCTCTCTGTTCTGTTCCGTTGATCCATATATCTGTTTCTGTGCCAGTACCATGCTATTTTGATTACTGTAGCTTGGTAGTATTATCTGAAGTCTGGGAAGGTTGCTTCCACATTTGTTCTTTTCCCACAGGATTGCTTTGGCAATTCTGGGTCTTCATGCTTCCATATAAATTTTAGGATTATTTATTATAGTTCTGGGGAAAATGTCATGGGTAATTTAATAGGGATTGCATTAAATCTGTAGATTGCTTTGGGTAGCATGGCCATTTTAACATATTAATTCTTCTAATCCAAGAGCATGGGAAATCTTTCCATTTCTTTAAATCATCTTCAGTTTCCTTTATCAATCATATTGATACATGTATTTTTATGTGTTACAATCATACATTTTTATTTACCTATGGTCCCCACATTTCTCATTAAGGTTACTGTTTTGATTTTGATTTTTGAAATTTTTGAGTAATATTCTTTTTCTATTTTGTATTCTAGCAAGTTTTCCTTATATATAGAAAGGCTGTTAATTTTTGTATGTTTATTTTATAACTACTAACCATGTTTTAGCCTCTTAAATTATAATAATTTTCAGCTAATCTTTTTGAGTTTTGTAAGTATGTAATTGTTTCACCTGAAAATAATGGTAATATGATGGTTTTCATAATTACACACCTGTCATTCAGGGTATAATTTTATGATATATTTTGCTTGACTTTTGCATTGGGTAGAACTTTCAAGATGTTAGATAATAATGATAATTATGGACACTGTTGTTTTCTCACTAATTTTAATGTTATTATGTACTGTTGACTCTTAAGTTTCCTTCTATTTCTAGTTTACTAGAAGTCTTTATGAAGAGGTTTTTTGAGTTTCATTACATACCTTTTCAACCTGTGTTGAGACAGTTTACATTTTATTTGACCCATTGCATTCGCAACTTAAATCTCTGTTCTTCATTGTGTATTATTTAAATATGTTGTTGGATTTTTCATGCTATTATTTTATTTAGGATTTTAATTAATTTAAAAATTAATTAATTTTTGGCTGTGTTGGGTCTTTGTTTCTGCATGCGGGCTTTCTCTAGTTGTGGCAAGAGGGGGCTGCTCTTCGTTGCGGTGCATGGGCTTCTCACTGCAGTAGCTTCTCTTGTTGTGGAGCACGGGCTTAGGCATGCCGGCTTCAGTAGTTTTGGCACATGGGCTCAGTAGTTGTGGCTCATGGGCTGTAGAGTGCAGCCTCAGTAGCTGTGGCACACAGGCTTAGTTGCTCTGCAGCATGTGGGATCTTCCTGGACCAGGGCTCAAACCCATGTCCTCTGCATTGGCAGGCAGATTCTTAACCATTGCACCACCAGGGAAGTACCTATTTAGAATTTTTAGATGTAAAGTCATTTCACTCTTGGTTGTTTAATAACAAAGGTGCTTTTTTTAAAATATAAATTTATCATTGAGCTTTTCTTTAGCTTATTATAGGTTTTTTTAAAACATACCATTTTCTTTATTTTTTTACCACATGAATCCTTATTTATTTATTGATGTAATATTGGTTTATAACTTTATATAAGTTTCATGTGTATAGCATTATGTTTCTACTTCTGTATACACTACAGCATGATCACCTATATGGTCCAGCTATTCCACTTCTGGGTATTTAACCATTTTCTTGTTTTCAGTTTTTAAACAGTATTTTATCATTGTCAGTTTTATCCCTCCTCCTTAGCCCAACAGGATACAATTTAGGCATTTCAAAAAAGTGTTTTGAAATCTAGTTCTTAGTGGGTTTTGTTTGTTTGTTTGATTTTTATTATGAATTTCTAATGATTTTCTTATGTTTGTTATCCTTGACATTATAATAAGAGGAAATAAATTGTATCCTCTTAAGGAATGGGGCTTTTATGGTATAAGGTAAAATTTGTAAACATTCCATAGACGTTTAAAAAAGCAGTTTTGGTCTTAGTTTGCAGCTACACATCTTTATATACATGTGGTTAATTTTCATTATTAATTTTGTTCTTCAATCATTATGTTTTATTTTATTTGCTTTAAATTTCACAGATAATAGGATGGAATCATCTCCCATTATAATCATATTTTCACAATTTTGCTTTATATTTTGATGTTGTATTATTTGATTAAAAGCACAGATTTTTCAGTTAAACTAATAACTGAGATGAGTGACTCTGAGTCTTAGTTTTCTTATCTTTTAAACATGGAAACAGTATTTTATAGCATAGCAATGTAATAACACAATATATAGTTAAATTGAAGATTAAATAGGATAACATCCATAAAGAACTTAGCATATGCCTTATACATATTAATCATTCAGTGAATGGTAGTTCTTGGAGACTAATATTCAGGATTGCTCTTTATAGTTTTTAACTTTTATTAGCATACAGTAATTAGTCTTACTCTATTTAAATCCCTGTTTGAACCATGATTTCTACTTTATTTATAGTTAATATTCTCCAACTTTAGTTTTGTTTTTGGTTCATAATATACTCTCTGTGCTGTATTGCTGTTTTTTTCCCTCTCATTACATAGACTATATTTTATTTCCTTTGTTTTTCTAGAAAACTAAAATATAGAAAATCTTATTTTAGTTTTACTATTTACTGGCTAAAATTTTTTCCAATACTCTCTTCACAATATCTTTCCAGTTAAAATTTAAGAACAAAATGTTACATTTGACTATGATAAGAAATTTAGCTTCATTTAAGTTGCTTTATTTGCCTTCCCAAGTTGTTGTTAATTAGATCTGAGACTACAATCCTTTTATACAAAAGGTTTTTAAATCTTATAAACTTATCCTTTTTGGCTTTTACCCTCAAATTTATAACCATATTAACAAACATTGTTATACCTAGATCTCTATTTTTAATTGTTTTAAATATTTATTATCATTTATATGTTGTACTTTTTTGATTCCTTAAATTCTTTCCCCTAAAGACATAATTTATCTTCAAATAGAATAAATTTGTTGTCTCAAAAATTATTCATGAGAACTGCATTTCCTAAGTCTTGCTTTCAAACATATGTAATAACTTTGCTGGGTATAAAATTCTTGAGTTATAACTTTGCTCCCTGAATAATCTGTTGACATTTTCTATCATCTGATGATTTAAATATTGAAAATATTGCAAAATTTGATGTTAGCATCTCGGTAGATATGGTGGACTTTGGGTTTTTAATTTTTTTGTTGTGTTTTGGCTACTTAGGAACTGAACATTTTCCTATTGGCAAGGATCTCCAAATTACTTACTGTAGTTATAGCAGAGTTGAGATTACAGTGGTGTCTTATCAGAGCCTGATTTTTTTTTTTAACATCTTTATTGGAGTATAACTGCTTTACAATGGTGTGTTAGTTTCTGCTTTATAACAAAGTGAATCAGTTATACATATACATATATTCCCATATCTCTTCCCTCTTGCATCTCCCTTCCTCCAACCCTCCCTATACCACCCCCTACGTGGTCACAAAGCACCAAGCTGATCTCCCTATGCTATGCAGCTACTTCCCACCAGCTATCTATTTTACATTTGGTAGTGTATATATGTCCATGCCACTCTCTCACTTTGTCCCATCTTACCCTTCCCCTCTCCGTATCCTCAAGTCCATTCTCTAGTAGGTCTGCATCTTTATTCCCATCTCTCCCCTAGGTTCTTCATGACCATTTTTTCTTTTCTTTGATTCCATATATATATGTGTTAGCATACGATATTTGTCTTTCTCTTTCTGACTTACTTTACTCTGTATGACAGACTGTAGGTCCATCCACCTCACTACAAATAACTCAATTTCGTTTCTTTTTATGGCTGAGTAATATTCTATTGTATATATGTGCCACATCTTCTTTATCCATTTATCTGTCAGTGGACACTTAAGTTGCTTCCATGTCCTGGCTATTGTAAATAGAGCTGCAATGAACATTGTGGTACATGACTCTTTGAAATATGGTTTTCTCAGGGTATATGCCTAGTAGTGGGATTGCTAGGTGGTATGGTAGTTCTGTTTTTAGTTTTTTAAGGAACCTCCATATGGTTCTCCATAGTGGCTGTATCCATTTATATTCCCACCAACAGAGCAAGAGGGTTCCCTTTTCTCCACACCCTCTCCAGCATTTATTGTTTGTAGATTTTTTGATGATGGCCATTCTGAATGCTGTGAGGTGATATCTCATTGTAGTTTTGATTTGCATTTCTCTAATGATAAATGATGTTGAGCGTTCTTTCATGTATTTTTTGGCAATCTGTGTATCTTCTTTGGAGAAATGTCTATTTAGGTCTTCTGCCCATTTTTGGATTGGGTTGTTTGTTTTTCTGATATTGAGCTGCATGAGCTGCTTGTAAATTTTGGTGATTAATCCTTTGTCAGTTGCTTCATTTGCAAATATTTTCTCCCATTCTGAGGGTTGTCATTTGGTCTTGTTTATGGTTTCCCTTGCCGTGCAAAATCTTTAAGTTTCATTAGGTCCCCTTTGTTTATTTTTGTTTTTATTTCCATTTCTCTAGGAGGTGGGTCAAGAAAGAACTTGCTGTGATTTATGTCATAGAGTGTTCTGCCTATGTTTTACTCTAAGAGTTTTATAGTGTCTCGCCTTACATTTAGGTCTTTAATCCATTTTGAGTTTATTTTTGTGTATGGTGTTAGGGAGTATTCTAATTTCATTCTTTTACATGTAGCTGTCCTGTTTGCCCAGGACCACTTATGGAAGAGGCTGTCTTTTCTCCATTGTATTTTCTTGCCTCCTTTATCAAAGATAAGGCGACCATATGTGCGTGGGTTTATCTCTGGGCTTTCTATCCTGTTCCATTGATTTATATTTCTGGTTTTGTTCCCGTACCATACTGTCTTGATTACTGTAGCTTTGTAGTGTAGTCTGAAGTCCAGGAGCCTGATTCCTCCAGGTCCATTTTTCTTTCTCAAGATTGTTTTGGCTATTCAGGGTCTTTTGTGTTTCCATACAAATTGTGACATTTTTGTTCTAGTTCTGTGGAAAATGCCAGTGGTAGTTTGATAGGGATTGCATTGAATCTGTAGATTGCTTTGGGTAGTGTAGTCATTTTCAAAATGTTGAGTCTTCCAATCCAAGAGCATGGTATATCTCTCCATCTATTTGTGTCATATTTAATTTCTTTCATCAGTGTCTTACAATTTTCTGCATACAGATCTTTTATCTCCTTAGGTAGGTTTATTCCTAAATTTTTTATTCTTTTTGTTGCAATGATAAATAGGAGTGTTTTCTTAATTTCACTTTCAGAATTTTCTTCATTAGTGTATAGGAATGCAAGAGATTTCTGTGCATTAACATTGTATCCTGCAACTTTACCAAATTCATTGATTAGCTCTAGTAGTTTTCTGGTAGCATCTTTAGGATTCTCTATGTATAGTATCATGTCATCTGCAAACAGTGACAGCTTTACTTCTTCTTTTCTGATTTGGATTCCTTTTATTTCCTTTTCTTCTCTGATTGCTGTGGCTAAAACTTGCAAAACTATGTTGAATAATAGTGGTGAGAGTGGGCAACCTTGTCTTGTTTCCTGATCTTAGTGGAAATGGTTTCAGTTTTTCACCATTGAGGACGATGTTGACTGTGCGTTTGTCATATATGGAGTTTATCATGTTGAGGTAAGTTCCCTCTATGCCTACTTTCTGGAGGGTTTTTATCATAAATGGGTGTTGAATTTTGTCAAAAGCTTTCTTTTCTTCTATTGATATGATCATATGGTTTTTCTCCTTCAGTTTTTTAATATGGTGTATCATGATTGATTTTTTGC